>NW_009650064.1:7722434-7774934 GCF_000708025.1 Charadrius vociferus
AGGACTTCCACCGGTTAAAAGGAAGCCTGGAGTAAACTTGGTTTTGAACCAGTGACTCTTCAGGTTTTATAAAGGAGTAGAGAGATTCTGTAGTGTCGGACTCCAGTTCCGATTCGCAGAACTTCCATGCAACAGCGTGCTGCTCTTAGCATTGTATTCCTGAAGAACCACGTATTAAGGGAAAAATTTAACCAGAGAAGTGCTTAGGTGATGAAGGGGTTTCTGGCAGTAACTAGGAAGTGCAATAATGGTTGATTCCTTTTGAGGCTGATCCTGATATTTGTAGTCTTTACATCCTATTAATTCCTTGAAAGATAAGCTGATACAAGAATGATTTGCCAGGGCCAATGGCTCTTCTAAAAATCTTGGCTCAGGTTATATCCCCCTTCTCTCCACATATAAGATAAAAGCACTGTGAATATGAGGTTAACTGAATTCAAATAGAAGACCCTCTCGAGTTATTGCATTCCTTAGAAAATAAATACATTTCTCATATGGTTGAGATTGATCAAAAAAGTATTCTGTATGCCAGTGATTACATTCCCATCTGTGATTAAGGTTTTCTGTCTGCATCTGGTTTTCACATTATATTTCTGTAACAAGAATCCTTTATATGGCAGAGTTCATTCTCTGTATTTTCTATTAGCTGCAGCTTGAACTACTGCACGGATCGCAGATTTACACATGTGGTTTTCATTACTTCATACCATTGAGAAAAAGTAATATTTGTTTGGGAAAGTATGTTTTTCAGAATTTCCATGGTAATACAACATGTTGATCCTTTTTTATAACACTCTTGTAAGACTACAAATTGTTTGAGGCATTCTACTTTCAGTGAACTTCAGACTTTAGACAATTTTGCATGTACATTCGAACAACAGCAGCAGTTTACAGTTCAGGAGGCAAAAATAAATCTAAGAAAGGAGATTAGCGTAGAATGGGTATAGCAGAATGCATCCATCACTGTGGAAAATGTGGCATATAGAGAAAATGAACGTGGGGCTGAAACAAAGGAAGAGTAGTAAGTTAAAGTGATGTCTTCATTGTAAAGTGGACGACAGATGGGTACTTTTTTTTTTTCTTTGAGTAAGAACTTTTTTTTTTACTGTAAGAGGTTTAAAAATCTTTTACCAGCCATGAAAAAGGAGTATGCTATTCAGCAGACACAAACATTGAATTGTTGTATGTTACATAATTTAACATATTTGATCATAATTATTTCTAGTGGCCAAATTAGTAAAGGTTAGCAAAACATGAATACATCTTTACAGATGGCTGCTGTGTGTAATTCTGAATCCAAAAATATGATGCTACTTTAATGTTCCACTGTAAGTCCATATTTCAACCAGACTCTGCTATCATCACTCTGTAGAAAACTTAATGTTTAAATGATCTCAGTGAAATGAATAGAGCCACTTGGTCAGGGAAGGATTTTTCAGTTTTGTTAGGGCCATGAGTTTACGGCCATAAAAATCAGATCAAAGAATAACAACAATTTAGGGAATATTGTATGCATTTATGGAAATGTAAAGTGTTATGCAAAAGGCTGGACAAATGAAAAATAGACAATTCGTGGTAAGGCACAACTGAAAGGTAATTTTTATTGCCTACATAAGAACACGGTGACAACTAGAGAATTTAATAAAATCTAAAAACCATTTTAGAAAAGCAGTTATTGCACCCAAGTTGGGGAGTCCTTACCACATTTTGGAGATTATTTTCCACATGCCAAAGGCAGTTGTGTCATACTGAAAGTTTCACATTTGCCAATTGCTGGGCAGAGTCCTGCAGTCCTTACATGCCTCGCGTTTTCACTGAAGTCAATCGAATTTTGGCTTGTGTCAGGGCTGCGGGGAAATGTCCGACCAGGACGGACAGACGGACTTTGAGCGGTGAACTCCTTTGTTCTGTAACCTTAACCTTAACTTGGGGAAGGTTTGTTTTGATTTGAGGAGGGTGCTTGTTTGTGGGAAGGATTGCAATTTCTAGCGCAAACACAAATGTGATCTTTTTGCAAAATGCCCTTGGGCGGTACATTTTTTTTGCTGTAAGATCCAGTCTAGGAGAGGGTTGGGCCTGGTTCTTGGTTAGATGCATGCAGCTGTGACCAGTTCCTTATGCATGCTTAGCTTCATGTCCCGAAATACCTGAATAGTGGATGCAGATTGAAGCATGTACATAACTGTGTGTGCCTGGCGCTGAAAACCTTTCTGCCTTGACATAATTATGAACCCCTGAAAAGCATATTAATGTCTTGGAAAAACTGACAACGCTGTAATACAGACTCATACTAATGACAAAGTATTTGTGTAACCCAAATAAACAGTTTTTGTAGGTGTTGGAGTGGGAGGGAGATTGCCTTTTCAAAGGTGGGAGGATGATTTGTGAATATATCAATAGCTTTGCGATCTCCTTTTCTTTAAATGTGTTTGCTGTTACAACTTTCAAAACCAAATTAGTATAGCAATGTGTAATTGCAAGGTCTTTATTTTTAGAAACCATGTTCGTTTAATAAATGATTCCCTATAGCTTCTGTTGAACCAGGTAAAGTATGTAATATTTTATATTATATGAATGTATTTTAAACGAAGCATTTTTACAGAATTAGCTAATAGGTGTTTTCATGGTAGAATACAGGCTGCCCTTAGTTTGTTGCCCTCTGTATGTCAACTGTTTTAAATAAGCAACTTACGAAACAGCCTTTGTTGAAGAATTAATACAGTTTTAAAGTACTGCCTTATATTAACTAAGAAAATGTGGGTAATTGATTTAGAATGATAGCGTTTCTGTCTTCCCTTTTTATTTAAGTGACTGCTATTATCATGCAAATGAAGGGGTGTGGTGCTTCAAACTGGCTGTGATGTGCTTCTTTTTTTTTTTTTTTCATTTGTTGTTGTCAATAGAAAAGATTGATCTCTGGGTTGGTGAACATAATATCTGTCCCAGTCAGAAAAGGAAAGAGGAAATTAGCAGAGCGATTGGTGGAGAATGATATCTGTCAAAAGAAACACTTGGAGAGCACTGAGTTTAGTGATAGGTGACTGCCGGAAAAAAGGGAACTTTGAATTTTGTCAAGGTAAGGAACAGAAAAATATTTGATTTTGTAATGTGCATACCTTTAAGAAGTTATTTTTAATGAGTGTACCTTGCCTTGTAAACTGTAATTAAAAAAGAAATCTTTCCCTTTAGCCTCCAAAGAGTCTGGTTAAATCAATGAAGGTGGTGTCTTCATTTTAATTTCACTGAGAAAGAGTACAAAAACCCAATAAAATCTATCAGTGATGACTTTTCTAAAATCTTCCTTAGCTTAAAAATACATTTATGTGAAATTTTTAACTGTGTTTTTTGGTGCTTCTGATGTCATATGTGCTCTTTGTCTGGCATGTAAATATTTCTTGGCTGGGCTGTGAAAATACTAAAAGTTGAGTTTCCTGAACTGTGAATTGAAACAGTATTTGCAACCAGGTTAAGGGACAGTTGTAATCACATCGGCAAAATGGTTGTGTTTGTAATTTAGTGGAAGCCTCTGGTAAACTCATTGCATTGGGAATCTGTGATAAATTTGATTGAGACGATACTGAGAATGGATGATATTTCTGTTTCTTGTGTGCAAAGATTTTTACCATATTGGAAAAGTAAATCTGCTATAGCAGAACTAAACTTCTAGATAACCTATGCCTGTCATTCCTGTCTTTACTGTAACTACATTTTTTCTCCTAAAGTGGTGTGTGTAGATGCCAAGAAACTACTAAACTGATTTTAAGTGCTTTCTAACAGTCTGATACTTTCTTTCTCAGTGTTGGACCATTTCACCTATGGCATAACTTTGATGGAGTATGATACCAAAATAAAATGAACAGTGCCTGAGTGCTCTATACTATGCTCAGGTTAGTTTTAAAGGCAGCTAAGCCTTGATCATATCACTAGTCTCCCCACCTGAGACGCCGCGGCCCACGCTGCTCTGTCTGTGGGGTGTGGGAAGGAGATGGAGCACAGCTGAGAGAGCCAGCAGGAGGCTCTGCACCTCGCGTGGTGGCAAGGGGCCGGCATTGAGGTTGTGAGCACCAGTGTGAACATACTTAAAAAAATTAAATCCTATTAAAAATGAATTTACATTCTAATCCGAGTTCCTAGCTCACTTTAAAACATGTAAATGGTTCTCTGGGACCTTCCTGTACACAGGCAGCATTGGAAGGGAATGAATAATCTTAGCAGGGTTTCTTCTTGCATTTTTATTTTGCTAATTTAGCAGTGGATAGCTTCTGACTTAATTCTCCTTTCTTCTATCTACAGTCTATTTTTCAAAGTGCAAGTGTACCCCATACAGGTGGTTTTTGGTTGGTTTCTTTTGCCAGATGGGTCTTCATAAAGGATTTTAAAAATAAATAAATGTAAAAGTAAAGATTTCATGCCTGAAGCATGCAGTGCTGGCATACTAATGGGAAGCTTATTGTCGTTTATTGCTGTCAGAGCACGTGCAAGATAATGGAAATTTCCCACAACTTAGAGGAGAAAGGCATGTTTTCTAATACTGTTCATTTTTATAGAAAGAGGGAATTAATATGACTAAAATTCACTTCATCTATATAAAGTCCAAATGATCTGGTTGTACTGCTGAAATACTCATAAATGGGAAGGAACAGCACATTATCTGTCTTGTTAACCGTCGGGCAGGTCAGGCTGCATGTATCACCTGGGTGCAGGCACATCTCCACTATTGTGAAGTCGCTGTGTATTAAATTATTCCCTTTCCTGTGCAGTTCTATCAGTGTAGCCTTATGCCAAAACAAACACATCCTCTCTATAAGACAACTTACAGAGTTAATGATGTTGTATAGTTTTCGCTTGGGTGATGAAGATAATCCAAAACTGCTTTGTAGCTCTTTATAACAGAGAGTGATCAGTTGGTGGTTAGAATTTTTAAGAACTTTGGGCATTCCTATTTTGACATTTACTTGAAATGAGGTGATTGGGTAAAGTCCCTACATCTGGATGTATGTGTTTGTAACACATTTAAAAATTTTAATCTTAAATGGCCCAGAAGCTCCACGTTGAAATTTGGGTTAGAGATGAGGCCAACGCTTTATTAGCTTAACTCCATATGGATGGACTGCTGTGCCCAAGGAGATTTGACTTACTATTTGAAACCAAAATGGAATAAAAGGCAAAATAAAAAGTGTTTGAGTCTATCACATCCTTGAAGCAGTGGCTTCTTGTAGCATTAGACTACCTGCCTATGCTTTTGTGATCCCTTTTGTGCATCCTCATCCATCTTTTGCTATTGCAGAGTCGCCTTTTCTTGGTTTCCTTTTGTATCATCAGAACAATTGTTTGCTTACCTGTGTATCTTAAAGAGTACAACTGAAATAATAAATTTCTTTTCTAACATCTAACAGATGCAAAAGGGGACGAGTGTATTATAGACAGCGAATTGTCATTACACAGCTCACAATCAGATTTTCATCTGTTCATGTGGCGCACACCTGTGGCTTGCTGGCGTTGCTCTTGATTGGAGTGTGAGAGATCTTAATGAAAAACAAAGCCGGGATGACAAGAAGAGACTCCGTGGCACACACGGGTTACTTCACACGTCGTAAGAAAGTGAAATTCGAAATAGGCTGGTTTGGAGAGAATGCCTCATGAGGAGGGAGCGTGCCTGGGTGACTTTCCAAAGGGAACCATGGCCCTGCTCACTGCTACCTTGCAAATAAGGCATTTTTGTCTGTAGGGCAGGTTGATTTGGACTAGTTGAGAGTGGTGGCCAATTTCTCCAGTTTACTTTCTGAGCCAGTAAGAGTATGCTGGGCAGGAATCCAGCTTTTGAAGTACAAAGAAAATAACCCATAATCTATATAAAACGCTGGCGGATGGGGAAGGGAGGAAATTTACAGAGAATAACTGAGTTTGAGAACAACCGTGTTAAAAGTAGAATATAAGGGGTGTGTGTCTGGCATTAGTATTTATTTTAATTTGAAAATATTATCTTTGAAACCTTTGAGGTGAGCAGAGGACGGGCTCTGACAATACGATATATTTATTAGTAAACTGAAACCAAGGACTGAAGCTTAAGTTCCTTTTTCAAAGTGATTTTCTTCCCTGAGTTTGCAGAGGTTTTTTTTTTTTCGGCCCCCCACCCGCCCCCCTTGGTAGTGTACTGTGGCTCTGATAACATTAATGGGCTTTGCCCCACATGGAGCAGCGAGTGTATTGTACCACTGCTCACTGATCCTAGGTCAGTGTGATGCGTGAAATCAATTTATTTGAATCTCTTTGCCTGTATAGGAATTTGGCGGCATGCCAGTTGTTTTCATTTAATGTTCTTTGTGTTGAACACAGACAAGCAGGCATGCTTTTGTACTCCTCTTTCTTCTGGGCTCTTCTCTTTTCAGCCGATATTCTATTCTGTGGATTTTTCAGAGAGAAGTAGGAATGTGTTACCTTTTTTAAAAATCATTTTTGTTTAAATAGCCTTTAAAAAGCGTAAAAACTAGGTCAGTCATAGAGCAGCCTGTGTAGGGTTTTCACCGAATATGGGTGGTAACACCTGCCTCTTCCCATTTCTTAAATTTGGGGAAAAAGAGAGAGAAAACACTGGTCTACTTTTCTAATGCCCAATTCTATGATTTATGGCATCATGTAAGACAAAGACTCTTCAATAACACTTAAATAAGAATATTTTTATTTCTAAATAAGTGAATGTCTGGCAGTTGGTTGGAAATACTTTTCAGGATCTTTTTAATTTTGAGTGATGACCTTAACATAAGCATTCATTTGGGAATTCCTTGCCTCATCTTTCTGTCTGTTCCTCCCCTCCCCCAGATATTTAATATTTTGAATGGCTGGCTGAAGTACAGCTACCCAAAAGTACCCATTTCTTTCCTTTTCCCCTTTTTATGAGAAAGCAGCAAGGTGTGTGGAACAGAGCAAGTAATTTAGCCCTTCTTAAATAGGAAAAAAGGCGGGGGGGGGGGGAATAGACAGCAGCAGTGATTTCCAGGAGGATTTGTTTTAAGAGCTTGGTGTCAGGAGCGGGAGAGGCGGCGAGCGGGAGCAGAGGACTCTGTTGATGCTCCGGGCGGTTGGTGCGGAAGTTGATCTGCAGAACCGCGGAGCCGCGGCGCAGGGGTCAGACTCGTACACATCATCCCAGTTTCCTTGTTTAATTACCTGAAGAGCAAAACATCCAGGCTGGGAGTGTGTGAAACCCCAGTATCTCGAACAGCAGTTTGCTGCTCTGACATCCTGCGAGGCCAGCCCCGTCTGTCCGCAAACGTCAGGGCTGGTTCCTGACAGCGGGCTATCTCTGCCGGGCCTGGGTTCCTTCCATTCAGGAGGCATTGTGTGGAAGAGGGTTTGGTCAGGAATTTGAGGTTCCTGCCGGTTCTTCCAGCCCGGACAACCCTGTGACAGATAGGCCTGATTTTTTTTTTTTTTTTTTTTTTAAGAATAATAAAAAAAAAATTGGCTCTTTTTCGTCTTTCCCTTGTAATTCTGGCATTGGTATAATACCGACTGAAACAAAACATGTTAACCCTTTCGCTTCTGAATTCACATATTTTTCCTTTTACTTTGTCCTTTCTCCCCTTGCTCAACCTCTTTTATTTTCAAAGGTGAAATGTTCTGTTCTGAGAAGCAAATTCTTTCAGGTGGAGTCTGTGCTATGCAGCAAATAAACTTATGAAAATGTTAATTTAAACATAATCATCATTCTTGGCATTTTAAGTTTTTCATTTTCAGCATGCTTGGCATGCTGTGGAATAAAACCAAGCCAGTGTTTGTTCTGGCATTGCCTGTTAAAACAGTGGTGGCAGCTATCAACGCTTCCATTCTCATTATTCATGTGATTTTCTTAGGTGTCCAGCTTGGTGTTCAATTTTAAAATGCTGGGGTATGGTCAATTATAGTTTTTGCTCCTCGTGGCTGCTGGTTGTTGAGGTCGCTCCACAGGCTGAAGGTGTGGGTGCAGAAGGCAGGGCTCTGTGCACCGGTCAGGTTTCGGCTTGTAGATGTTGGGATGTAAAGCTCAAGGTCATAGCTGAAAGATACTGAAATGTTCATTTAGGTGAAGGTCTTGACTTTTTTTTTTTTTTAATTTTTATTTGTGAAGAATTAAAGTATGACTTATTTGAATGATAAGTGAAGACTATGACTCTTATTTGGATAATTTTAATACTTTAGCTTATAGCACAGTGCTGTTAATAGTTGTACTGGCAGAACTTAAGATCACAAGGTACAAGTAGTAGAGGGAGGGGACAATTAATATGGATTTGCAGCAAACATGAGTGTAGCATGTGACTATTGCCTTTTATTGTTGTGGGCAAAAGCCGGTCCAAGAAAGATATTTGTGGTTGTAGGAGTGGAGAGGGGAGAGCTGAAAGTTAACTATGGTTTTGTTTTCTTTTATGCTGAAGGCTTTTGGTCCGGTCTGTAAAGTTATGCCTGTAGTATTGGAGGATGTTTTCACATGCCTAATGATTTTGGGTACCTTGTAGGTGAGATTGAAAACGTTTGAGCAGTAACTTATGTTTTCCCTGCTAATATTTCATTAGGATTTTGTAATACAGATTTAAGGGCATGTTTTTCTTCTTGCATGCAGACATTACCAGGTAAGGGTTTTAGGGAGGCGCTCATTAAGAGAAGGTAGCCTTCAGTGGACATGCGTAGCTGGGAGTCAACCGATAGTGCAGTGGGACCAAAAGAGTCGTTATGATCTATTGTGCCATTAATCCTCCATCTAAGAAGGATTTGCAGGGGATGGTGCAACAAAAGAGCTGTTACAGTGTATCAGATCAATAATTGTGATCTAATATACTCTTACATATATATATATATAATCCTTCACCTTTAGAATTGGGTCCCCTTCTTCATTATGAACTCCTTAGACTACTCTGGTGTAAAGGAACCTTTAGGAAAAATTCAATTACTTAGACATGTAGTTTTAAATTGTTTTATCCTGTCATACTGTAAAGAAGCCATAGCTGAAATAAGCATTGCTTGTAGCTACAGGATGAAAACCAAGACAGTTTATGCATTGTGGTCAGTGTCATGTTCCTATAGGTTTTGTACATATGTAGGGAAGTTAGTTAAACTTTTACAAGTCGTGTAAGTTGTGTCCCTCCTTCTAGTGTTTTACAGGCCTGTATGGTTTTATGCAGAGTTCGTAATCTAATGAACTGTCCGTGACCTCTAGCCAACCACTACCCACTTTAACCGGCAGCATAGTAAAAGAAAGTTCTGCACAGACGTGTGGTGATGACAATAACCACACTCTCTTTCCTCCCACCCATCGGGCGTCTAGCTCCTCTTTGAAAATGGCAGAAAATGATAGTCTCTAATCTGTGGTTGTCACCTCAAAAATCCCTCAGAGATAATGGTTTTAAATCAGCATTATGTTTGAAACTGAAAAAATATTTAACTTGGGCATCTCCACAAGTCTCTGCTGTGACAATCTTGCTTAAGGAAAGTTCTCATGGATAACGGTTCCCAAGCCAGTTCGGGCTTTATTAAAACTGGCACCTTGCATTGTGCCCAAACATTTACTGCTGCTCTTTGCAGATGTTCTCCTAGTGTGAAGTGGTGTAATTTGCTCTTGGTATGAAATTCCACTTCATAATCACCTCTGCATTCTTCTCCTGCTTCTCTTCTGAATGGCTACAACGAAGCACCATGTGGAGTACAACACAATTAGATAAAATGAAATGATATTTAAAGGCCTCCTCAAGGGTCCTCCCTGTTCCTAAAGAAGCAAAGATTTTGTATGTTAATTTTCCTTAGCTGTGATGGGATTCGTCTGGGTCAGACTAAAAGCACAAAACTTATATCAACGCATTGTGCTTCCAGGGAGCGTGGTGAGCTCCTCCGATTGCTCAACATGAAACGAGTCCCATTCTGGCTCGGTTTTGGAGTGGCAACCTAACTGGCGCAGTGTTCCTCCCTCAGCGTTTGAGTGGTGTTTGCTGGTTGTTGATCATACATTGATGTGTTAATTGCAGGTAGCATTTAATGGTAGCACGCACAGCTTCAAATTCTGGAACTACTTCTAGTTTTCAGGGTTAGCAGAGACAGGAAAGGATGAATGTCCGAGGCAGCAGGAGCAGACACCAGTCTTGTAGTGGATTGGGGAAGGGAGGTGTGAGGCAAGGTGAGGAGATGGCCCCAGAATCAGGGCCACAGGGGTAGGAATGATAGCAGAGAGCAGACAGAGGGCACTGAGCGGAAAAGTAGGAGAAAAACGTGCTGGAAGGTGTAACTAAGGAAACAATGGAAAGAAAAAGATTTCTTTGACTACAGTCAGTACCTTCCCTTTGTCACTCACAAATGATAATGCTTTTTCATCATCAAGGGTTGAATGAGTCTGTGTACTGATTCTGCTGTGTTTCTGGACGCTGAACTGCATTAGAGCAGTTCACTTGGTAATACTGCTTTGCCATTTTAGCAATTACAGGGTCTGCCAGTGGGTTGTCCTATTATAACTGTGAGAAGACTCATCCATAATCACTTTTCTAAGACTTAGTTCTCGTCATGTAAAAAAGTGCCCCCCTGCCTTTATGCCATTAGACCTTCTCATTCATCAGGGGAAGTTAAAATATTTGATGAGGAAGTGGCTTTCTCACCTGGGTCTGAAAAGCAAATAATTTAAATGGGGAAATAATGCTTAGCTGTCTTAGATGTGCTCAAATATTTATTTACAGTCCTTGTTCATTGCACTCTTGAAATTACTCGGTAGTTGACAGATGTAATAGTAAAATAAAGGCATTAGCAGTAAACACCAACATTCAGTACAGTGGCACTGCTGTGATGTTACAGGCAGTGCCATGTATATAAACGCATGACAAGGCGTGCAGGAGGGTCTGGGTTCCAGCCCATCGTAGTGGACGCCAGCGTAAAGATTTTGCTGCCTGATGGAAGACTGAGCTTTGTTTTCTGAATCCTTGTCAGTTTGTTTTACAAGCACAACGTTTTCCTTATATTGTTGAATATATACAAATATATATGTGTTGAATACTACTGTTCTTTAATTTCCCTTGTATATCTGATGACTATTATGGTTTGCAAGTTCGAGTTGAAACTCATTAGCAGCAATAGCTTTGTATCGAGGCCCCTTTGAACAAAGCTTTTGTACCATTATAAATGTAGGAAATAAGTACAAATTGATCAATATATGACAAAAGGGTGAAGAAGGGAGGTCAAGAGGTAAAAGTATTTCCATATAAAGCATTTTTTCCCCTGTTAAAAATGGCAGTATGAGCGTAAATAGATGTTTTGTATTGCTGTGTATTTGCTCCACCTGGTGGATTTTCCTGAAAGTGTTTTTAATCCTTGCTAATAAGGGAAAGCTGTCTTTAATTAAATATAGAACACAGTACCAAGAGTAAAGGCAACTTTTTTTTGGAGAAGCAATAGCATTGCAAAAGGCAGATTTGGGGAAAGAAAACATTAAAAATACATATTTATCTCGGACACACTTGGTCAGTACAGTAATCCCTATGAAAGCCTGGCATTCCAGATCAATTAATAATAACAGTTTACTCTGGGACTCATCTAGAGATTAGTAATTAATAAGTCCAAATCTATGGCTTGTGGGGTTATATGTGATCAGTGAAAAGGAGTTCCTGTGCTGAAGTGTTACCACTGCACATCGGCATAAAATCTGTCTGTCATTAAGCTAGCTTTGCAAACATTGTTTTCTTTGGAATTCGTAAGGACTCGGTTATGCTTTGATCATCTCATTGTTCTCCTTAGGTTATTTTTTTCCTTTAGAGTGTAATGGTTCCCTAACAGAAGGTGAAGTTTAGAAAATAGTGTCTCCATATGCAAGGGATTTGGAGACCTTTTTATTGTCTTTAAAAATGTCATTCATAGTCCTCATTAGCATTTATTGTTGCAAGCGTACAAGCAGAAAATGTGAAATTGGTATGTCATGAATAGCTCCACAGAGCTCTAGAGCCCTGAAATTTTGCCTGCAGTGTGGTGTGGGGCAGGCATTGAGAGAAAGCTGGCCAGATGGCTGCCAGCACAGAGCAGAGCTGCAGGTTTTTGTCTCTGGTGCTGAGAGGAGGGAAAGTTCACTGGAGCATACGCTATCACCCCTTGCGTTTTAACAAAACTAACTCGCCATCAGTCAAAACGGGGAGGTGGTGACATTGAAACAAAAGTTTTCAATATAATGTAACAGTCCTTGTCAAATGAATAAAATATGTTTAGTTAGTGTCACAAATATTGACATGTTACAAAGAAAAATGCAAGGTTCGAATTTATGGCTGCTGGTAGATACGCTTTCACACAAATATGCTCTCACATTATCTTTATTATGAAAATCCTATGCATTGAAAAGACATCGATTAGAGGTCAAAACTAGGGTTAATATACTACAGCAGGAGGAGTTTCCCTACCCGTGTTAAACGAACAAACACTCTGAGCTTCAAGTCAAAAAGCAACGGATAGCTTGAACCCACCCCCACACCCCCCCCTTTTTTTTTTCTCTCTTTTTGGATCTTAAAATATGACCCTAGATCAGCAGGACCAGATATTCTTGTCCAGGCTTCTCTGGGTCACACTGAATGAGTTCTTTCTCCTGTCAGTGAAATGGCATCTTTGGTATTTTCTTGTGTCCTTTCAGAAATAATATCAAATCAATATCAAATTTTCTAAAGTGCTTCAGTGATGTCCATGCTCAGATGGTGTGGTAATTTCCTTTGAATCCGAATGATGATAGAAATTAACAGTCAATTCTAATTTACTTTACCCACACTACAGAAAATACTGTATTTAATAAGAAATGCAAGGCAAAACTTGGTTTAGCCCACATCAAGTGAAAGAAATAGACACCAAAGCAGGTACATATATGTGAGTTAGTCCCCCTGAGTGTTGTTACTAAAACGCACATTTTACTCTATAAGAGCATGCGTTCTTTAAAATCTGAAGCCTATGTCAGCCCTTCCATTCTGAGTCAATTAGTTTTTGGTGGAAGTTCTTCTCCTACGATAGGTCTTTATGTATATTTTCATTGTTTTAAAACCTGAAATGTTACTGGGATTTCTAGCAATGTTCAACAAGAGTGATTTTTTTTGTGTTCTTTTTTGATCAAAAAGCAATAGCCAGTCTAGGTTGCCACGTCTGACCCACTGCCAAGGTTGCCTTTTTCTTAACAGATGATTTGAAATCCTCTTTAGAGGCCTTATTTCTGATTATCCTACTGTAATAGTATGACTTTTACATTTTCTTAACTGAAAAAAGAGATGTATGCTTTCTCACCTCCAATGAATTTAATCGAGTAACAGTTTCTCTTAGACAACCAAGAATATTTTCTTTCCAGCTTGGTGACTCTAGCTTTCAACTATTGAGTATATGTGTAGGTAATCTCCATTAGTCTGCATTTCACAGAGCTATGTATGTTTTAAGGGTCCCATTTGTCTTTTTTCAGAAGTCCAGAAAGCCTTGCCAATAAGGAAATGCTTAGGGAAATGTTTAGTGTTATCTGGCAAATGTTTTGTGTTGCATGCATTAAGAGCTACTGCTAACAGATAAGCACATATCTTATTGGAATATTTTAATTCCGTTTCCAAGCAAAGAATTAGAAGTTTATAGAAGTGCCTTTCTTGAATAGCGTGAGCCCTTTTGTGGTAGTGCAGGAAAAGCAATGGAGGCTAGGTAAAATGTCATGGAAAAAGTCGCACTGAGGGTACCCACTACCATCCTAGGTGGACAACTGTTGCACCAGGTGAAAGGAATTACGGGGCAACAAGAAATTAGTGAGCTTCTCCTGAAGGTGTTGCATTTACTACTGTACTTTGGTTGGACAATCAACTGAATAAAGTTCAGAAAGCATCCAGAAGTGGTCACCCCCCGTCACCCCCCATCAGCTCTACAGCTCACACATTAGGTGGGTTTGCCCTGTCAGTGGGATGCCTTAAGAAAACACTAATAGCTTCCAGCTGGGTGGAAAATCAAAACGTTTGGGGGCTGACAAAACTAGCAGATTTGAATTTGAAAGCCCAGCTAATGCCTCCATTTTTATTTACCATTCGCCCATAAAAGATTATTTTCCAATATGTCAGCCTCATTTGGTGGCCAGTGGTCTGAAAGTGAAAGTGGAACAAGCAAGCGGGGAAATCTGGACATTAGTGAGTCCGCCCTTTCAAGCTGGTGTGCCACTTTGTGGAATGGCCTTCCCTGAGATTGGGGGGGTCCTAATGACCATTCATCAATGCTCGTTGACTGATCATTGAGTGCCTTCTCATTCAGTTTATCAAGTCTTGCACATAAAAAGTCAGAATAAGCATTATTCAGCTTTGTTAAAGCCAACTAGGAGTAAAATGCTCCATTTGAACCCATTTTGCCCTTGGTTTTTCACTTTGTTAATGCAGTCCTGCTTAAATGAGTGCTTTTATTGGGTCGGTTAGAATATCTGAAACTATTAATTCTCTTGTATTGAATAGCTGGTGGCAGGCCAGAGCAGATGGGGTAGAAAACTATTTG
Organism: Charadrius vociferus; assembly: GCF_000708025.1. Taxonomy (NCBI): domain Eukaryota; kingdom Metazoa; phylum Chordata; class Aves; order Charadriiformes; family Charadriidae; genus Charadrius; species Charadrius vociferus. The sequence goes on from NW_009650064.1 coordinate 7,736,913, forward strand.
GTTGGGTGTATTGCTTTCAATTAGGATCAATGAGGTTTCAGCTCCTTTGAATTAACTCACTTAATACCCACTGTGTGAAGTCACAATGTATCACAACAGTCTGCTATAAGTAGAGCGGGAAGTTGAGAAGTCCTACAGAAAAGCTTTGAGTTAAATTCTTCCTTCACTGTTAATAGAGAGCTTTCATTAACTACAGATGCGTTTCAGTGGACTTCCAGTCCCTGTTATTAAGCAAGGTTTGCGCAAAAGGCAATCTCTGTACTTCTAAGTGGTGGTCATTCGGAATTTCTCTTTTCCATCACATCCATGTCTTTGTGACCTTATCTCATCCGCTGCATAAAAGTCTTCTTTTTTCCTGTTAAAAATATATGGATACGGAGGCTGTTTTGCCTTCTTTACCCATTTTCAAAATGAAGAGTTGTAGAGGATTATTTAAAATTACTTTGTAAAGTGTTTTGAATGATTGTCAAAGAAGGAACTGATTCCCACCAAGGAAGGTGTAGCGTAACGTCTGCCATAACGTAAAGAAACTGGCAAAATATTATCTTCTGGAGTTTTCACTCTCTTTGTATCCCTTTTGTTTTGGTATTACACATAATACCAACTGTTGTGATACAGCAGAATTGTTCCTATGTTAAAACCACTGCCTTTTCTTTCTTGGTGGAGAATAAAACCGTTTTACAGAATGGGCTGTCCACCTTTGCTTGGCCTGCTAAAATTTCGGACCTGGTGCAAAAACTGTGAGGGCAAGCTTTAAATGACTGCATTAAAAGTGGGGGTGGGGTGGGGAAAGCGAATAAATATCCACAGATATTTATTCAGGGAGGACTGCCAAATGGGTTGCAGCCTGCCTCAGTGTATTAAATAATGAGAGGGAAAAACTATTCATGCAGCTGGCTGCTTGAGAAAATGCTGAAGTAGTCTCAGATGCGCAGGCATTCTGTTAGCCCCTTCCACAAGCAGACTTCTAGGTGAGAATCTCCAGGGATCCAGGTTTTGTTGACGTGGATCAATTTAAATGGCAATTACTGTAGTCAGATAACAGCTTAAAAAGGCTTTTTACACACAGAAAAAAGATGCATAATCACACAGCATATGGAAGTTCAATTTCGTGAGCCGTGGTCTGTGGATTTACAATGTACTGATATTAAGACCTACTTTTAAGAGTGAATATTGTTTGGTTTTATTAAAATGCGTCATACCTTTGACACATTACTTTCTACTCTGAAGCTGATTCAGGCTGCATCTATGTTGATGAAAGGTTGCATTTCCAACTGTGAAAATGTTTTTCCTTTCATGTAGAGTACGGCATTAAAAAAGAAAAACAACACAGCAAATACAATACTAACTGACTGGTTTTAAATAGTGCATCAAATAATAAAACAAAAAGAATGGTAAATTCTTCAAAGGCCTCAGCGGTGCAGACTTTGCTTGTTACTCTCTCCCTTTCCCCCCTCCGCTTTCCACCCCCTTGACAAAAGTGGTCTGTCATGAAAATGTTTTCATGTTTCAGTGTTTCTCTTGGGTTCTCCGACATTCGAAAATCCATTACAGAGAACTTCATTACAGTAGATATCTGATGAAGAAGAGACCTGCCTCAAGTAGCAGACGCGTTATATTGCTAGCGCCAGGGTGTTCACTGGGGCGAGGGGAGCTGTGCCTTTGCTTCTTCGCTCGTCTGGAATTTGCCAGTCCTGTGTTTGGAGTCACTCTCCTATTTAAGTGAAGCTTAAGGGTGGCACTGAAATAGTGTTAAGATATTATTGTGGAAATATCAGTACATTAAGTGACTGATTTGCTTTAAGTGAGAAATATTCATGAGTTCAGTCCGGATATTGGAAGGGTGGTTATTTTTTGCTTAATTTCGCATGTGCGTCCTTTTCCTAAATAGATCTTTATCGGGCTTGGTGGCAGCTAGAGGAAGGAAGAGGAAGGCCTGAAAGCAGGGTTGTTTCTGTGTAGCAGAGGCAGAAGATGGCACAACGCAAAATCGGGGGGGATGCATAAATAAATACAAAAGGATGAATCTTGTACTGACAAGAATGCAGGTCCTGAAGATCTGACAGAGAATCGCTGCCTTTCCGTGTGGGTTTAAATGCGTATGGCAAAGGCAAAGTCAAACCCAGGACCGACACGCTAATTGTTGGAGGAATACTCGTTACTAAAGGGAGAAGCTTTTGCGAGTGCTGAATGGGAGGAGAGTTTTAAAAAGAAGATATTTTTCCTTGTGCCTGAAATTTTGTGCAAGGCTATACGTGCTACAGAAGGCATGGGAGTCAGGCATATGTTTCTCCGAAGAGGCAAAGATGTTTTACAAAGGACTAAAGAGGGACTGCTGAGAAGAAAATAGCCAGCTTTAGATAAAGCACTATAACAAAGACTTGTAGTTTTATGTATCATGGTGTCCATTAAAGCTTAATAGGGAAGAGTGCGTTGAACCTAGCCAGGCATACGTTATTCATGTGAAGGATAAACATTTAAGGGGTGTGCAAAATCAGAAATCTGGAGGACATGATTGTTTAGCTTTTGAAAAAGCTTTACAGGGAAGATTTTGTTTTCATCCCCCATGGATCACCATGCAAGGTAAAGGAGAGTAAGCTGCAAATGTTTGGAACATATCAATGCAGGAATCCCAGGGGGTTAAAAGCACTATAGTAAAATAAAAGTGGTCTCCTTTCTAAGTGTGTTCTATTTTACACATACTACTGAGAATCTGAGAAAGGGAGTGATTTTGATACTCCATTCACTATAGTAAAACAGCATAATAATGACAGAAGTGTGGGGAGGGGAGGAAGAGGAGGGGGGACCCTCTCGTATATCCTCGTGCACGTTTTGTATTTCCAGCTAAATAAACAAACGTAGTCCTATGGAGTGCAAAATTATAGCTGTTAAAATAAAGAATGAATTTGTTTCCACTTTTGGAGGAGAGCTGATGCGAGGCGATGCTTTTTTCTTTAATTGCTGTCAGCAGAAGAAAGGGTTAACTTTTAAAGAAAAAAATGAATAATTCAGTGTTTGGCTTATCACTCTGCATTTTACTTTCTATTCTTTGGTCATCTGGAACTTGGTGTGAAAGGTAGAGTAAAAGGAGTCAGCTGAGGGGAGCCGGGGTTGTGATAATTTGCACACACATCCCTGTCATTGTTCTGCCTGAAGAGACAGGGCTGGGTTCAAGGCCACATGTGCTCCTGTCATCATTCACATTTCTGCTCCAAGTGCAATACAGAGTGTCAGCTCTCCATCTGTCTTTGCCTGGCAAACGCACGCGCCCAGCATCCTGCCTCCAGCTACGCTGCCACAGCCAGTTCTGATGGCCCTCCTCGCTTCTCTCTGTTCATTCCAGAACAGGAGGCACTGAGCCCTAAATAAGCTTGCTTTTAGGAGAGAGCCATTTACAGTGTGGTATATTTTATCCAAGGATGCCTGGTGAGTTGAAATTATTGCAGCTCTTTCGGTTTTAAATGAGGAAACGCTAATTGTTTTTTGATAGTATTTTTTTTCCTCTTTTTTTTTTTTTCCTTTTCTCTTTTAATATAGAGAGTGATTTGCAAGCTGATACGGGTACGGAGCGATCGTGGATGCTAATTCTGTTGTGTATATGTTTGGGGGAGGGGAATTTGTGTGAGGGAACTGCCAGAGATGATACTTAGAGCAGGACTGGGTGTTTCAATGTAAAGGGATAGAAATAGCAGAAAGTCACCGGCTTTGTGGGTGCGGGTCTCTGCACGGGGGATCATTTTTAGCGAAGAGAAATACAGCTTCGGGCTGGCTTTCATGACTGTCAGCTGTACCTTGAATCTGCAAACATTTGATCGGTAGAGATCATTCACAGTGTTCACCCATCAGCTGAAATTATCTCTGTGAAAAGCTGTTTATGTTAGAGAAGTGAAGGAGATTTATGAAACAAATTATTCCAGCGTTGTCCTAAATCGTAGTCCTTAACTGTCACCAGGCAGATCGCTGAAATATGTTGATTCAAAATAAAACAATAAAAAAATCTGCTGAATTAGAGGAATTGCTGTGGAGCTGGAAATTTTAATAGGTTGCTTTCCTCAGGAAAATATTATCCTTGGATCTTACGATCGCTTGTCTAATTGATAAGTGTTATTGCCAATGAAAACGGTGCTTCTATGCAGGGTGATTTGTCTGAGGGGTTTTGTGAGATGCTTGACCACGACCGAGTGGATTGAATTTGGTGTGTTTTGTTTGGGTTTTTTTTCCCCCTCCTTTGGTAAGGACTGAAGAAAGCCATGTGCCTGATTATAGCAGGCTGTGTCTCTGGATAAAAAAAGACAAGGCTAGAGATCCTACAGCTGGCTGGTTCTTGTGGATTATTTGGGTAGGACAGGCAGAAGAGGCTACGCTTGATCACAGAGAGTCTGTACACCTCACAGATGGTGTTTTGAAACAGTATCTGCCAGTTTGCTGCAACCACAGTTGCATGTAGGTATTGCCAGTTGTTGGAAGAATGTTTTCCTTTTAGGATTTTTGTACACGGTCATACCCTGCTGCTGGTATGTTTCCTCATCCTCTGGTTGTAACAAGAAAGTGGGCTCTGTTTGCTCAAAGCACAAGGCTAAGAGGATTTATATGGTTGAAATATGGGCAAATTAATTTGCATAGATAACAACTGAGGACTATGAAAGGTCAATTTAACCCTTTAAACGTCAAATTTGATTTGCATGCATTACATTCCTGGGAATGTGGTCTTCATTAGAAATATCATGGTAATTCATTAATTTGGAAAACTGTGCATTCTGCATAATTTGAATGCATTGACATTTCCCTTATATTTGTATGAAATTTATCTTCTCATGCGATTTACTGTTTCTGTGTTTTATTAAGACATTTAAATGTACTGAAATGACACAATCTTATCAGTTGTGATCCTTGTGTGCATTATTTGGGGCTGTTGGCAAACAGTGTTGGAATGCCTAGAGTGGAGGTTTTTGAAAACCTATTAAGCCTTTGGCATTTAAATTACTTAATCTACCTGCTGGTTAAAATTTCATGCATCTTTAATCAAAATGGCATGCGCTACACTCGAGTACGTATACCCTTATCAATACTCGTTAAGCTTCACCATTAAATAAATCTTTAATTTCCAGCATTCTCTTAAAGCAGTAGCAAGCAAGAAGTGTGTTTTAATGTCAGCTCGGAGTGTTAGAAAACCTTGCACTTGGATACAGAGAATACACTAACAGCTGTGACTGGGAGCATGTGCCAGAATGGAGATACTTGAACAGATCTGACACTTGGCTATTTTTGACACCCATCTGCACTTTTTTACTCTCCTCTAGGATGAACTGCCTCTCAATCTGTTCACAGCATATTTTAGCCCTTTAATATTGTGGTGTTGGGTTTTTTCAAATGGGCATTATTAGCCATCTGGGGCAGATTTTGTATTTTAAAAGTAAGCACATTATGTACAGGAGATTAAAAGGATGTGTATTTTTATGTAATCTGATATTATGTCAGTGCCTTTTGTGTATGTGTGAAGTCTTGATTTCAGAAGCATCCCTGTAGTAATTCTGACATCTGAAGTCCTTCTTCTTTTGGGGAAAGAACAGGAAGTAATAAAGACGGGTTCTGGTTTATGTGTAGCGATAACACTTTTACACAAAATAAATTCGCCCTTCAAAGATGAACTGCTCATACTGTTATAGTTGCGACTGGCCGCTCACCTCCTCGTGTCCCTGTCAGGGCAAAGCGACAGCAGCGAGGCTTGTTAATGAAACGCTCTAAAAGCAATTCAGGTCTCTGTTAAGGCACTACTGCAACTCTGAGAAAAGTCTCGGGAAAGTCAGTCCCGTTAACACGCAGCTTGCAGTAACCAAGTTAACCATTTTGTCATTCTCCGTAGTGAACTCTAGGAAGTGCTTATCTCTAAATAATTGATGCTGGGGGAACGGTGTTCAAATCTAATACTGTACACTGGTTTGGCTGATTACTGTGAATTTGTTGTGTTGTGTTGCTGTTGTTGTGGATTTTTTTTTTGTTTTGGTTTGGTGTGGTTTTTTTTAAAGAACTCTTTATTCCAGACTTTATTTATGAAACATTACAAATCTATCAGTCATTTTATAGTACTTTCAAAGAACAGATGTTGGCCTACAAAATGCTTTATTATTGCCCATGGCAGTATTCAGCATGGTTTCCTTAAAAGGACAATCAGTGATCACAGTCATTGTAGCCCAGAAATAATGCTGCTCTTTCAGAAGATGGCCTGGTATTAGGTCAGACCACCCTTTCTTTACTTCTGCTCTCCAGATGTGGCTGCAACTTTTTTTTTTTTAAGTTCATGTTTCAAAAAAAAATGGGTTTGTTTTCAAAATCTGGTTTTACTTAAGATATCTCCATCCTGGAGTGCATTTCATAAATTGCCCACATATTTTTCTTAGCAGAGAACTTAACTGGCTGTAATTTTTAACACATGGCCACATCATGTGATATTTTCAAAACATTTGCACATAGCTTTAAGAAGGTCCCAGCAGAAATGATCCATCATCTCACAGCCAGCCCGTTTCTTAACAGCATATCTGCATTTTCCATTTAGCAGAGCTATATATTATTAGCTTACATTTTGGGTAGTAAAACAGTGCATTGCTGATTGTAAAACATGGACTTTATTATCTGCTGAAAATTGATTTGGCATTTATAGCCACTGTGTACTAGACTGGCTTTCTGGTTTTAACATTAGTGCTTGCAAGTGATGATTTGTTTAAAGAACAGAAACAAAATTGCCATGGACATAACTGTTAGTGTCCTGGTAACTGAACATTTGGATTATCCACCTGTTTTTTAAATACATGCGTCTAAATGCTGTTATACAGCAAAAGTCTCCTAACAGTCCATTAACCGACTTGTTCTGTTTTAAGTTGCAGTTGCTATGCTGTTATATTAGGACAATTCTGGGTCTTACAAAACAAGTTTCCTGCCAAACAGGGAAAATGTGTCTGGAAATACTTAAGTCCGAGTGTTAACCTTGCATCATTATTCCAGTCATCCCACATAATGACTTTATCTTCTTCAGGATTTGGATAGGAGCGAAAAGCTTTTTCCCTAAGACGGCTGCGGATCACAAAGTTCTTCAGATACCTGTTGTAGAGTTTGGGAGACGAGGTGTAATGACTTGCTTTTCAAAGTATTAAAGTTTCTTCTTCTTTTATGGTAGTAATAAATTCCAAAGTCTGCATGACATTATTGCTCTTATTTTCAGCCCATGGGGCTGTGAATGGCATCTTGCTGTGTATGCATGGAAAGTAACCATGGGATGCAGATCATGATGCAGAAATAGCTGTTAATATATATATATATTTCTTTTTAAGAAGGGTCCCAAACACTTTCCCTGTGAAGATTTAGTGCTTTTCAGCTCAGACCCTTAGCTGGAGAGAAACAAACAAATCAGTTTCTCAGGACTGGTGCTTCCTTGGTGTGCTTAGGGTGTTTAGCACCAATCATGTCTTGATTGGAAGTTTTTGGACTCCATACTCATATATTTAGGGCATGATCACCATAGCTTACAAATCAATGTGATCTGTGTATATGGGATTTAAAAAAAGATTTTAATATCAATTTTTGGTAAAATAAATTCCAAAATGATGTGATATCCCAGTTTGAAAAGTCTGAGTAGAGAACTTGATACATCTGGGAGTAGAAGGTGACATGAAATGGGGTCCTTTTCAGGATCTGTACATATAGCTGTACCAGTTTTCTGGTTTGTTTGCTGTATCCTTTTTTTCTTCCAAGTGTCCATCAAAGATAACTCTCCAAAAAATCAGCTGAAGCCTGATCTCTCGCTACCAGGTCAGAGACTAAAGCTAAGTGCACAAGATGACTTCTGCACTTGAAGCTTTAGCTGGTTTCCAAATCCGCAATTGCATGCTGCAACTCTCTCCTCATTGCAGTTGCATCCCTGTTACAGCTTTAAAGTTTCCCAGGCACGTCGAGCTGCATCTATGCATGCTAAGATCTGTCTGAGTATCGTCAGGGTTAAGCAGGCCAGTGTAGAGTTCACACCTATGTCTTTTTATAATTGAGGCATTTCTGTATCTGAGTCGTTGGAACAGTTGGATCTGGTAGGTAATCTCAGAGGATGTCCCACGCGTATTTAGAAGTGTTGGTCTCTTCACAAGTGCAGGCTTACTTTTTGTTCCCAGAAATGTGTGTGGTGTAAAACGGAGCACAGAGCCAGTGATACTGAGGTGAGTAGAGATTAAATTGGGAAATCCATAGGGCATAGCAGTGCTTGGGTTTATATTTATACGCAGATGCAGTCTAGCCATATTGGCCCGCTTGGCAAGACTGATTTCATTCAATATCCCGCTATGCTAACTCCACATTCACACAGTTCATCTGCAAAGCTGGTGAAGCCCTTGCCGTGCTGTACCATGCTATCTATATTCACTGGCTCAACTTTCCAGGAGCTCAGCCATCTCTGCACTACGTTGCATTTTGCGATGTACATCTGTTCTTTCTGCCTCTTGTACGCGAGAGTCACCAGACGAAGAGCAGGAGCTGCTTCCACCTCGCTGCTGTTGATCTCAGGCCTTGGTCTCTCCTGAACTGTTTCCTGCTCAGTCCTTGGGCAGAACAAGAGTAATGGAGATGACTCCCATCATCCCCTGCACTGAAGGAATATGTTACAGACCTGAGCTTGAGCAAGCAGAAGGAGGATTTGAATTCATGTCTTTCACTTCCAGAGTGAGGCTTCCACTCAAAAGACTTGAATAAAATCAAAGCTTACCTCTTCTGTCTCGCCTAGCTATGTCTTACACAAACCAGTTCTACTTGCCAATCTTCTGGAGGTGAGGACATGGACATCTTTTCTGGAGGAGGGAATAGTGCTGTGGATCCCATGTTTCCAAGTTACTGAGGCTCTTGAAAGGCAGGAGTAAAGCATCCTGTCTCCAGTATTTCCCTGTTGGTGAGCTGTAGGCAGTTCTTAGTTAAATATAACTAACTTTATATCATCCTTTCTGTCATGAGCTGTCTACAGCTACCTAATGGGAGGGTGTAGAGAAGATGGATGGAGCCAGACTCTTCTCAGAGGTGCACAGTGATAGGATGAAAGGCAACAGGCACAAGTAAAGGACTATGATAAATCCCAAGTAGATAGAAGGAAAAAATCCTTCACCGTAAGGATGATCAGACACTGAAACAAGTTGTCCAGAGAGGTTGTGGTATTTCCATTATTGGAGTCATGAAAAAACCCTACTGGACAAACTGCGATCTAACTGTACGTACTTTGAGGCAGAAGGGCTTGGACTAGATGATCTCCTGAGGTCCCTTCAGCCTGTATGATGATTCTTTGTTGCTGCTGGGTCCGTTAACTGTTTCAGATACCCAGTCCAAGGTACATCACACCTGTGCGCTGCATGGGAGAGCAGAGCAGCCCATGGCACTGGCTTTTGTGTTGTGTTTCAGGGGGAAATTTCAGCAGCATTGAGCTTCTGGGCACCTAAAGTTAATTATTCATTGAACCTGATATGGAGCTGTTACTTGATCTGTAACTTGCAGAATGAACTTTGACTTTGTGTGCTGGTAGAGGAGCAGAATTGTCCGGCTCCGTGCTGACTGAAAGGGCTTCACCTCCTTCCCATGGTAACTCATGGAGCTGTGCTTCCACATACTAAAGCTGAATTTATTTCTCTGTGCTGTTGGGTGGGGTTTGGGTTTTTTTTAGTATTATTATTTTTCTCTTTTTTTTTCTACTAGTTATTTCTTCTTTACTGCCAGTTATAGGCAGAGTGTGGAGAACTAGCCTCCATGTGAGCATTAATTGCAGGAGAACTTGAGACAACAAGTTGCTCGAGACCTTGGAATTTAAGAGGAACTGCTTCAACTGGAGGTTCGCTGCCCTCTTGATTTTGTCCCTGTGTTGCAGCACGCCACCTGGTAGTAATGTTCTTGCAGCTGGTTTAGGCTGTAGTGTCAAAAGAGAAACTGAACCAATCCAACTTCTAAAAATCTCCTGCCCAAATTCCTATGGCATGAAGCCACAGCCTTACTTGAGCTTTTCCATGATACTGCATAATGAGTTGTGCATTTATTTCTGCTTCTTAAAGATAAACCAGTTTCATTTTCTTGCTCTTGGGATCTGGCAATCTTGTGAAACTTTCATGAGGAGTAACTACCTGGTAGGACCCACACATCTGAATTAATTTAAATTATCCAGCCAGCTACTTCAGTATTAATGTGGATATGTGCTCTGGAACAGTGCCTGCAACATAACCATGCTTTTAAATGGGTACAAAGTGTAAGTCAAAGGTGACGGGAAATCTTTCTGAAGTTCAAGAGGAAATACTATCAGCAGTGGACACAATTATTAAGACTATCACTCCTATAGTTCTCATTCATTATAGACATCCCTTTAGAAGCAGACTGTAACAAGCTCTGCGGCATTCTTGCGTATTGACAATACCGAGATGACAAAGACCAAAAGAAGCGTGGAAATAGAAGAGCGAAAGGAATCGGTATTGATCACATCTTGGAGGAGAGGCTGAGCAATAAGGAAGAAACTGTATTTTGGTAATCCTTCAAGCATACTGCAAGCTTGTGCAGATTTGGTGTAGGGTCAGACCTATATAATTCTTGGTTAAAAAACAGGGTTTGCTGTAATGAATTGAGATTTGAGGAAGTGGGATTTGCATATTCTTAACTGCTTTCCAGCGAGGTTTGAAATGATGATTCAAGAAGCAGGACTATGTTTTACCTTTCTAAGTCCATTGCCCTTTCCATCCTATTGATACATCTTTTCACTTCTGTGGATTAATGCACTATTCTGTAAGTCACTCAGAAAGCATCTCTAAAATTTAATTTTGTACGTTTTCAGCTCTAATGCTTTGTTGGAATTTTCTTTATGTGCTTCTAGTCCACTTCTCCAAGCCTTGGGAGCTCTCCTGTGCATCTCCGGTGCAGATTCTTGTAGTCCCCCCTTTCCGATTCTTCTAGTGATGCTGGGTTCACTTTCTTACTCTGCTCCTGTTTTGAAACCACATCCTGCTAAAGGAGTAATCTCCCGGTTTAGTGATACAGGGCTTTTCCCCTTCCTTCTTTCAGATCTCTCCTTAATGTGAGTTCTTTGAGTCATGCAAACACACATGACTCAAATAGTCTTCCTGCCGCAAGATTACAGTTTGGAAAATGTGTGCACTCAGATCATATGAAAACAGCCATAATTTGATTTCTCAACTGTGCTTTCCAAATATATTCTAGAGGCCCTTTTAGGCTAGGGCAGCAAGCATGTGTACACAGTCTTGAATTTTCATTGTAGCTATTTTATAATCCAGATGAATGCCATCTCCATAGACTTTCTTATACGTGACTTTGCCATATCATTCCTTGAATTTTTAAAAGAATCTTTTTTTTTTTTAAGGATTTTGCGCCTTGCAGAACACCAGCCACATCATTCGTGGTTAGCAAATACAAATTAACATTTATTGTTTTAATTTTATTTTTCCAGTCCATTTCACCACATAATTGTTGATTGCGTAATTATATCTGCTAGCTTTGCACGCACTTATTTGTATTCTGGTTAGGAGAAAGTTAGCTAACTGAAGTTTAGAAGAGGTCATTTTCAATGGACAGTGTTACTGTTTCTTTTGGCTACTTTCTTTGCTTGGAACTGTGCAAGGTACGCTATTTTTTACTTTTAAACTATAAACAGTACAATGTACAAAAATGATCTTTTAATAACAGGGATGCGATAATCCTGTTCTTTTTGAGAAGTAATCGGGGTTTGTATCACTTTTGAAAGTACACACCAAGAAATACTGAGCGAACCATAAGGACTTGAAGAGTTACTAACACAGTAAAGAAAGCGGAAAGATGCTCATTAAAGCAGCCTTGGTTATGTCTGTAAAAGAAAGGGTATCATTAGATGTCCAGTGAGGTCAGATGGTACTGTCATTGAACAGCTTTGAAAGTCATCAGTTTTCTTCTCGGAAGCTGGTTTGCAACAGAGTTCACTGTGTCTTTGGACTTGGTGGTTTTAGTTTTCATTTCTCCGCTGGCAGAGGGAGGGCAGCGATAAAACTCAGTTTCTGGAATTCAAGTTGTCCACATTGGTTGAGTTCATCCTTCCAAGGCGCTGCAGGATTTCCTCACTGTAGGCTTCTGAAAGAGAGTGAGCTACTGTCGATCTCATTCATATCAGATCTTGGAAGTAATTTAAATTACTTTATGAATGTCAATATGTTATTATTTTACACTGAGATCACCATTAAAATGCATTGCGTGTTCAGAAACAAAGGCAGGGTTCTTTGCAATTTTTAAAGAGGATCTGTGCCATAATGAGTATATATTTAATTTTTCTGATTTCCTAACAGTCAATGTGAGCACTTTATTTTCCCCTTGTAAATGGAGGAGAAGCAAGACGGTGGCCTCTCTGGGAATACTATTTGTTGTCTCTTTTGTTAAATTTTTAAAGTATTTTGAAGAATGCTCTTTTCTTGTTGTGTTAATTTCCTTACATCTTTCTCTACATTATTCTCTGTGGTTGTAAAAGCAAATTGGTATTTGGTTTTTCTATATTTAATAAGCAAGGCTGCTGCACAGGAGTTGAATCTGTGCATGAAGCTTCCATTGAGAGCTTGGTATGAAAGCAGAGTCTTGAGAGCACGTACAACAAATTCTCTGCTGTCTGAAGGAGAGCCCTTGTTGCAGCTTTTCTTTGCCCTCTTCAGACTCCTCTGCGTAGGCAGAACCACATCTTGTGGAATAAAGGTTGGACTTGCATGGTTGCTTCTCAGGACAGCTGACCAGCTTCTTCCTCTGACATGTCAATTGCTAGAGCAGTAATTTCCAATTCCTTTCATTTTGAGGAAGTAAAGCCAATGGTATTTCATCTTCAGAGACCAGCAGAAATGGAATTGTTTAGTTTATGCTTCCTTAAAGCTTTTGCTTCAAACTGCTCTTGAGAGTCTGTAAAAGCTCCAAAGATAAAAATACTACTTACATTTCAGGTATCGACCAGCATCCCTCCGTAGAGCCACAAGAGAAATGATATACTCTTTCCTTAGTTAACTTTTGTATTCTTTCAGAAAGAGTTGTGTGGATGTTGCTGAATAACTTGCTTTTTCTTGAAGGAATACAGAAAATCATGATGCCTTGATTTCATCCTGACACAGCAAATATGATTGCATGGTTTTGTCTGGGACATTGGTTCAAGACAGTCTTGAAAGAATGAGTGTCTATTACTTAATCACCAGGAATGCTTAATAGTTTTGTCACAAGAGGTTTTCTTTTTGCAGGCTGTAAGTGTCTTTGCTGTCTTGCCACACTAGATATAGAATAGATGCCTTGATGAATTACCCAATGGGGATCCTGCTGCAGAAACTGATGCTTGCTAAATCAAAATCAAAACCTTTTTTTGGTCTTCTTTTGTCATTACAGTAAAGCTGTTGGTTTTTAGATATGTCTGCTTACAAGTCTGGGATATGCACACGTCGTTGCATGCAATTGCTAGGTTTTGGAGGGATTTTTGCCACAAAATAATATGATGATGCAAATGTTCTGATACTGTTCTTTAGAACAGTTGTTTGCAGATCTTGTGGTGAAAGATGATCAGCAGCTAGCATATATCATCATCTTCTGATCCAAACAGGTTCCTTTGGGAGTCAGCTGTACTGTTTCAGTATGTTGTAATTAAATTGAGTGCTGTTTAGGTGTTAGAAATTACTTTATAATGCAGGATAATGGACTTAAATAGACTTATTTGCACAATGCAAATCATAATCCAGCAAATTACCCTTAAAGGCTATATATTAAGAAACAAAACAAGCCCCCCCCAATATTCAGTAGAAAGAGAAAAGCGAAAAAAATTCGTCTAATTTCTGACTCAGTCCTTAAGACATCCTTGCATTAGAGTCTATCTAGACTTAATAGGTGCTGGAATAATGCCTATTTGTGAATAACAGTTGTAAAGTGCTTTGTTTGAAGGAAAAAGGTAATTATTTTTTTATTTTAGTTAGAATTGGATGGGAAGGGTGGGGGTGGAGAAGAAATCCCTGTCAACCAGACCCTTAATACTTGGAAAAAAATCCCTCTTACACATGCAACAGATAACTCGCATAACTAGCTCTTGTGAGGTTTTGAGCAATGCTAATTCCCAGAAAACTTTGTGTGAGTTGTGAATGCTCAGCGTCTTGCAGAATTAGACTGTGTTTATGAGAAGGCTAATGTTGTTATGGAAAGAATAGATTTACATGCGTAGTGAGAGCTGTTTGTAAATCAGCAGGTGGTTTCTAAAATATAAGAAATTAGCAAAATGTTTATTGATGTTATTTCTTTCTGAAAAACAAGCGTGTTTAAAAACACAGGAAGATTAAAGCTTCAAATGCAAAAAGCTCAGGTATTTCTTACTTGTGGTTTGAATGCACATACTCTTCATTCTCAGTATTGAGGACCTCATTTTATCTTTTGGAGGACCCTGTAGGAGGAAAAAAAAGGAAAATAAATTTTCTTGCAAACTATGTATTTCTACAGGAGGCATATTTCTATGAATAGATAGGAAAAAATCAGGTGATACCAGAACATCTGTGTTTTAGTTTTGTATACGTATGCACATACTTTCATGTGGAATACTAGATCGCATTTCTCTTCAATCTTATAAAACCTGCTTGGGACTGAATTCATCAATGATGCAAAGCAGTATTAAAAAACTACACTTCTTTAGAGTCATGTGTACAGGTCCAAACAATTCTTTAATCATAAAAGTAAAAGAATATCATATCTCTAATTAAAAAAAAATAATAATCAAAATCATGTAAGCTAATTTGCCTGTGTGCCATTTTCATACTTTGATTTAAAATTAAACCCTGCCCCTTACCCTGTACATGGTTGTTGAATTCTGTATGTCTTCTCTGAGAGGGGGAAAAAAAAGGGAATTCAGTTCAAAGATCTTTAATCCACTTTCCTCTGTTTTGTTTGGTTACACGGAAAATCTTACCCTTCACCACTGTCCCCCAATTCTTCATTTGTCAATAGTACTGAGGGGGAAATTTGTGCCATGCTACTTATACATAATTTAAAACAATTGTGCTAGCTTTAAACCCAAAGTCTTTCTTCATCTATCATTTATCTCATGATGTTATCTTTTGTACTCGGTACCCTTCAGTAAGCACAGCCTGACACGTCTTGTGGCCTTTACCTTCTGCGATAAAAAAGATTGAAAAGATGCTTGGCACCACCTGGTGAAGATGAGGCAGCCCTGGAGAACTGTGCTGCAGGAGCAGGTGACTGATGCTAAGAAATGTGCCAGTCTAGGGACACAGCTGAAGGGTTGTAGTAGGGAAGGGGGAGGGGAAAGGGAGAAAAAAAAGAGCAGGAACATTAATACATCTTCCTGAGGTTTGATGGGACATATACTGCCTACTGTTCCATCTGGTGCTTATGATAGCATGGCATATTAGCATGCTGCAAGTTCATAATGTATTCAGGGCGAGAAAACACCACTTGCATACCAATTGAGGCGTCCTCTTTCTCGGAGCTGCCTTTGAATTTCAATGATGTTTATGCCTCCTAAGCCATGACTGAACTGAGCATTTCCGCTCACGGAGGAATAACAGCAGTGAAGGACTCTGGCTCGTGTGGGTTTTCTTTCCCCTCTCTTTTTTTTTTTCTGTCTCTCTCTTTTTTTTTTTTTTTATAGTTTTCTTCTTGCTCTGTCCTTCCTATTTATTTTGTTTGGGGAAGCTTAAAGACAGGTTGAGGTTTTGGACTAGCTAATTGCATAGCTTCTGTTAATATTACATTAACTTCTTTTTAAGGTTGTAGTCTATTGTCTTTTTGCCTATCTCGAAATGCTTAAATGCACTTTTTATGACATTTTGATGAAATTACTCTAAAAGCAGTGTCATGAAGCGTTCAAAAAATAGCACATTGCAATTCTGCTTTATATTCAGATTTCCTGTATTGCTACATTAAAGAACAAACAATACCCTGAATTCCGCATTTCATGGTAAATTATTTGGACCCTGCCTCTTCAAAGACTTGATTTTAATTTCAAGTGTGCTACCTTAATAGGATAAGTATCTGAAGTTGAGCAGGGATGTAAGTCTTTGTAGGAGTGAGGTCTTTTTATCGATCCCTTGCAGGAAATGTACTGATATGTTCGTTTTATTTCTCCCAACCCTGTCCTCTTTGAAACTCTGCAGAGATTGACACTTGACTGGAGACAATCTCCAAAACCGCACTGTAGAAACTCTCGACTGCACATTTTGTTTCTGAACTTGTCAAAGATTGTGATCCTTTTATGGCTCAGTGCTGTGAATCGCTCTGCAGCCCTCCTTCCAAGTAGGTGTTGAAAGTGTGAAGTTTACATACAGGGTAGGGTATTTGATGTGGGATTTTCAAGCATGTGGAGTAATACATGAGTACTAGTCACATTTGCCTTTGTTGGTGACTCTGCTTCTAGACTGCTTCAGGTGTTTTGAAAGTCCTACCCCGAAAAAGGAGACTAAGCTTGCTGCTTGAAGGGGGAAGAATATTAAAACAGTTTCTCTAGTACAGACCCGCTTAATGAATGCATTTGGTATCTAGTCCTCTACCTGCACAGCTGGACTCTTGCTTCTGCCCAGAACCGACTGTCGTTTGAGGCTTCAGCTTAATCTTTAATGCATATGACTGTCATGGTAATATAACTTTAATAAAAATGTACTAGGTAGCACTTTGAACTCCTTCACTCTAATTTAGTATTAATCCACTTGATTACTAGAAAATAAAAGATCTTGCTGTAGTTCTGATCCTTTATTTCAAATACATCCAGCCGTGACTTTTATAAATACATATTTTCAGACAGTCATTTAGCCGCTCTTGCATAGATAAGAAATGAAAACTGCATTAGTCATCTTGACAAAGAATAAATTGACTTCTTTTGGTTCACTATCTGAATATCTGTTGTCTGATGGCTTAAGAACATTCCTTGTTTATTGATAGTGCATTTAGACCTAGATATTAATGTCTTGGCTTAAATGCTAATTTTTTTTTTTCTTAATACATTCAGGAAGGCTAATGTTACTGAATAGGAATGTGGAGGAGGTAGTGTGGGTAATTCAAGCAAGTTTAGTCAGCACTTACAAGATTCTTGAAATGTTTCTTGATGTCCTACAGAACTGTTAACATCTGCACGGCTTGTGAGAAGAGCCACATTTATTACAGCTGTATGCTAGCTAGAATGCAAAAGAAAGGGGGGGGGATCAGAGTTAAGAATGAAGCAGCTGGCTTTCAGTACAGAGATTTATCATTTTACTCTCATTACAAACCGACAGTAAACTCGGACTTTTTTGCGACAGTTTCTTTCAGATGGTAAGTTCAAGGCTTGGGAGTTTAGCTATCGGTAAGTACAGTCCAACAAAATACACACAGTTTAAAAGAAAACAAAGCTTTTAGATAAATAATCACAAGTGAAGTTCAGCGTTTTGAGGAGTTATTCTAGTATGACAGAACTTGATGCAGAGCATGTGTTCAAAGTCTACATTTGAGATGGTACAAAAAGAGAAAGATTTTTTTAAACAATAAGAAAAAGAAACAGAAGTAGTGGGGGAGTAATAAACGAGAACACTGCTGGCTCTCTGCAGAACCAAGGAGGTCATACTGTTTCTTGTCCCTATTCTTGTCAGGATTTGGGGTTGCTGGAGGAAAGGAAGGTATGTCGAGAGCCTCCTGAGATCCCAGGCCTGACCGAATGGTGTAATAGTACCTCAGTGTGCTTGTTTCACCTCTTCTTTTCTCTCTTTTTGTGCTAGAAGAGAAAGTGAGGGAAGAACATTCAGTATCAGAATCCCAGTTTCTGTTTCGCTCCTTCCTGTAAAAAATCACATACACGTTTCCAGAATCAGGGTGGTTTTCTGTCCAAGTTTGGTTCCCCCTCCCCCATTTCTTTCTCAGCCGTTGAGACAGATTTAAATCCAAGCTATGCCAATATTGTAGCTACTTGTAAGTTGTCACAATCTTTTTTCATTTCAATTAAGATCAGATTTTTATAGTTTTGTTTTCTCATTTATCTATTTGATATGAATGAAAGCTGGTATTTCTTTTGTTTCCTCTGGTAATGTAGCTTGGTATGCTTGCTCTTACCTTTTTTCCCTGCACATTTTAAGTGAACCGATCCTGGTTTCCTCTGTTAACTTTACAATGTGCCCAAGCCATTCACAGTGGGAGTGCCAGGATCTGTTTCTGTGTCTCCTACTGCTTCTTAACAACCTCAGCAACTGAGGAAACTGCACATTTACGCTCCTGTCCTTTATTGCTCTCCTTAAATGGTGGTTCTGAATCATTTTCTAATATTTTCTAATACAAAACCTATTGTATGTTCACTTATAACGAAGGCACAAACAATTACCCATTAAGGAACAGGGCCAATAAGGACTGTTGTGATGAAAAGCATCCTTTTGTTGCAAGAACTGTTCTAAAGAGTTGGTTGAGGTGTCTTTATCTACGCACATGTTTCTGCTGTTCATACTGTGATCTGTAGCAGATATCCACTTTGATAACCTATGATGCTTTTTATCCCTTCTATCTAACCGTAGACTTTTCACTGTTACACTCATCATCATTTAATTTTATCGTGTGGCATTGTAAGAGTTCTAACATACAATTAGCGCCTCCTCTTCTTTCCATTCTCCTGGCACCAGAGCACAGGCAAAAGCAAATTTTTTAACATATCAGTTACAAAAATGACTGCATTTGATTAATCAATTCATCACCTTCTATCACTACTTCTGAAGCAATGTTTTTAGTTTCTGAAAGTTTATTTCCACTTAGTCTTGTGGAAACACATTTTATCTTAATTTTGCGCAGATTGTTGGCATTGAACAGAATTATGTGCAAAACTGCGCAGCTCTGTAAGTCAGTGCTCATAATCACCTTTGGAAATGACCTGTTAAGTTCCTAATAGGTCATTTGTATGCACAGTTACTGAAGCTACTTGCTCTATTGCAATAATTATGAAAAAGATAATGGATAGGAACTCATTTGGGGACGATTATTCTTGTTAACTGTTTAGCATTTTGTCCAGGTACTCCTATTTTCCCTTTTTTAATTTTTTCCTTTCATAATTCCAGAATTTGCCTTGGATAGTTGTTGCAGTTCAGCAGTTCTTTATTTCTTAATATCCCAAGCAATTTAAAACCTACCAGGCAACTACTGATGTGTTTTACATCTTCTATTCCAAGTGAAGACCATAAAGAAAGATGTCCTCACAGGAGATCCCAGTGCAGTCACTCACTCTCTATGCTTTTGTGTTGTCTCTGCCATTGGGATTTAGCTTTCTTAATATGTATGTGGCGCCAGAAGGATGTTTATAAAGGTCTAGGTGAGCTAGTCTGCTACTTTTTTCTTTTATTTTTGCCCTACTTGCCATTTGATCTCTTTGTCTGATAATAGGCGTGAAGTAAAACTCGGGTTTTGTTTAGTTCTCTGCATTTTGGCGCAAAAAAAAAAAAAAAGATATGAAATTTGGGTGGGTTATTTTCAAATTCACGTATCATCACATGGCTGTAGTTTGTGTGAGCACAATCTCAGTTCATATGACTGGATATAGTGTGCGATTGTTGACATGCTGCTGCCTGATGTGCTGCCTGCTGCAATTTCACTTTTTGAGTATTTAATACAGAAAGCCCATCTCCAAAACAGGATTTGGGGTAGAGGTGTACGTTAAGGGTGGGGGTAACATCTGACTTGTTTGGCTGAGGTAGATAGGTGACAAAAGGAGGCACTGAAAATGGTCTTCTGTTGCAGCCAGTACTATCCAGTTCTTCTTTTGAGGGAGAAATGTTTATAGCCAAAATTTAGTGACAAATACTTAATATTATGTTTCATACTGTGGAAACAGAACAGTACATACTGATGTATACATACACAGTATCATAAGCTTTCCTTCCTATATCGCGTGGCTGAGGCTAACTATTGACACTGGCAAGATCTTTCCTTAAAGCATCTTCCTTTAACTTTCTGAGTACTATGCCATTTATTTTGAATTTTCCGCATGGAAAGGGAGTTTTTCCCTGTGCGGCTCTACAATATCAGCTCCCTCTGGTGGTCAGCAGCCACCTGGAAAAATTTCCAGTGACTGTTCGCCAAGGCGTGCTCCCAGCCGGGCGATATTTCTTGCTGCATACCCTTTTATCCAACACTCTGGTCCTGCCTGGGAACGCTGAAGGTGCATCCTGGGGCTGCTGCCATCCTATGGGAAGGGGCTGCCCTCTCAACTACCCTTTGCCCCACCTCAGAGTTTCCTTCCTTCTGTTGAATATTCTTCCTTTTCTCATAAAGATGGCTCCTCTTCTGGTTAATCCACTTCTCAGTGAAGCAAAGCGTGTACATCTAAGTAGACTCAGAGCCAAATGTAGGGTGTTCCCATAGCACGGAGAGAGATAAATCTGCTGTTTATAAGATTCTTTTCATGTACATGAGATTGTTCTCATGTACAAGAAAATGTAGTGTACTACCAAGGGTTAAGTGCATCCCCATTGAACATTTAGAGTTCAAATGCATCGGAGGTCTTTTCTTTGTCAATATTTCTCTTGCACTTGTAGCATTGAGTGGTTTCTCTCTGGTCGCTGACTTCTCGCCCTGCAGTTTCCCCTCCCATTTAACACTCGCTTCAGTGTAATTGAAGACTATTTCTTTCTTACAACTTTCTACAGCAGGATAATAAAATAAAAAATCACAGTAAGTATTTTGATATACAAAATTAAATAAGTAAAATAATTAAATACATGTATGGGTGTGCGTGCACATACACACACATGCACACATATGTGCACATATGTAGAAGTAGGCCATGGGAGCTCTACTGATCCACGTAGGTCAATATTAGATTGCTGTGCTGGAATAGCTGGTTTAGCTGCCTTGATGAAAATGAGGTTCTATAAATACAAAAATCTTTGGGTTTATGTATTTGTTGGAGGGAAAAAATACATTTATTTGAATCTGCTGGACATGAAATTAAGCATGTTTTATACAACTGTCAAGCATGGCAATGCTATGATACTTAAAATTGTTCTAATATTTTGCTTATATTTTCTGTGGTTTCTGTAATAATTGCTAATTTTTTTCAATGCAGGCTTCCAGCTGTATGATTCTCTTTTTTGTTGGTGTGGGTTTTTTTTTGTTTGTTTTGTTTGATATTTAAAATTAAAAACAAAGGGAAGCTACTTTAAAAGAAGGAAGTTTTAAGTTTTATTGTGCAAGACTAAGACCGCTGTGATGCTTTAAGGTCCAGAATCGTTGCGTGTAATTGTATGCCCTGTGAGTGGTCTCATTAATTTACCTACAGCTGTTTTAAGTATCTATAGTTAGAGACATATTCCTGAGTGTTTCTGGGGCTGGGGACTGCCAGGCTAACGCAGCGCCTCTCTTCCTGGGTGAGCTAACCTGATTTCTGTGCCAGTGTGAATTTGTGTGAATTCACTGGCTCCAGAAGGGATTTTAATCAGGTTTCGCATTTGCTAGTCTGATTTTACACGGCATACACAAGTTTCTTCCTTTCCCTCTTCCTTTACATGCTTATATCATGTCATATTAACATTTAAGTATGCAACTGATATATTATGCTACACAATTGATTTGAAATACGCTTTTGTTTTCGCTAATGGCAACATTTGTTTTGCTTGTGAGCTTATTTGTCAGTAAGTAATCTTACCTCATCTATGAAAGTATTTGAGATGGAGGGTTTTAATTTCATGTGAAGTTTCTAAGGCTCTCTTTCCCCACTTCCACCTCCCCACTGCTGCTTTCAGGTGCGATCCAGTGCCCCAAAAAAAAGACATTTGGTGTGACATGCAGCATCAAGGAGGAGCTGACTTGTAACTAATAATGAGTATTTTCTCACACTCTGTCTAGACAGTCAGTCATGTAAACACAAGATGTCTTTAATGGCATCATCTGATGATGTGAAATGATAGCCTATATTTCGACAAATGCCAAAGTACTGATTAGGGTAATAAATTGCACTACTGAAAGATTGTCAGTGTATAATACTGAGACAGGGGAAAAGTGTATCGTTTCACTTTTCTGTTGCTGATAGTGGCACTGAGTAACAGTGGCAGCACCTGAGTGAGAGTTTTTGGGGAAATATGTTTCAGTACATATTTTTCGTTGGTGGATTAATACCTGTCTGGGCTGGCTGAATGGAAGGCAAGGAGTTAGTATGTCTGGTGACTGAGGAGCACGGATTCTCACGTACACCAGCTACACTGCTGCAGCACTCTGAAAGCCTCTGGTTCTCACGAGGCACAAAGGTCCTAGACCTACACAGGAATATTTATACCATCTGGCTTAGCAGCCTTAGGAATTAATAAATTAGAGGTTCTAATTCTTCTTTTCACTGATTATATGGGGAGTCTAGTCTGCTAATTTAGCTGTCTGCCTTAGATGGGAGAAATTAGCAGCCTTCCTCGGACTGGAGTGGTACTTGCTGTTGGGAGGGAGTTTGGCCAGCTGTCCTTTCTGTCTTATAGGTAAGGTCTCACTCCCCTGGCTTACACATTTGGCCTAACAGAACAAACTTTTCATCATTTGAAACACCACAGGGAGGAATTGGATTCTTGGATGGGTAAAACTGTGTAGTCTGTTAGAGCGGGGATTTGGGAGCTTGATCCACGAGGTGAGGAGCAGCCTGGCCCAGACTGGCCAACACCACTCCACACCTTAGAGGTTCTTGACTTGTCTGTGACAAATTCCAGTTGAAAACCAAGCAAAGCCAGATGTATATCCAGTACCTTCTTGGTAGTCCAGTCCCTATGTCATCTCTTCAGATGTATAGCCATGGAAAATATAACCTCCTGCACCCGTGTTTGATTCTTTTTGAGCTTAAAGGACTTCTGGCATGTTTTGTAAATATAAGTGATGCCTTTTAAAAATACAGCCATAATAACTTTTTTGCTGGCAGAGTAATTTAATACCTAAAGTTGTCCTGAATCAAAATAAGTTACTTTAGACTATTTTATCTAGTCTGTATTGGAGACTTCCGTTCTAATTAAATCTAATGTAATACTGGTATTCGTACTCTCTTAGGACTTTTCATAAATGGTACAGCTATGCTTTACGCTTTGTGCAAGCTCATTAAAAATAAAGGAGTTCATATTTATTTTGCTTCAGACAAAGCTGTTTGTTACACAGCTATGTGTAACAAACTATTTACTGTTAATTTAGGACTGTACAAACTTTGGATTAAAACCATAAATATGCTTCTGGAGAGCAAGTTTGGAAATTCTACTTGGCGTTGGTAGAGAAAATGTTCTTACTTCTGGTGGGAAGGGTGTGTGCTATGTGTGGTTGAGTACGTAAGAGCATGCAAACAATACCAATTTGATGCTGATGGCATTTGAATTTCTTGGATATCAGTCTAACTTCATCTGTAGTTTGTCAAGTAACAGGCAATCCTGACAAGGGTAGGTTTTGCAGAGAAGATGGTACAAAAAGGAAACAAATTACTGGTCGGGGACCCTTTGGGAAGTCGCATTTGAAAACACCCCAGTGGTACAGGAGAAGTGAAGGGAATGGTTGCTTATGTGTAGGGGTTGTCACCTCTGTAGCTTGTAGGGGTGGGCAGGGAGTGGGTTTGGCTGCTGGTTGGTCTGATTGTTCTTCAGTTCTTCATGCTGGAGGTGATGGGCACCTCTTCTTCACTTCACTTGGGCCTCCCCGTTCATTGAGCTGGTTTTGGAATAGCAGTAATAGTTCCTGTGACGTGAAAGAAAACCACTCAAACCACACATTTCTTCGTTTGGTAACTTGTCAACAAAATGAAGTCGAAAAGGACCTGGAAACAATATAAATAGGAAAATAGTATTTCAATAATGATTGTGGGTCTGTTTGCTTATTGACAGCACTACTTATGCATACATAGAGGCATTTTCAAGATGCTTGGTGGGATATTTAGGATAAATCCACATTGTCTTCACCTTTGTTACAGGCCAACTGGTATGCATTCAGATGTGACAAGGGAACTTGGAGACTTTATTTTCTGGAGTCTTATGGAAACTTAGTGCAGCTGCCACAATTTGGCCCTTATTTTGCTTGTCTGTTCTTTCTAACGTATTTTATAAACCGTTATGGCAGTAGTAGATTTAGATCTAGATCTAGAATGTATTTGTCTTCGCTGCACTGCTTTGTATGTTCAAGCGATTTTACACGGTAAAATTTGCAAAGCCAGGAAGGGGGAAGGAGGAAAGAGGTGGTTAAAGAAAAGAAGGTGCAATTCTGATAGGAGTCAGTTTTTAATTATTAAATAACTGAAAGCGAATTTATGATAGTTTTGAAACTGTCAAAACATGTCACATTGTTAAATGAGAGGAAAAAGATTATTTTTCTATTTTTTTCCCTCTTTTAAAATGAAATTATATAGTAAGACAAGTTTATTTCCTTCAGGAGAAAATAATATGTCCAAGCAAAGCCAAGCCATAACGTTTTTGTCTCAACTCTGAGGCTGAACTCATGCATTGATTGTTTTATAATACGTGTAACTATCTGGCGTTCAGCTGCTAAGCCACGAGAGTGGGACACATTTTTTTGCCAGTCAGCACCTCCCACCGTAGAGAACTGAAACGAAAGAGAGTGCTTCTGCTTTTTCAGTTGGTTGTCATGATGGTGGTAGGACCAGTCAAGGTACCATTATGGATGAAGAACATGACGCACGGCATTGTCTGTCATTCAGCGAGTTTACATGATCTACAAGCTCTTTGTACCAAAACTGGGAAACAGTAGCACAAAAATCCCTTTCAGCTTTTGGGAGACAGAGGGGAGATTGCATTATTCTCAAGCCTTTTTTTTAGCACATCTGAAGAAAGCTCTGATAACTTAGCCTGAGATAACTTCAGTGAACTCCCAGGATGCAGAATTTCTTCTAGCTCCTGCATATTAAATGAGAAGAAATGGGTAAACTGAGCATGCTTTCATTTATTTCCCAAGAATAGCTGGTGATATGAAACATTCAACTCTGAGCAGAGGAGAACCAAGATAAGACTGCAGCAAAGTTGTGATACTGCTCTTGCAAAAGGGTCATCTTCAGCATGTGAACTTCGTACCCGAAGTGCTAAAAAGGCAGTGAAACGTTATGTTGTCTTGAAAACTTTGCTGTGCACATGCATCACTCGCCCCACATGCATTCTCATTCCAGGTGCATAAAGCTTGCAGGGGTAATGTTTTGTGACAAAAGATGGAGTCTGAGTGTCTGAGCTGCTTTCTGATACTTCCCTTCTTCAAATCACCTAGGGGAGTAAAAGTTCTCCACTGGGGAACTGGAAACTGGGTGATATTCTCTTTCTAGGCCAGTAATGTGACTGCATCTGGTGCTGACAGAAAGTTGTGTATATTATGCCTGTCTGAGATCAGTTGTTCATAGCACAAAAACATCCATTGTGTTTAGGTCCTTGTTTATTCATTAAGCAAAAGTCAAAAGGGCCAAGAGACGAATGGAATGAAGACTGAACCGGTCTCAAACAAGTCCGAGGAATGCTTGGCTGAGAGAGGGTCTGCAGTGGTGTTATCCAAATGTCATGTTTTGTGGTTGCATCATAGGACTTCCAGTTTTTCCCACGTGTGCAGTACATGGGGTGGGTAGGCTTTACCATATATATCAGGCTTATACCAGGCATTCTTGACCACGTCCTTTCAACCGAGACAGATACCTTGTAATGTCGTCCTGCTCTGCGTAGTAGCAAGTCTGAGAGTCAGTTGTGGGCCTCCACAAACACTGCCTTGTAATGTTCCTGCGTGGCTTGACCAAATCTGAAGGAGGGAAAGTTCTTTACTGACTGTAGCGTGATAGCATTATGGATGGAAGACCTATGTAATTTGTCCTCTTAGATGGACTTTTGGGTTTCTGTCTCCCAGTTTGTCAGTACTGTGACTCACAACCTGTAGTTACCTGCTTGCAAATGCTATGCCATCCCTCTCAAAATCATCAGAATTAGTCCAATGCCATGTAGGTAGCCATCATCAGTATTGCATCCCACAGATTTAAGTCTCAATTCATATAATTTGGGTGGCGGGGGCGGGTTCTAATCCCACGTGTCATATGCAGGGTTTGTACTTTCTGTGAGTTTAAAGGAAACAAGACAATGGACTCTTTTAATTAGGCAGTTTTTATTTTTATTTCTAACGTGTTGGCACAGAAGTAGTAAGTACTGTGCAATCAATATAGAGCGTCTTTTAAGAATCTTTCATGCCTGAATATACATCTGGAACTGTTTGCACTAGCTAAAAGTAAAATAAATGCCACAGCATATTATACCATACTTTTTTTCATTTAAAAAAGGAAATTGAAAACACACCACTCCTCGAAATGCTTGACATTGAATTGGCTATTGAAATGGTATCAGCAAAGTATTTATATATTCCATATTTTGTTCCATACATCAGCTTTCCTTGATGCGTTAGACTTGGAAAGGTGCCATCTGAGCTGAAATGTTGCCATATATGAAAGACCGCCTTGTTTTAAAAATGGACCAAATCTTTTAGGATACAGGAAGTAAATCAGTTTGGATACATGCACATCTCTCTTTGCCCCTGCTCCTGCATATTTTACTTTGTCTCTTCCCTATTTGTCTTCAGAAGCTGGCTGTGCTTATGGTAAATATCAGTGTTCACCTAACAGCTAAATATAGTGATAAAAATAACCCCTACCATAAAAAACTGAATGAATGACAAGAACAGTATAGTTTCGTGAACCAAGATATCCACAGAAGAAATATCATAATTTAAAGTTGGTTTTACAACATTCTTTAATTTAAAATGGAGAAAATACTTCTGTGGTAAAATCACAGTTCTTCACTCTGTGCTGTAGAAAAGATTCAAGAATGTATATTTCAAAATGTTTAGTTTTTTTTTTTTTTTAAATAAAAAATATAATCCAAAGCAAATGGAATAGATCTCTGCATACTTGAAACATATTTTCTGAATTTATTCTAAGTCTCTCACTGCACCAGAGGGTTGTGTGTATGGATTAGGAGTAGACCATTATTTCACCATCTATCTCCATCCTGAATTGATTGCAACGAACACTGCAGAATGAATTGCAGATGTCTCCTTTTCCCTTCAGTTTGGAGGACCTCTGGTTTCAGCCCCATTTGATCCGAACTGGGATAAGGAGTGCAAATCTGTCACTGTTCAGAGGGATTTGATGGAAGAATTCTTTGCACCTGAAAGCAGTCACTCTCTCTGTATACACAGCCTGTGCTCTGAAATGTGGGATGCTGCCTGTGTGAAACCTGCTGTTGTATCCCTGCTAATTCAGGATTATTATTTGAAATATCAGAGTTAACAGATAATAACAGAAAAAAATTAATCAGAACTAGCTTTGCAAATGGGGAGTTTGTTTGACACAAAAGCATAAAGATGTTTTTGAATTCAAGAAATTAAACAATTTTAAGACACGGGTTTCCTAAAGTTCTTCCAAATTTCGGGCAAAGTTCAGTGTATATACTCCTGTATTATAAAACTGGAGCAAATGTACATGAAATCTTACACTGGCAGGATTTCACATGTAAAAAATACAGTTTTTCCTTTTGAGGGATTCTTTCTTCCCCTACCAAACCCTTATCCCCTCTGAATGAACGGATAGCAGATTATCCACAGAGAGTTGGTCTGAAAAATGTCTATACATAAAAGCCCTCATGGAATAACATGCTTTAGGGGAAACTTGGCTTGTGAATACGATTTAAATAGCATTTTGCCTTTAGCTTTCATATCTTCAGACTATTTCTCAACAATTAGAGTAGAAAGTGTTGGCTGTTGGGGTTTTTTGATTAAAAAAATAAATGATGATTTGTAGAAGCTGGAGTTCGAGGGTAAGTATCAAGACGCTACAAGTTTTAGGAGTTCAGCTCACAAGAACTGGTAACGCTTTTATCAGCAGTGGCTCTGCTTTGTGTGCCATCACCACTCCATCCCCTGAGAGAATCTTCCTCTTAAAAACAGAGCTGCTGAGGTTCTCTGGGGTTGCGAGTGGTGGGACGTAGGTGGGTGCAGAGCTGCTGTGGGCAGGTGTTCCCAGCCCCATAGCTCCCTCTGAGGTTAGAGAACCAGCTGTAGAGACAAGGAACAGGTAAATAGGAACAGTAAGAGCAGAATGGCTCCTGTAGGAGTTTTGCTATTAAAGAGGCGGGGAAAGTGGAATGTAGAGGCTGCAATGGAGAAGGCTTTTCTCCTGGGCGGTGTGTTGGTGGTGGTGTCTTCCAAGCACACAAAGAGCTTTGCATTTTGCATTGTACTTCTTCAAAAGCCCTTTCCCCCCCATCCCCCCGAGGGGACTCTCTGCTCTGACGAGATAATCTTGTACCCTGGTTAAAAGTGTTTTGAGGTGTGCTTGAAAGGAGTCTTATATCTCCTTACAGAAGGGAACTTACAGACAACCAGAGATAAATCTGTCTGCCTGCGACCATACAGTAGCAGAGCGGGGTTTAGGGCTTTGCAAGGGGGAGAGAGAGGTTAAGCAAAGGTAAGTGGCCTGTAGAGGCTTTTTTTTTTTTACCCCCAAGAGCTCCAAAGAAAGGTAGTTAAGGAAAATCAAGCCTAATGTCATTAGATTTATATGAGACGTGCAGGGGTCTGTGGATAATTTCAGTGATCTGCAAACCTGAGTGGCAGACACTGTTCGAGGGAGTAGAAACCAGTTGGATCGCGGTAGAATGGCAATCTGAAATTGGAGGGCAAAACCAATGCACTATTTCCCACGACTGTGTTCAATTTAAGTAACAAAACATTGCCAGCTTTTTGGGAAAGCCTCCCCCCTCCAATCTGAGCGAGTTTCGATCAAACCTGAACTCTGAAATGCAGCGAGGGAGGGGAGCAGGAGCCGTGCGGTTGGTTGCAGGCTCGGGATCGCTTTTACTTATCAACAGCTGAATTGGAGGATACAGGCTGTGCCTGCTCGCTGTGAGCAGCAGACTGTTAGAGGAGTTCGATTTCTCTCACTCCTTCCACCCACCTCCATCTCCTCTGTGCCTGTGTCTGCGCTCCCACATGCTTCAAATCTGTGTACCTGGACTGCCTTCCTTAACAGTTCAATGTGAGTGTTAGCAGAATGAAAACCAGATGGACCAGCAGTTCCCACTGTTATCTCCCCACCAGCTCTGGCAAGCCTCCCTTTCTCTCTCCTTTCTTGGCATGGCAGAAATATTTGCCTTTATTTAGCAGTGCTTGGGCTCACTGCTGTGCAATTTCCCTCTGTTGCAACATGAGCTGAAAGCTATTTATTCCCTTGTTGCTGAGGTTGGTTGAGGTGAGTGCAAGATGAATTCGGCTATTAAGGAAGCAATTAACATTTCAAGGCGAGTTTTCATAGTTCTTTATGTTAAAGGAATAGCTTGTTGAAGATATAGATTTAGCTGTTTTAGTATAGCGATATGGAAAGGAAATTTGTAAAGAATGTTTAAAAACCTGCTTTTGTTTTCCAGGATGTAATAATTTACTGTTTCTTGATTTGCAAATCAAACCTCACCTGTTTGTGTAGCAGCCTTAATATTTAAGCTAATAATTTTGGATACTGTTCCCTACCCAGCTGAGATTTACTAACCTTAGATCAACACTACAGTTCCTATATACTGTATCTGTGTTTCCCTCATGCTGTTCTGGGGGTGTTTCACTGCTCACCTTCCCCAAACTTGTCTCTAAATTCTATATGAATGACTACTTTTCCTTGAGAACTGAAGCATCATCTGTAGGCACTTCTGGAAAGGGTGAAGATGGCTTCTATAATTGCAGTACCTGACACACTGCATCTCTGGGACATACTTCCTCAGTTTCAGGCAGCTAAATATTGGTATCTGTTATGTGTTGTTAATCTTTGTGAGGGGGTTTTGTTGTTGCTGGGGTTTTTTGGTTTCTTTTTGTTTGTTTGTTTTGGTTTTGGTTTTGTTTTTTTTTTTTACTTTCTGATGATTTAGTGTTTTGAGGCTCATTTAAACATACCCTTCCTCTTGTTACATGTGTGCATTGCATTTAATTTCTCTTTGTGTCTCTCAGGGCAAATTTCAGATATGATTCTTTGGTTGAAGTTTGTATGTTGTGAGTAAGAACAAGGAAAGCACGTTGCAAAGTGGAGTGATGGAATTTGTAGAACGTGACGGACTTTGCTATTGTCTTGAATTAAAACCACAGACTTACAT
The DNA here is from genome assembly GCF_000708025.1 of Charadrius vociferus. NCBI lineage: Eukaryota > Metazoa > Chordata > Aves > Charadriiformes > Charadriidae > Charadrius > Charadrius vociferus. Next base: position 7,767,023 of record NW_009650064.1, read on the forward strand.
GCTTACCCATTAGCAGGAACACTTATTTGCTTTGCAAAATAGTTTAATGAAGTTCAGGAAGACCTGTGTAGAACACTGCATAAAATAAATAACACTTCCCGCCCCTCAAAGAAGGGATGGAAGAATTTAATTTATGCCCATTAAAAGCTAAACTTGATCTTACTCATCTTTACTCAAGGTGGCTCGCTAAACTCCTGGCATGAGTAAGGAAGCCTTAATTTTGCTTTCAGTTGGTAAATGTCATGTTTTTTCCATTCTCTATAATGAAACATAAAGGTTTGGGTGGGTATTTTTAAAATTTTAACGTAGAGGTGTCCAAAAAGAATTTGGAAAAAGAATATGCTTCTCTAGCTTCTGCATCAAATACCTTCCATCTTTAGATCTTAAGTTGCAAGAGAACTGCTAGGTTTTCTGCCTGTTTTGCCTTTTGTTTGTTTTGTTTTCTTGGGGAGGTATGTTTCTACTTACCTTGCAGGTTTTGAACATTAAAGTTGTTCTTCATTTGCGAAGGCGCAAACTTAGATGCTTTTTTAAAAACAATGGTATGTACGTATGACAATTGACTTACCATTTTGGCATGTTGCATTTATTTTGCCGGTGAAAGTAAGAATACCAAGGGCAGGGCAGGGTGATAAAGTGATCCAGGAGGTGTGCAGTATTTAACGTAAGTATCTCTCCATGATTACAAAGAGAAGTGATGAAGAGGGCAGCAGGTGTTACAAAGAAGAGACATGAAAAGAGCTGGCTTCAGCCAATATCCCACCCAATATCTCACCTGTACTAAAGAGCTTCAGGTTTTAGTTCTGGAAGAGCTGTCGTAAGGGGATTTATTACCTTCCTGTCTCTTGGTCTGTTTTTTCCTCCTGGCTAACGTGAGAGCCTTGAAGGGTGGTGGAATTATTGCAGCTCCAGGAGTGCTTGGGAGGTAGCATCTGTACATGCTAGAAATGAAAACAAAAGATAATGCAGTACCGCTACAAATGAGGTCTTACCATCTGTGTTACACCTTCTTAAGTAAGGTTTAGATGATGTAATTTGGGAAGAGCACACTGGAGTAGATAATCAGGTGTAATCTTTTGCAGCAGATGCTGAAATGGCTCTCTTCTTGTATTAGCTTTTAAGTTTTTGTCAGAGGGGGTGTGCTTGGGGAAGTAAACCGGTGTGTTCCTGTGGTGTGTGTTGCAGATCGCACTGAGAAGCATTCCACAATGCCAGACTCACCTGTGGATGTGAAGACACAATCCAGGCTGACGCCTCCAACCATGCCACCTCCTCCCACTACCCAAGGAGCTCCAAGAACCAGTTCATTCACGCCCACAACGTGTAATTAGACTTATTTTCTTCCTTTTCTTCCATATTCTTTCTATTCTGTATGTAAGAAACCAAAATATGTGAAGGGAAACCTGCATGATGTGGCAGGAGCAGCATTTGGTTGTACTGTGATAAAGTAATTAAGCAAAACTAAGATGACAACGCATTGTGCAACACCACCACAACAATGCGTCTTTAAGGCATTAAGTCATTCAGGTCAGAGTTGTGTTGTTAATTCACTGACAGCTTGCCCGCAGTGTCAAAGAACAGTAAGCACTGGTTTCCCATCTACTTAATGCTCAGATCAGTCTTTCTGTGAGAAGTACATCCTCTCCTCTTCTATGCCGTTCTGTTGTTTCATTCAAAGGATCTTGTTCCCTTTTGTATAGAAACTTCAGTAGTAATTCTTCAGGGGGTTTTGTTTATGTTTCTAAAGTGGGGGTAAGAAAGTACTTATCTTCATCCCACTTATGATTGAATGAAGAATTCTTATTTAAGGGCTATATAATGTCTAATTAATATTGATATAAAACCAAAAATAAAGGCCTTTTATTGTTTTATCTTGAGATTTCTAGTCTGTGACCACTTCTCTGAATTACGTGGGGCTGCATCTCTGTCTCAATTTATTGATGTAAGCACACAAGAAACTGTACTAGTCTTGATGGAATTACTCTGCATTCATATTGGTGTGACTGAGATTTGAATCTGGCATGTTGTCTGGACTATTCTTTTCACAGCCATGAAATGATCCACATTTCTCTTACCAAGATTCAGCTGCAATTTTTTTGGTCTCTTTTATACTGCCTTGTAATAGTATAAACATGAGAATGTGTTTACATTTCACATTTTAAATAAAAACATTTTTAGAACAGTAGAATACATATGCCTAAACAGAATGAAGGCAGCATTTTCTATTTGTCTTGCCTATGTCTGTTTAGTCCCTTTCTGTCTTGTTAAATGCCTTATTTAAAATTCACCTCTGTGCAGAAGGCCAGCTGGAGGCCTTTGTACTACTTATCCCAGGGAACCCTGTCCTGACAATTTACATTGAACTTAAAACAGTGAGGAGAGTTTGTGCCAGCTATTCGCATAAACTCAAATTTAACCCAGTGACCCTGATCCTTCAAAGATTTGTCTGTTTTGCTTAACTTCAGCACCTGAATTATCCTAGGAGCTGTTCTGGTCTAAAGTTAAATTGTTTCTTGGTTTTTGCAGGATGGGGCTCTTAAAGATAAGGCTTTCCAGTGTGATGCACCTTGCACAGTTCAGGGTAATTTTTGGCAATCATAAAAGGAATGGGACAATGTTCTTCTTTAATCACTCTTACATTCCTGAGTGTACTCGCATGATTTCTGAATGTTTATTTGATTGGGTTCAGCACTTTGGAAGGTGTGTGAACCATAGCTGTATTGTTGGGGCTGTTTATACGAAGACTAAAAGTCTAAAAAAGTCTCATTTTAATTGCTTTTTACCCTGTCAGATTTTGGAGTTTGGCCCTAGTGGTTCTAGCTTGTACAGTAAACAGTCATTTCTGCTGGAGTGTCTGTTACATTTATTATTCCTACAGCGGAAATGCCTGTAGGCCAGGAAGATCATACTTGTTTTCTGGTCAAGAGTATGCTTGTTTTCTTTGGTTTAGATGATTAAAAACTCTTGACATTCATTAGTTTGAAATTTTAAACGCTAAATTCTCTTTTATTAATAACATGGTTTTATTTTAGAAATTACATAGAACTTTGCCACTTGGCAAATTCAGACATTATAAAGAAAGAGATATAATAATTAGTATGGGGTGAGCTATTGGGGAAAAAAAAAAAAAGATAGAGAAGCTGCGTTTGGGGAGTATTTCTGTATTTCTTTTGTGCGAGAAATTTTACCTACCTTTTACCTGCCACATATCTATCCTGAGTAATGAACTCTGCTGTCCTGTGCTTTCTTGATCATACCCCCAAGCCCCTCTGCCTGGACCAGCCCCTTACTGGTGACTGAGTTGTTGGGGGATGTCAGGCTAGAGCACGACATGTTCTTATTCTTCCCAATCCTCATTTACTAAGTTCATGGTATGGTGACTTCTGGCTGTGCAAGTTCCATGCAATCACGATGTATTTGTTTACTCAGGTATCTCACTCTGCTGCAGCGCTCAGAGAGCATGGCTTGGAGCTGCACGTGGAGCTGAAGTTGCTGAAGCCAGCTTCTTTCTATTCCTGTTTTTTCCACATCTTATTCTCCCTAGCCCGCGCAGCTAGAATAGACAACCAAAAACTGGTAACAGGGTAGCGATTTAAATCTAGTAATAGGTGTCCACTCTCAAAAAAGGACTCGCTGTCTAAAAATAAAAGATGATTGCTGGAGAAAGTGACAAAGAGAAAGGGATGTTTAGCTTCAGGGGCCAGCCATTAAGAAACATTCTTTAAGTCGCTAGCTGGCAATGGTTATGCTTTTAAATAGGAAGCAATTTAGACTAATACTCATATGCATTTTTGATTGTAGACAAGTTCCTGATTTTTGATGTTTTTTTTGGATGGGTTCTGAGTGACTTCCCGAAAAGAAATCGGCAGATTTCTTGAGGGCAATGGCTAGCTGGGTGCAGCTGCTGCTGAGTCGAGTTGCGTGCTGTGTGCCCGCACCTGCCAGTGCACCAGTTGGTACATTCAGATTTTTAGGGAGCCGTCCTTTTTCTTGCCATTCGCTGTCATTTTGGCGAGTCAGACTCAAACAACCTCAACAGAGTGTGTTTGATTGTCGCTGTTGCAAGTAACCTGGGTGGAAAAGGATGTCCTCAGTTTGATTCTCTGCTCTCTTCTGCAGTGTGGATAAGAATCAAACTGAAACCACTGCCAAAAACTGTCTGTTGTTGTCTTCACTATGTCTGCATGAATCTTGTTGCCATAAATTTTGAACACTTAGTACTTCAGATAGTTATTCTCACAGCAACCTTGCAACAGGAGGGGAGTGCTTTCCTATACTTTTTAGAGATGTGGTATTGGCACATGAAAGCTGAGTGATTTGCTTGTGGTCTCTGAGAAGTCTTCGGAAGTCTGGTTTCATGCCCTAGCTGCAAGGCTTGAGGCCACAGTGAGCACGGCACCATTTGTACCTGCACAAACAACTTTGTGTGCTCCATATGTTAGCAGCTAGGGTATCCGTATCAGAAAAAATAACCTTCTCATTGGGTGGTGTAAGGTTAAAACGTGAAAGTCCTGTTTTATAAACACAGCTGTCAGTTGTTTGTACAAAACACAAGTAAAAATATTCAGAGATAAACTGAGGCTTCGTGAAATATGTCTGCACATTTTTTTCTACCCCCAAGAGCAATTTTTTTGTCTTCAGTCATACATGCACTCATGCTCTTTCTCTGTTTCCCTCTCTGTCTTTTTAAAATCCTCTGACAAAAGGCTGGTATTCAAATGATGCTTTTCAGGTCCAGGAGCGCTTTGGGGGGGCTGTGTGAGAGGCAGCTGCTGTTACTTCCAAGCCGTACACCATTCAGTACCAGCTACTGGGAAATAGATATAAACTGCAAAGTGTCGCTCTGTCAAAAGGCTAATTATCTTTGATTGTGCATCTTAATTAATTTTGAGGTCAAGCACAGAAAACATAAGCTGATGGATTTTCCCCTCTGTCTTCTTTCTCTCTCACTTCTCTCCCCCCACCCCCCACCCCCCCTCCATTTTATTCTCCCTTCTCTCTTTTTCTTTCAGTAACCAATGGCACTAGCCATTCACCAACAGCGTTAAATGGAGCTCCATCTCCTCCTAATGGCTTTAGCAATGGGCCATCCTCTTCCTCTTCCTCTTCTCTGGCTAACCAGCAGTTACCGCCAGCTTGTGGAGCTAGGCAACTCAGCAAACTGAAGAGATTTCTTACAACCTTACAGCAGTTTGGCAATGACATTTCACCAGAGATTGGGGAGAGAGTGCGTACCCTTGTGCTAGGACTTGTGGTAAGCAAAAAACCAATGATATAATAACTGTGATCTTTTTCCCTCTTTTATGTTTGACATGTTTATTATATAAAAGAGTGGGTCACATACACTGCATATATCATACTTTAAGCATACCAAACATGCTAGAATGAAGTGCTGGCTCTTGCTGCTGGAGCTAACGTAAGTAATTTGACTAGCTGCCCATGAGTGGCAGCTATTTTCAATGAGATACAGACTTGACTCTTTTTTGCCAGTATCGTATTATGCTGTAATGATGTGAAAGGGTTTTTATTCTGTACTGGCAGCACCACTAATGCAGACTTACCTTAAATTACATGATGTAGTAAATATGGTTTGGCTTGTCTAGTTTAGTTGGCTGAGGAAAGGATAGTGCCCTACGTATAGAGTTGCAGAATACTGGTTAAAAGGATGAGCTTAATATATGTTTGGACCGTGATTTCACAGCGGAAAACCTTTTCTCAGTGTTCATTGAACCCAACAATGAGGGACCTGACGGTGCATTGCTGCTATTTAAGTCTCCTTATTTATAAGGTTCTATTTATGTTATTATGGCTGAATGAAAATTTCTGCGTTTTCTTACCTACATCTGTCATTTTGGGCTGCTATTTTACAGGCAAACTGTTGTGAATCTGGCCCAGGATTCTTTTTATTCCCAGTAAAGTCCTCTCTCCGCCAGACGTTGTTGTCTCCCATGTATCTCCTTGAGCAATAATTAGATGTACCAGGAAAAATGCTGTGGTGCTTTAATTTACATTTGTTCTGAGCAGCTGCAGTTGCCATTGGCTTCATTTGGAGCTGAGACTGCCAGCACTGTTTAGCACTAGGGCTCAGGTGTCTTCCGCCTGTATCTTCACAAAACCCAACCTGACAGCAATGGGTTCCCCTTCACTTGAGTCTGTGTCAAAAGGAAGTTTAATGTAGGCAGTGTAACTTCAGTAAGTCCTACTCTCTGTTTGCTTCCATACCCAAAATGCCTGCTCAGTGTGGTTTTGCTTGTCACATGGCTCTCTGTGGAAAGGGGAACTAGAAAAGAAACTAAGAGCACCTACCTGCCCTTGATTTTCAGATCAAGGGCTTGTTAATTACAGTTACAATTCTACCTCCATCTGAGCTCTGAGGAGTAAATTAGGATCTTTTCCTTGGGAACGTCCACATATCACTTATTCCCTTGGTCAACCCTGTGCAGCATGTGGTCTTCATGATTATGCCCTCAGCTGCAAAGTCATGATTTTCCTACATAGCCTAGAACATAGTAAACAAACCTCTTTATAAGTACAAGGGGCAAAGTTCAGGTTTCTTCTTCAAACAGCGAGGAACATGCCTTTGAAAAGTGTGATTTTGTGTGTGTGTGTGTGCGCATTTTAATTACCACTTCTGCACTGGGAACAAAATTAGAAGAGGCTCCAGTAGAAAATAAAAATGTTGAGAAAAGCAGCTTTAACTGATGTTTGAAATGTGAAAGCAGTTCCATGCTTAGCACCTGAGAGCTTAAACTGTACTCTAAGCAACAGGCACTGAATGTCTGAGATGCTGGTGGTTTTCTTTGAGTATTTTAATAAGGTAATAATTTAATATGCAGCATGCTTTTCTTTGTCCTCTTATCAATATCAAGAACGAGTTATTAAGCAATTTCAGAGTGCTTTGGTTACTGTTTCTCTTGCTAAGTGTTTTCATTATTTTGTCACCGAGACAGAATTTTTTTTCTCAACAGAATTCTACTTTGACAATTGAAGAATTTCATTCCAAACTGCAAGAAGCTACTAACTTCCCACTGCGACCTTTTGTCATCCCATTTTTAAAGGTATTGCACAGTTCAGTGATCTGGAAAGTATTTAAAACCGTATTCTTGCTAGGTCACAGATGTGTGTTACAGTTTTTCTTTTTAAGAGAGTCAGGAAAATGAAGAACGTTTAAGGGCTCATGGAACTATATTTGAATATTTAGTATAAGGACCCTTTCTGGCTATTCACAGGAACTGTCCGTTCCTTGATTATGTAATAACTGTTGTTTGTGTTATATTTTTAGTTTGTAGGTATAGAAGCTTTTACAAACTAAGTCTTGAGACTTGGTTATAAATATAATAATGCCCCGTGCTTGCAAAAAGCTAAGAGTTTTGCAGACTTTGTGTGATTCAGAGTAAGGGGTTGTCAGGAATTCCTGCTACCAGCCCTCTTCTACAGCGCTGCTGATCGTTAGTACACGATGAGATTGTGACACTCTGCCATACAAGGAAAAAACTAATTACTTCCTCTGATTCCAGCCACCAGTACAAATGTGGTGTCTTAAGAAGACTGGTGACTGTGTCCACTGGTTTATGCTAATGCAACTTTTATTAGAAATTAAAGATAAAGTCTCATCCAAAAGCCAATTAATAAAATAAAACACATGATGTGCAAAATAAGAATCAGGAAGGAAAATCTTCTTTGAAGTCAGGAAGTTATTCTGCCTCTCACCTGTCAGTAACTACCTCCTCTGAACTGCTGTGATCTCTGAACAGTCGATGTTGCCTTCTCAGAGCATGTTGTATTCTGTTTTGGTTTTGCTGTGGAGATGAATTTTCCCAGAGATAAGGTACTTAGTGTTCCCATATATTTTTTTTTCCCCCCATTGTCAGTGTGTGGGTGGACATTTAGCATTATTTTAGTCAGTGTGTAT
>NW_009650064.1:7779934-7797188 GCF_000708025.1 Charadrius vociferus
CATGGTGACCAGAAGCAGTCTCTACACTTCACCCTAGCCATAGAGAGGTCCTGATTCTCTTTCTTTCAAAAAACCAATTATTTTTTACTATATAGTTTGATCAAGTTTGTTTAGCATAATGTCTTGAGCAGATTGATAGTAGTTGTGTTGAACTTAAATGTTTTCAAATACTGCTTTTCTTCACTTTGAGTTTGTGTCCAAACGTTGCTTGATGCCATTTTAAACCCAAGAGTCCATTGCTAAATTATGAGGTATGGAATTCACAGTTTTCTGTAATAACTTCTAAAACATTAAGAAACTGAGTAGATCAATGTTTAATAAATACATTAAAAGTTGTTCACAACTCTTCTGTGCACAGAAAACATGTTCGATCAATTTACGATAAATAATACCTGTAACTGCAAATCTCCATGTTTATGGTTAAAGAGCAAGAATGAATATTTCTTTGCGAGAGGGAAAACAAGTGAAATAAATCAAGGGTTTTGCTAGCCAGTTCAAAATTTAGTTGTCTCCAGGAGCGTCCATGTATTAAATAGGTCTCTCCCATTTGTGATAGCAGATAAGGGAAGCAAATGTGTTGTTTTTCCTTGATTTCTGACCTGCAAAGCGGGGACTTTGCATTTCTACCTCACAGGAATGCTGAGATGTGATGATACATCTTCCAAGTATGTGTCACTATTAAAATCTTAGGTCTGATAATATTTTATTTGTAAATATATGTAAACTTCTCCAATCATTTTCTGCCACGTGTGGCAGTTTAGATGGATGGATGTCTTGACTTTGATTCTGTGTAAACTTTAAAATAATAACGATCAAATTAAAACAAGTGAAAAACCCTGCTCACAAAAGCAGTATCTCTCACTGGTACCTGGTAGCCCTGGACAAAAATGTGACAGATAATAACCAAAGGTATTTCTTTGGTACTTTCACAAAAGAGCTGTGTTCTGTGGAAGTCTGAAAAGACTTCATGTTCCACAGTCGGCTGTCCTCCCATCCTTAGATGAATAAGTGATAGCAATTGCTGGTTTGTTTTGTTTTGGTGGGTTTTTTTTGTTTTGTTTTTTTTTTTCTATTGGAGTTCTTTGTCTTATCTCTAGTTACTAAAGGTTATGAAATTTAATCCAATACTTGAAAATCCCCGTGCAACAAATCGTTGTGCACTAGGCATGGAACTCGAGAGGTCAGGGCACATCACCGTATGGCACAAATAAGTAGGTAAGAAATGACTGGACTATCTTTGTATTGATACATGCGTACGCTGCAAAGAAAGGAAGATGCTTCCCAGGATGTGTAACTGTCTGCTCCGATGGGAAGGACATACAGTTCCACCTGGGTCCCACATCTAGCAAGAAGTGTGACTAATATGACCCCAGCAGATGAGCAAAATGCGCCACCTGGGGATCAATGAGCATTTTCAATTCTCTGTGTCCGAGTCCTGGTACTCTCCAGCCCATGACCCAAGTCCCATTGGGACCCTGAGAGGAAGGTTAGAAATACTTCTGGTACACCTGGCTAGGAGAAGGATTGTAGCCCTATGAGTGACTAACTGAAGCTCTGGAACATGAGATTTTGTTGTAATCTTTATCATAATGTATTAACTGCAAGTGTGCTGGGAAAGCTGAGGGCAATCCTGTTCTCCCCAAGCCTGTTGAAGGATGGTGATTGAGGCAACTGGTAGAGCCGTAGATCCTATGGTTTCAAACAATTTCTAAGTACTAACTGCAGTTTGAATGGGAAAGAAATATTGAAGAAGGTTTGTCACTTCTTGAAAACTGCTGCTCCTTAGGAACTCAAGTTTTCATAGAATCATAGAATTGCTGAGGTTGGAAGGGACCTTTAAGATCATCAAGTCCAACCATCAACCTCCCCTGACAAAACCACTTCTCAACCATGTTCCTAAGTACCACATCTACCCTTTTTTTAAACACCTCCAGGGATGGCAAAGCCAGCCCCTCCCTGGGCAGCCTATTCCAATGTTTAATAACCCTTTCAGTGAAAAAAAATCTCCTAATATCTAATCTAACCCTCGTCTGACATAACTTGAACCCATTTCCTCTCGTCCTATCACTTTTGACCAGGGAGAAGAGGTCAGCCCCCACCTCTCTACAACCTCCTTTCAGGTAGTTGTAGAGGGTGATAAGGTCTCCCCTCAGCCTCCTCTTCTCCAGGCTGAACAACCCCAGTTCCCTCAGTCGTTCCTCATAGGGCTTGTCCTCACCAGCTTTGTTGCCCTCCTCTGGACACGCTCCAACACCTCAATGTCCTTCTTGTAGTGAGGGGCCCAAAACTGAACACAGTACTAGAGGTGGGGCCTCACCAGTGCTGAGTACAGGGGGACGATCCCTTCCCTCGTCCTGCTCACCAAACTATTCCTGATACAGGCCAGGATGCTGTTGGCCTTCTTGGCCACCTGGGCACACTGCCGGCTCATATTCAGCCTGCATTCATTTTGGATGGTAAGAAAGGAAACGAAGTCAGCCAGAGCAGTGCTTTTTCCACTTTTAAAGACGTGGAGCTCAGACCTAGTTTGTCACAGTGTTTGCAGTTTTATTTACCATTTTCATAAGTAAACTCCTATCCTTCTGTACGTACGTACCACAGCCATGACCTGACCCTGTGAAGAAGCTGCCTGCTTTCTGGCAGCTAACCATAACAAACCTAGTTGAGGATGCTTGCCAACCGGTTCATCCCAGAGCAGGCTCGCCTTTTGATTTCTGATTTTTTCCTGCTTTGTCTCTGTTGAAACTGCCTGCAAGTCACCCCCTTAACGTGCGCGATGCTCTTGCAGGCCAATCTGCCCCTGCTGCAGCGGGAGCTGCTGCACTGTGCCAGGCTAGCCAAGCAGAACCCAGCCCAGTACCTCGCCCAGCACGAACAGCTGCTTCTGGATGCCAGCACCACCTCACCTGTTGACTCCTCAGAGCTGCTTCTCGATGTGAACGAAAACGGGAAGAGGCGAACTCCAGACAGGTGAGCACCGCCGCACCTTCCGCAGCCCGCTGGGAAGAGCTCCACTAGCAAGGGGGGAGCGTGTGGGTGAGAGCCTGGGGGGAACTGGGATGGTGGTCCTTGGGTGCAGGTCCTGCCCTCATTACAGCTGTGCAGTGGCCAAATGGCCTCTGTGTGTGTGTGTGTGTGTGTGTGTGTATGCGCGTGTGTGTAATGTATATATTCGTACATCGGCTCAGGCAGCCTGGGGACACACCATGGTCATATCTACACAGAAATAAAACCGACCAGCCAGTACCGTACTAATTTTTTGGTGCATAGTGCTTTTGTACGGCATAAAGTGATGAGCAGCAGATCACTCCAGCTCCATATTCAAGTCCTTGGTCTTTGAGGTTTTTTTGGATTAAACAGTAAATGTGGGGAAAGTGGGTAGGCACTCGTATTGGGAAGGACAAGGCAAGCTCCACAGGGCAGTCAGGGCTTAGACTCCTTCTGCTGTGCTGTGTTTTCATATCCATATATCCAAAATGCGTAAGGATATTTCTTCCAAACAGGAGAAATGTTCACTGAAATCTGTTTTATTGTTAGGCTGAGAAAGAGTCTGTGCCAAAACAGGGTGAGTGAGTGCGTGTGTGCAAATTACCATAGTTTTAGAGATATGGAACATTTTTCTCCTTTTTTTATTCGAATAAAGTTCTTTGTTTAGTGTTACAGTTAAATGACTCTTGTGGTTATTTATTTTTAACTGTCTTCCTGTGATAGTGTTAGAAATTCAGCTAGCATATAAATATTACCTTCTTGAGGCCCAAATGTTGGATTTTTCTTAGTTTTGTTTGCCATGGATTTTATAGTGTGGAGAACTTTTATAATAGTGTTCTGCCAAATGCTTCTACCTGCATGCACAAGGCATGGCGAGTGTTCTGGGTGTCTTTTAAATGAAAAAGGTGAAGATTTGCAAAGTCAAGAAGGTTTACAAGTTTGTACAGGTGACATTTTTTTGTAGGGACAGGCCACGATAGCACAAAGCCTATGGAGAAAATGAAGTCTGAAAGTTCGTGATGGTGGTAGACAAAAATTCAACACCAAATATTTCAGTTTGTATGAAAGTGAGATGTTCATGATGTAGATGCAAGACCTTGAAAATGTCTGCATAGGAAAACTTTAGGCTACTGATAGCCAGAAGTGAACAGTCAAACGTAAAGTAACATAGCCATTAGGTAGACAAAAATGTGAAAGTATTTGAAATTGACTTGCTTTAGATTGTGTTTCAGGGAAATCCCTATGGACCAGCAAGAAAATAAAGGTAACAGCAGAGAAGCCCTTTTCTGTGTATCCTCTTTTCACCATTTTTTTCCTGACAACTACACCAAACTGAAACAGCCATCGGTGTTAACACAAACCTGCTAACTGCATGCATGAAAGATGATTAATTTTCAGATATTTTCCATGTAGTCACTTACTCTGTGCAAAGAGATAACATTTCCAAAGCTGAAATTTAGCTCCCTGGGGCAGTTCTGCTGCATATCCTCAGTGTTTGCAGAGTGGTGTACCAAAATGTCTGTAAAAAAGGGTTCTTAAAATCTTGTGCATCTTGTGAATAACTTAAGTATCAGCATGTTGTAGCCCAATGTTGATAGCAGACATGGTATTTTTCCTACAAGTAGATAGACACACATTGAATTGTAAGCCCATGAGGTCTTGCTTGGCAGAGAATACAGAGAAGAGGGATGTGCCTTCTCCTGACAGCCCTCGCTCACTTTTTTCCCTACTAATAGAGAGTGGTGTTTCTCCCTTCTCCCATAGGGTCACAAAGGAAAAACGGGTAATATTTCCTTTGTTTTCGTACCTTAGTGTTCTGGAATAATACTTCCTCTCTTTCAGACCCAGTTTGACAGTGCTGAATTTCAGTTATTTTGTTGGAGGTGCAGTCCCACCTATGGTAGCTTCAGTCATGGGAGGGAGGGGATGGCTGGTGTGGGTAAAGCCTGGTACAAGAACTTAGTAATGAAAGATTCTGTATTGGTCTTATAGCAAAGAGGAGAAAACCATAAGGGGACTGCAGATCGGAAAAAAGAAGAATATTGGATTTTTAAAGTCAGCCTTCATCTTTTAATTAAAACTAAGGCTAGACCTAGAGGGATTTAAGTCTGGTTTATGGATTTTTTTTTTGTCAGTGTTTCTTTTTAGTTAAAACATAGGTGCTCTTGAAACTCAGAAGTCTCTGCTCAGGAGCCAGTGCCTTTGCCTTCACAACTGAAGTCTCTTTTAGGCTTCATCCAGCTTGGGGATTCTTCAGTTCTTCTCCATGTAGTAATGCAGCTTTTGGGGCGAGGGGTAGACAGTTTAACTTCCAGTGCTGTGGGTAAGATGCTGCGTTTGAATTCCCAGGGTCCAGGGAGGGGCTGTAATGCAGAGTGTCCCACTGGCCTGCCACACTCCGAGGGGCCAAAGCTGTCGACCGGCAGCCTGTGTCAATCGCTGCTTGAAATTAGGCTCCTTAGTTCTGGGGAAGTGGCGGTTCAGAAAAACCCATCCTTTCTTCTTTGACCCTGTGATTCTTTGCTGTCATGAAAGACCTGGGAAGACTGCCCAGCTCAGCCATTGGATGGTGCCTTGAGCTTAAAAATTTAATTGTTTTTTTCAGTATCCAACCACCCCGTCACTGGTCAGTCACACCTATTTCTCCATTTACTATGGTTAAAGCTATATAGAAAAAAATAAACTCATACGATAGTTTTGGCTGAACCAAGTTCAGTGGAGTTGTCTCATGGACTCAAGAACCATTTGTACTACAGATTTAGTAAAAAGAATAAGATCCTGTTGGAAAGATTCTTAAATTTATGGATTGGGAGTTCGCATACCTTTTAATTTGGATAATGTAAGTAAATCAACCACAAAAAACTGTCCTCAGAGGCAGAGCATGCCTAGGCTGAGTGAGTATTGAAACCAAATACTTGTCTGGCTTTATACTCATTACACTATTAATTATTTTAATTGTTTACAGAGGAGCATGAGGAAACATATGGAAATTAATACACGTTTTGTGTAGATACCTAAGCAGTTTTCAAATGTACTAACAGAAATACAGCAGAAGATAAGAGGCATCCTTTAAGAGGAGGGCTGTGACTCTGTTGCTAGAATATGGAAAAAAATGGCTAAAAGGCAACATCTTTCTAGGGGAACTAAATGCAGTTGGAATAATTTTGTTTGGAGGTATGTCTCACTAAATTAAATTGTGGTCTCTTTTCCACTTCCCAAGGGATATGAGAGATATAGATACACACACACATGCACATTGTGTATAATGTGTATGTAATACATACATGTATCTCATATGGGGGTGTGTGTGTATATGATACGTACACATATGTATTAGAAATATATATACACACATTCTTCCATATTTACATTTTTCTTTTGGGCATGGGTAACTGCATACCGTTGATTCCAACAGAGGTGAAATCAACAAGGAATTAGGCAAAGGAAGTGGAATGCGTGTGGCACATAACCGTATCCACCTTGTGATTTTTTGTTAAAAAAAAATCCACGTACAGTAATTTTTTCTGCTTATAAGTTCAGAACCTTTTTTTGCATATGCATTTTCTAATTCCAGTTATTTATCTGCATATCCAAATCTACTGTATGTGAGGTTTTATAGAGCAATCTGACAGCAGAGCTTCGTGTTTTACTGAATGTTTTCTTGGTGCATATGGTCTGACACGGATGAGCAGCCACGGTGAGATTTTGGAGTCTATTAAACTAGCTCATTAAAAAGATCAATCTGTTTCTGTAATAACACTGGGAACCATCAGTCACTGCAAGAGAGAAAAACTGACACCTGAGGAGACAACACATTTTGGTAATTTGTTCATGACATGTCATGAACAAAGTATTCACTATGTTTTGTTTACGACTTTTGGAGTTTACATTCTACTGTAGTAAAAGCAAAGGAACTTGGACCAATGTGAGTTTTTATTTTGGTAAATGAATGCTTAGTTATAATTAACATGATTTTAAATACACTAAGTACAAAAGACTTTTTGTTAATTAGTCATCCTTTGAGCTTGCTGGGAAGGGTTGTATGGCACATGAGCATGCCATGCAGCGACTATATTTATGACAGCTGCCTACAAAGTGGATATAGGTCATTTTTAAGAAAAAAAATCTGTTGGGATATCTCTACAAAACAAAAGTGGCCATGATTGTTTTGTGACTTTAGATAGTACTGCTGGCTTGCTGTACCCTGGCACCCCTGGCGATGAATTCATGTTGAAGGTAACTGGAAACAGGGACCAGCTTTGATAATTCTATTAGGCAAATCTTTCTATTTTAAGAAGTTCCTACACATCTCAATAAGGTGAAGGATGCTCACAGCTCTTATAGTGATGCCTCTTACAAGCCACGAATAATTATGAGGAATCTTAAACAAATTTTCTTAATATGACCTGTTAGCAAGGGAATATTAATCTTTTCTGCAACGCAGTATTATAAACAAAATAAGTATTTTATTCAACAAAACATTATCACATCTTTGGTCATCAAGACTTTATTGGTGGAAGTCCAATTTAAATCAAAACATCTTGACCAAATAACAGATGAACAGCTTTGCCTCCTTCTCGCAAGCTGACCTCAGTGTTCTTTGAAATTGGTGTAATACTCTTGATTGGGTGAAACTTAATTTTCCAGCCAAGGCAGTTTTGCATGGTCAGATTTCCTACCCAGGAAATTATCCATAAATTGCAATAATTTAAAACTGAAATGGTGACTTACAAACAACATAAAGTGTGTTAAATGGGTACAGAATAATGACTAGGATCTATTCTGGTATCTTTAATCTGAGTATATCATGGCACCAAGTAAAATGACTCCCTGCATGTTTATAGCTGAAGGACCTCATCTTTATCGTACTGCCAATTTTCCAAATGACAGTGCCGATTTATGTGCACATCAAGGGAGATGTGACCAACAAGAGCAAGAAAAAGAAAAATAAGAAAAATGTGTCAGTTAAGCTTCCTACAATGCACATTTAATGCTATTTCCTGTCTACAGCTTGTTGTTGCTTTGCAAAATTGGATGAATCGGATAAAAATCGGATTAAACCAGATGAAAATTGTGGGGGGTTTGGATTTGGAACTAGTACTCATACGGGTCTGCCAGTTACTGTGAAACAAGAGTGATTCCTCAGGCACCTGGGGAAATGATGTTGTCCCAAGGGGGTGAGACCCGAAATAATGAGTAGGACTGAGATCAGAAGCAGAATAGTAGTTTGAGTTCAGGGCATTTGAATTATGTCCTCTTCAGTACTCAACTGTCTGTGTTTTATCGCTCTATTCAGATACAGTAAATTTGCCAGCGATTCCTGTTCTGATGAGACTTTAAAAATTACTACCTTTTTATGTACTTTATATGGTCAAAAACAGTAAATGAGTTAATATACAGCCTCATTCTGGTATTCTGCTAAGTTGTTAATTTGGCCAGCGCAGAAAATATAACAACAAATTGTAGAATTAAGATTTCAACACACAGAAAACACCCAACGGCCATTATCCAGTATAATAGGAAAAATAGGAATTTCATTTCAGTAAATGTGTTTTCAATGGTAATGGTAATTTCTATGTTAGTTAAACTCAGGGTCCTAGACAAAAATGGATATGTTGGTGTGTTGTCCAAGATAATGCAGTTCATTCCAGTTAAGTTAGTTAAGTATAAAGCATTCCTTAAGAAAACACAGATGTACCTGTACAGTAAGGTGCAAATATGGATATTTATATGAGAATATATGATTTTAACATCTAATTACAGTTCAGAGAGGGAAAACTGGATTCCTACTTGTCCCAGTTTTCTGGTTTGCTTCTCCTACACTGAATGATCAAAAAAAGTCAGTGTAGTTATTTAATTACTTACTGTTTCTGATTCCCCCCCCATCTTTGTTAGAGATCTTTCTAACTGTACCACTAAAGAACTTTGGCAAATGAATAGCTTGGCTCGTACATACAGGAAATTCCATATTTTGCTTGCATATTATTTTTACAATTGAAAGACCTGGACATAGTGTGTGAGTAGATGTGTGCAAAGGAAACACACACCAGCAACTAAATACAAAACTTGTCTTGGAGAGCTGTGAAAAACATCATTACCCATTGGGAGTTGTTGCAAGCAGTTCCATCATGCCAAAAGCCATTAAAAATACATGATGGTCTTCAGGTTTTCCTGATTAGGAGTTTTCAAAGCCATACTGCCTTTACTTTGGAACAAGGTACATACTCTACTTCAACTAAGTATATCTTTTATATCTCTGCCCAAAATTAGAACAGCTGCCCTGCTGTATTGGTGAAAGATTCTCCCCTCTTTGCCAAGTTAAGGTATAATGAAATAGATATACCTGCAGCCTCTCTGGCATTGGTGATTGTGGTGAGGTCCCTGGAAAATCTCTTTACTCCTTCTGAAAACGGTGGAACCTGTCTTTTCATTTCCTGCTGGTAATTACAAGATCTTACTTTGATCCTCTGTCCCTGTGGATATTGGCAAAGATTTGGTTTCATCCTTCCTTTAATTGACATTAAAGGAGAACCTATAGAAGGGCAACATTTAATACATTGAGTGTTTCTCCAGAGACAGTCCCTGGAGGTTGCTTGGTTTGTGGGGGAGGGTTTGTTGAAGGGCAGTTGGTTTTAACAGCAGGCAAAAAAGAAAATTAAATCAAATTTACCTTCCTGTCAAAGTGACAAAAAATTGTGTTATTATTAGGAAGAGGTATTATGGCATCCATAAATCACAGAGGAGAAAGTTCTCTTTAAAAAAGGCTGGAATGTATCAGCTGTTTAATGAAGGTTTTTGGAGGGAGAGATGTAACCTCAACAATGTGCAATATTTATATCTAATAATCTTTCTGTTCAAAGCTAGTATTTTGTAGGTTTTGTTTATTCCAGTGGTAACAACTCCCCCCCGCCCCAGTTCAGTGAAACGAATCTTCCCTAAAAGGAGTTGAAGTAACTCTAGCCTTTCTTTTTTATTTTAATGGAAAGATAATTCAGTATGAATTCCAAGTTCTCAGGTAGAGAGAGTCTCTACCGAAGTAGAGACTTCTTTGTAAATAGCTGATTATGAATTGAATTGAGTATCTATAAAGTAAAAATTGAATTGAGTATCTATAAAGTAAAAATCTGCCCTTCTCCCTGATAACTCCTCAAAGTTGCCTGAGCATAAAACCCCTGTCTAAGAGTAGTGGGAGTGGGAAATCTTACATGTTGAAAACTTGAATCTAACCACGTCTTCCTGCAAAATTAATGACAGGTACAGCACCTTTGACTAAAATAGCCCAGATGGTACAAAAATCCCTGAAAGAAGCATTTCTCATCATCCTGAGTAATTCTTGCCCAAAGTCTTAGTGTGATCTCAAAGATCTCACTGATCTTGATGGGAACTCATCCTCATATAACTGACCTTGAGCACAATAACATGTACTGCCTTAATACTATATATGCTATCCTGTTGAAAAAACCACACATTCCTTTAACTGCAAATTTCCCCTAATCACTATATACTATAGCACTACTGAAAGTAGGAATTTCTCAGCCTCTAGCTTCATGTGTCTGTTGATTGTTTCAGCTCTGCAATTACGTGTGTATCCATCCCGCCAGCGGGTGATATCAGTGACTGCTGCTCGCTCTCCAGCCTGGCTCTTCAAGCCGCTCCGTCAGAAGGCTCACCCTGCTCGTATTTCTCAAGTTACAGGGATAGTTAGACAAGGAGAATGTGTCCTTTGTATATTCTGAATGAGCAGTGTTATGAAATGTTCTGCAACGCCACACACTTGGAGCAAAGTGAAAGAACAAGCTTTAGTTCCTGAAGCTGCACGTGTAGGTGGGGGTGCGTGTTCCTCAACAGCTCTGCTCACTAAGGGAATTAAAATTCCTTTGCTTTGTTTTTCAGAACCAAAGAAAATGGCTTTGACAGAGAGCCTTTGCACTCAGAGCATCCAAGCAAGCGGCCCTGCACTATTAGCCCAGGCCAGCGGTACAGTCCAAATAATGGCTTATCTTATCAGCCCAATGGTCTGCCTCATCCCACCCCACCTCCACCTCAGCATTATCGTTTGGATGATATGGCCATTGCCCACCACTACAGGGACTCATACAGACACCCCAATCACAGGGACCTCAGGGACAGAAACAGACCTATGGGTAAGGCATGTTGATCTTCTGCATTGTTTTTTTAGGTTTCTCTTCTCCTTGTAATTACATTCTGTATTGTGAACAAGGGTGGGTTTTTTGCTGTTTAAATCTACCTGCCATTCCAATGTCGCCTTTGTAGCTGTTTGTCCATCTAATGGCCTTATTCTAATGGCCTTATTTCAGATGTATGTTTGTAAAAGTGGATTGAATCGTGTCTTTGCTACACTACAGCATGTCAGAAGGAGGAGGAACTCGTGCTTTTACAGCTGCGTAGATGACATGGACACTCAGGTGTCTGGCAGGCAAGGATAGGTAGAGCCTTTTATTTTTCTTCTAATGCCACATTTGTGATGATAACAGTGTTCAACGCTTGGTTTCAGCTTAGACTAGGGGAAAGTTATTAGCCTCTGGAGAAGTGTTTCATGTGTGGCACCTCAGGAGCGCGCTGCTGCGTGGGGATGTCTGCAGAGGATGCGAACAGCAGAAGCACCAACTACATCCCGCACAGGGCTGCCCTTGCAGCACATTTCAGTGTAATGGAATGTGTGATGCTCCTGGATTTGCCTGGCTTGCTTCTGTCACATCTGCACTTGCTATTCTTCTTTGTTTTAAACAAATGTCCAATAAAAGAGGAGCATTCACAAATATTCAGCATCTGTATAGAGGAGGCTAAACAAGGAGCAAGTGTCGGTTCCTCTTGAGTGTTGATAATAAATACTGGTTTGGTTGTATCATGTTGTCAGCTGCTCTGATATATGTGCTACATTTTAAACACATGTTGTTTAAACATCTGTGAAGGGATGAACCCTTAATGATGCTCTGTTGACATGGTAGTAATTACTGCATTTAGTGAAATAACATTGAGTTTATACTAATATTTTTTCAACTCTTTGAAGTACAGCTAGTATTCGATACATTGAGTTACCAAATAATTGTCTTGCAGACTTCTTCAAGTAGTGCAAATGAAAAATTATATATGGTATTATATTATATGTGTTTTTATATATATATGTGACAATTGTGTAAAGTCAGAAAGGGTGGTGTCCATTTTTGAGAGGTCATCTTGCAACCTACAGAACTTGCAGAACTGAAGACATTAAATGTTAGTAAAACAGTAGCATCTTGTGTGGGGAGAGGTGCTAAACAGAACTTAAAGCAAAGTTTTTAAGCATCCATTTATTTTTGTGGACCAGGTAATGTACGATTTGTCTGTTAGACTCTTACCACCCCAGACTCCCAACATTGTAAACATGATTTGCTTTTTTTTGGCAGGGTTGCATGGCACACGTCAAGAAGAAATGATTGATCACAGGCTAACAGACAGAGAATGGGCAGAAGAATGGAAACACCTTGATCATGTAAGGGCTGAATGTACTCATGTATAATTGTCTGAAATGAGCCCTTCTAAGATAGGAATTTAAAATGTTTCTTTTCAAACAAATCTGAATCCAAGGACAAATTTTGCAAGCCTTGGTGATTAAATCAGAGGGCTTGATGTTCCCCATTAGGTAGCTCATATCAGGCCTTGCTGTTAAGCGCCAACTGCAGTATCCTCATTATTAAAGGCTGCCAAAAGGGGAATGGACTCTGCTCTATAAACCCTGCATCTGGGACACATTGGATTTGTTCTTTGAATTTATTAGCTCTTACAACACTTGTAGGCATCAGTTCTGGACCAGGTCTCCTGACCTCTGTGGAGCCATGATACTGGTGGTGGTACTACAGTCTGTTCAGTCTTTTCCTCCTTGTCTTGGCCCTTTCCCCCAGAAATCCGTATCTGTACCATTTAGGATCACCAGTTAAACAGGAAGGGACTGTCATTCTTAAGACTAGAATTTTTCAGCAGTATCTAAGATAACAGGAAGAGACTCCTTCATTATTAAATCCCAGGCACTCAGCACATTAATGTTTTCTTTTTTTTTTTTGTTGGTTTATGAATAAAATGCTTTTTTTTTTGTTCCTCTGTTCCATCCACCACTGTGAATAGCTGTTAAACTGTATAATGGACATGGTGGAAAAAACTAGGCGATCTCTCACTGTACTACGGCGATGTCAAGAAGCAGACCGTGAGGAGCTTAATTACTGGATACGGCGGTACAGTGATGCGGAAGATTTAAAAAAAGGCGGTAACAGCAGCAGTAGTCATTCCAGACAGCAGAGTCCAGTGAATCCAGATCCAGTTACACTAGGTACAGTATCCCCATTAAAAATTGTTTACCGGTCCTCTTTCAGCTCAGCTAAGTGCTAGATTAGAAGTTCGTATTTGTTCTTCTGATTCTTCTTCTGTGATGGTGGTGAAATATTCCTCTCTGCTGACTGCTGAATTAACTATAACTTGTGCCCTAATAGTCATGTTTCCAAGTGGAATGGCTTGGGTTTTTGGGTGATGCTTGGTAATTTGCTTTCCATTCAGCAATGTCTGAGAGCGGTGGGGAGGGAGGACAGACTGTCACATAGGGATGGCAGAGCAGTACGATGTGCCCTGACTCTGTCCCTTCCTTCTCCCTTCCTTGCCTGCTTTATTAAGGAAATCTGTAGGTGCTTCTGGATTGTTAGCACTGTGAAACCAGGGGCTTTCACCTTCTCCAATCAAATTACTTAACTTGTAAGTTGTCTTTCTAAGAAAATGAAGGGAGATATAAAGATATGGGCACTTCTTAGCTGTACTTGGTTTCTGTATAAGAAAGAAACAACATCTGGGATGCTCACAGTCATGCACGCATGATGTGTGCACTGCTGCAGCTCATTCAGCTGTGTCTGAGCTAGTTTTGGGTACTGCTCACTGTGTAGTTACATGGAGCTGCTCAGAAGTCAGCTCAAGGTGCTTCACTTATGAGGAGCAGACCAAGCAGTTGGACATTCACGCTCTGCAGACCTTCACAGTCACACTCACACGACGCCTCACACAACTACTCCAAGATGACTGTGCTGTGTAGAAACAAGCTTTTATTTTGTATGCTTTCTGTAACATACTGCTTCTACCCCCATCCCCTCACTTTTATGGCAGGTGTGGTAAAGAAACACATCTTGGTGATGCCTTTTTATTGTTCTCCGGTCTTTTGAAGAGAACAGCAAACTGTGATTGCTTGAATAATATTTATCTTTAAAAAAATAACTTGTCCATATTGAATGCTGTCTACATAAAACCATCATAAACTGTGGTCATTAGTAGAATTGAATGGGTGCATTATTTTGCAACTGTATTTTATTTAAAGCTGTGTTTTGCTTTTGCCCTTAAGAATAACTTATAAAACCTACAACTTATTTAATTGCAAATAGAAAAACAGAATGACAAATCTAACGCTCTCTCCATCTTCCTCTTGGTAAATCTCTAGAGTTCTTACTGTAATATTTAGTGCCTCTTGATGACAAACATACCTTTTTTCTTGTTTGTGTCAAATGATCTGAGCCAATAGCTCTATAAATTAGCTTCAGTCGGTGAAAGGAATTGTTATGGAAATGCTGTTCCCAACTTCACTAATAAGTCTATTCCCTAGAGGAGCCCTTCTCAGAAAGAAGCATTCAGGTAATGGCTTGTACGAATAGAGTTAAATGTAATGTAAAGAAAGACTCATAAATATGGCATCTGAAATGTCGATCACATCTGCAGCTTCGGGAAGAACACTTGTGAGGAAGCCCCTAGATCAAAAGAAGTGTCACCCTTCTCTAGTAAAGCTATGGTGCAAAAAGACCCGGGCCATGGTGCTTGTAAGTATAGTTAGTCGGTAAAAAAATAGAAAGGAAACTGGGTTTTAATAATTTCCCCAAAGAAACTGGAACTCAAGACATTCATCAAAACTTTATAGATACTAGCACAATCCAAGAAAAACACCCATAACCACAACAACAGCAACAAAAGATAAAATGGAGATCAAACGTACAATTAGATTCCTATATTATCATTTTGTTTGTGCATTTCTCAAGATTAATTCTGGGAAACAGTAAAGTCTGTTTGCTTAAAAAGACGTTATATGGCAACAGCCTTCGGCATTGGACACACCAGTCACCTGTGCGGTACTATGGGTACAAATGAACTGGTTGGAATGAGTCCATTTCAATTTCAACATGTCCATTTTGGTTATTTGGCTTTAAAAAGTACTTCCCAAGACTCATGGACATGAAACTTGCATCACTTCAGTGATGTAGCATCCATGTCAGTCATAAATATTGATAAGAAATGTTTTTATGTCTTGATATATAAGGCACGAAATACTGACTTTGGAGTCTATGGAAAGGTAATCCTTATATTTCCTCAAATCTGGTAGTAACCTAGTTAACAAAATGGAAACTCCTAACATTGAGAGGTATAATAAAATTGAAGCAGTGTCTGTGAGCCTTGAGATGCTGTTCTGCGTAGGGCTTTTTATTTTAGTTTTGAAATGAGGAGAAAGATGTTGAAAAATTCCTTCAATATTTTAATTAAAGTGCTGCAACATGTAAATATTGTTTTTTGCTGCAGGGATTCTAAATGTCAGTGATTCCCCTTTGTATTTTTTTTAAGGAGGTAATCTACCCTTTAAATCCATCTTGTCATCTCCACTAGCAAGAGGAAAAAATAAGGGGACCATATGGCTACATTGTCTGTGCCTTTGTTTCTTTTTCTTTACGATTAAAATATCATCACTGAAGTGATAAGTTCTCACTATAAACATTATGCCACGGTCTTCATAGATAGCTCTTGCTGAAGATCTCTGAGCTGAAATTTAGCATAGATAGTTTGAGTCCAAAAGAAATTGAAGAAAATTCTGGTCATCATTTTGAACAAGCAGACAGTATTTTTCTATCAAGGATTTTTGTGCTTCTTTTAATTTGACATCCCTGTAAATCATGTTGAGCTTGACAGTTCACAGTATCTGATCGATAGTTTTCTGTTGATATTTTTAATTAAGAAATCAAATGAAATATTTGATAATTCATTTTAATGCAGTGTAATCCAATACACGCATTAGCCAGCTACAACAGGTTACAAGCTCTCATTATTCTCTGAGAGTGTGTTGAGGGTAAGATGGGTCCATTCTTTTCAGTCTGAATAATACATGTTTATGAAAGTCTAAAAATGACTTAGACTTTATATATATTCACTTGATGAACTGTGATGGTCTGTGAAGTGAATAATACATCATCTGACTCCTCCATTTCTGCTGAAGAATTTCAGTAGTACATACTGCGGCAGGACTGCAACTTTCATCCTAATAGTGAATAATTACACATATCAGACATTGTATACTGAACTACACGCAGTCGGATAAATTAAAGATGAGGGTTCTTCAACATCGTGGGTTATAAACAAGATCTATAACCTTCCTGAGTGCAGCTGTGGCTCTAGATAAGTGGTGTAGGCACACATCAGAAGGTCTGCAGCAATGTTGATATTTTCTGCCTGTTGAATTTATCTGAATGGAAATCTTACAAAATAGAGTTTGAAATCTCCAACTGAAGAGTGCCAATACCTGCAAGATTTGCCTCAGGACGCCAGGATTCTCAGAACTGTATGAATTTGTCAAAAACACATCGGTTAGCCATTTCTTAATACATTTTTAAATGTTAACCCTTTCAGAGCTACTTTATATTTTATCAAAGGTTGTTCACCCTCATACTTTCAGTGTTAGCCAGGGCATTCCTGCCAATAAATGTCTGTTCACGCTGTGATTATAAAATCTTTCCTTTGCCATTTGCAGGTAATCAGCGTTGCTGTGATATGCATGATATTCTCAACATGAGCTAACGGGAATGCTGGGAATACCACAGTAACATTTAGAACTTGTAATTTTAGAATGTAAGGCCTCCGTAATGCTGGTTACTGATGATATTAAGTATTGCTCTTAATCCACTCGCTGCACCGGAGGTTTGGGCTGGATTGTGGCGTACTGAACTGCACGCTGTTAGATAGGGCTACAGCTGCAGAAACATCGCGCGTTTGTATTCTCAGTGTTTGGTTCTGACTTGATCATGGTTGAGGATGATTCAGTAATACAGTACCTGTGTAGTTTTCTTTTGCTTATTCTTTTTAACTCAGAGCACAACTATATTTTTAATGCAATTTCACATGTGTTCAAGGAGTGTTGTAATAGCCACAAAAATGTATTAGAGGGCAAAGATGTACGTAAAAACACTTGAAACCCAAATCCCCC
>NW_009650064.1:7797208-7798234 GCF_000708025.1 Charadrius vociferus
CCCCCCCCCCCATTAGCAAGGTAGTCTTATTCAGTATTACACCTTCTTCAGATTTGTATGTTTATATGTCATTAATTGGTGGAGTGGCACACTTTTGAGCTTGACTCTTACAAACAAGACTGAATATCAAATATTTGTTGCTCTGAGAAGTTTTTTGTTTGTTAGGGTAGAATGAAGCAAAACTTGCATATGAAATATGAAAAGAATATAAATATACATATAAAAAGCATATATATTTCATATATGAAGTAATCTATGATTCAGCTCTGGTTATATGCAGCTTTCATTATTTCTGAGCCCTGATGTTCACTATGGCATATAGGGTATTGTTAGTTACTGCCAGTATTTTCATAAATACAATAAATTCTAAAAGATCCTCAAAAGATAAGCTGTTAATCTCCATTTCTTAATATTTTGTTATTGTAGGCTTGGATGTCATTGTCCAGTGATGAAAACCTCCATTCTTTTTGTATTGTCAATTCATCTTCTCTGCCTTCTTTCCAAATACGGATTAGGCTTTTTGACAGTTTTGAACACATCTTTTCCTTTTAAGTCTATCTCTTCTATTTTCTTGGGTTTGGTCCTCAATATCATGTGAGAGTTCATACCCTTTATTTAGTCCTAACGTTTCGTCTCAGTTTCACTTCCCAGACCCATATTTATTTCTGCTCTTACAACTCTCCACGTCTCTCCCTTTCAGTACTTTCAGCACCTATTCTCTTTATCTTAAAACCACCAAAAATAAGCAGTCTACAAGATATTTCTACTCATTAAACTCCAGAAACCTGGTTGATCAATTAACTGTTGATGATTCTTATGGATGAATGCGTTCTTGAAATAAATACACCAAGGCCCATATGGAACCAAGCACCACATTAGGGTTTTTTTGGTGAATGTTTTCTTTCTTATTCGAAAAAAATTATCCAAGATAGACTAAAAATAGTACTTTTTCTGTATATTTGACAAAATAATATATTGTTCCCTGCTGTTGAATAGAATGGGAGGGCTGAAACCGAGATCAATTTT
>NW_009650064.1:7798281-7815781 GCF_000708025.1 Charadrius vociferus
CTTGCTGAAAAGTTTTGTTTCACATTAAACCAGAAAATTCCAAAAACATTTTTTATTTCAAAATCTATTTTATTTTTACTTCATTTAAGCTCTTCACAGACAAGTACTGATTGCTGTCATGTATATACACTTTTAATTTTCCTTATTGGGCTTTTTCACCTGGTTCAGTAGACTAGACTGATTATCAACACATGCTTTCAAACCATGCCTTGCTGTGAATTTCAGGTAAATTCAGTAGTGTATATCCTGTTGTTCTGCTTAATAACATTGTTTCATTTTCACCATTAACAAACCTTTGTATTATGACTGACATGTGAAACCTTTTCCATTATCCTTTTCTTTATGAGCTGCCTTGTCAGTTCAGGTTATTCCTAATTTGGTCTGATTTCATTCCATTTCCTTCCAGGCAGAATTTACTCTGACTTCTAGGTGCTGCTGTCACTCAGTTAATATAATGCGTTTTCTTCATTATAGCTTTTTGCAGTTAGTTTTACATTTAGTATTTTAGGGACTTCACCTAATAGTGTTTGAGTTCACTTCACTTTGGTTTGCGTTTGCTAGACGTCCAAGTTAAGATCTTTCATATTTTAGTTTTAGTGAGCGAGTTCTGTGATTCTTAATCTGAAGGACACCTTACCTTAAAAATAATAGTAATATGAGACTTGTATCCTCTGGTCACGTCCTTTAGTTTAGCTCCCAACAGAAGATTGTTTTCATGAACTCATCACTGCTGACTAAACAATAGCTGTGTTAATAATATTTTTCTTGCTTGGAAAATATGTTTTTTATTATCTTCATAAGTGCTTCTTGTCTTTTTTTGTGCGCCATTCCAAACTATGGGAAAGTCTTTCACAAGCTCTTGATTTAATTCTTCTTGCAGAGGATCTCATTCCTCATGTAAATAATTTGTGGTTGGAATAAGAGCTTGATTGATGTTTATGTTTTGGAAATTTTAACAATTAGCTGGCAATCTGGTCATTTATGTCATTGAATTCCATTTTTGGAAAGTCATGAGTACCAAAAAATCAGCTCCACGTCTGTATTTTTAATACTAAGCACCCCGGTAGAGGGCTTAAATCAAGGTTATGGTCCCCACACAGCTATTGCAGCGGATGGTACCTTAAATAGCAGACAGGAAAACTCAGCACAAACTACAAGACATGAATGCAAGAAGCCCCTTGTTTTGCCACATTTGGAGTCTGGTTGGGTCTTTTCCTGCAGGTATTCCAGGAAGAGCAAATAAGAGTGTTTTAATTTTTCACCTTTAGCTTTCCTGAGCTTTCAAGCAATGTTTTCTGCTGCCACCTGTCTGTGACTGAACTGGCACTGTGCCCGTAAGTCTAAAAGCCTCCAAGGGATGAGAGAAGTGTACACAATGATATTTGTTGTCTCCAGAATCATATGAGCCAAGTGATACAAGTGATACGGAGAATTTTCCCATTTTCAGCATCAGGTCTGAAGTCCTCTATCAAATTGATTAAACCAATGTAAATAGTTAGCTGTTTTGCGGAATCTTGCACACCCCCCATCATTTTATGCTCAAGAGGGGTGAAATTCTGCCCAATTTCATCCTAGACTTTAGTGACAAACAGAAGAGCTGGGGAAATCCACTCAGCTGCCTGTCAGATGGGAAGATTCAGTCCACCCTGTGGGTGTCTGCAGATTTCACGTGCTAGAAACTGCATCTGTGGAACAGTGAGCAGAGACTGGGATTCCCTACTCCCTGCATAGCTGAAACGGCCCCTGTCATTTCCACCTTTGTTAGCTGTCTGCAATATTAAACATCATCTTTTTAATGCATTTTAAGTTTCTGTAGCCTACTGTATATAAATAGCACTGCATGCATACGTATGGTGGTGTAAAAAAAGATTTGCAAAACCTGATGATTTAACCTTTTCCTTAAAAATACTACTTTTTTGACCAAGTTATTGAATAATAATTTTAAAATACAAAAATTAATATATTTAGTAAAGATTAGTATTCAAAGAATGGCATGTGTGCTTTTGTTATGTTTCAAACTCAGACATCAAACAGGATGCCTAATTTCTAGCAATATCTCTAAAATGATACAAACTCTCTCTCTAATTTCTCTCTAATGTAATAAATCAAGTTATTTTATTTTGGCAATTGAACTCTATCACAAAGGCAATAGTAATTGCGGCAGTGAACTTACCTTTAAGTTGGCAGGGTTTTTTTTGGTGTGGGTTTTTTTTTTTTTAATTTCTCCTCTATTACTTTGAAAAATAGTTAATCAGTTTTTAAATTGCATTTGAAAAGAGCAGCTTTTCATCTGCTGAGAATCTGTTTGCTAAATTTCAGGCCAAAGTGAATTTTCTTTCTGTACTGTCTGATCTTGCGTCTTTGAAGTCCGTGTGGAAGGGATCTTGCTGATTTCAGAGCTCTTAGGCTCAGGCCCAGAGGTTAAACCCTTTAAAAAAAGAGGAGGGGGGGGGAAGAACTGTCAAAATGTGATTGAAATATATGGGTGACTTACGAGCTTCAGCTCCAGTGAGGTTGTTTGGCAGCATATGTATTTAGGGGCTTAACCTAAAGTTCAAGGTTCTGTTTTTCCAACACGTGCGGCTACAGTTGCCAACATGGGCTCAGATATAGGAAAGTGTAGCTCTGAACATGTAGAAACACCCCTTTCTTTTTCTGTGGACAGCTTATTTGATCACTGGAATGACATTCTGGCTTTTATCTCTGTGCATCAGTAGCCATTCTGTTTTCACAGAGCAGAAGTGCCAAGCGCCAGACTGTTGCCCTCTTTCTTCTTCCTTTTCATAAACATAATGACAAAGGATGAAGCACGTCACTCCCTCAGCTGGTCCTGCAAAGCCAGCCTTAAAAGTGTGGAAACTGTCAAATAGAGTTGGCTTGAAACGCTGTAAAATAAAAATAAAGTCAGCTAGTCTCAGCTTGGCTTAAGATGAGACATTCGAGTCCTAAACATTGATCTGGTCTATGTGACATTCGTGAGCTACGGCCACGGCATCCGTTCTATTTTAAGTAAAAAACTTCACATGACTTTTTTTCTGAGCAATAAGTAAAAGGAAAAGGTGTTTCTCTAAGCCTTGTTCTCAACAAGCAAGCATTGCTTATGATGTTCTCTCTTTTTCCCTCCGCACCCCCTCCTCCTGCAGAATCGCATCGGGAATTCCTTCACAGGCCTGCGTCTGGATACGTGCCAGAGGAGATCTGGAAGAAAGCTGGTAAGAACTGTTTAAAAACACCAGCTTAGTCTTCTGGCAGCTGTGTGCAGTTGTTAATGCACTGATGGGAGGAATGGAAAAAAAAAAGGAGGGGGGGAGCTTACTAGTAACAAGAAGAAATTGTGCTTAATAATCTTAAACTGGAACTGATCAGGACATGAAATAATCTTTATAATAGAAGCATCTGCTGCTATAGTTAGGGGGATATCAGTGCTGCCATTAAGGACACCTATTTTCTGGGGCTATAATGGTTTCAGGCTGAAACTTGATATGCTAAAGTTTCAGCCTGTTAACAATTTTAAAAAAAAAGTTTGCGTGGGATTTTTTTTTTTTTTAAGCCCCAAGGTTCTTACCTAGTTAAGGTCAGAATTCTCAATGGAGGGAAGAAAACTAAGTATACCTGTTAAAGAAAAACCTCCAGCTATTCAATGTAACCATTCTTAATTTTAAAAAGATTTTGTGCCCCTCAGACCCCAGTGAAGTCTGTGCTCATAAACTTGCAAATCTTTCAATGAAGTAAGCAAGATCGCATCTCCGCAGCTGCTCTGGGTGGTTGCACAGGCATTGACAGTGTCTTCCCTGAGCTTGAAAAGCACCACGGGTAGATGTCGTGGTTGTACAGAGTTTTCTTCAGCACTTTAAAACTCTGCTTGAGCGCAGGAGTTTCCTGGTGAGGATCCTATTGAGGTGCTGGAGCTAAACCTTTGCTCTTTCAACATCGATATCAGAGTTTCCTTCTTTTCAGAGGGGCCAGGAGGTAGCTCTTGAACTCCAGCGACATAGTTGAACTTCTGTATATACACTCACACACTGCCCCCCTTTTGAACACCTGTATAACCATGAAGTCTACTGCAGCTATCTGAGCAGGAGTTAAAGATTAAACAGCAAATATGCAGCAGTTTCGATGCTTTCTTATCCAATCTCCTGTAACTGCTCGCTGCTTTTTAGTGTATTTTAAACTAGATACAGAACATATGTGTAAAAATGTTCTGCTGGCATACTTTTGCATCAGACAAGAAGTTGTGTTGTTTGCGTGATGTGGGTTTATCATGTAAACTCTACATTTGTCGATATGTAAATTACTATTTTTGGAACTGCTGTGGTTTATATGAAAAACAACAAAATAATCTACAACTTTTTCCTGTGTCCAAGGAAAGTGTAGCCTTTGTAATTCAATGCTCTTGTGAACCCAGAAGTAATTTTATTATTTGTTTTGCCATATTTATGTTAACGTCTTAAATGAAAAATAAGAAAAAAATTTGCAGTCCCAGAAAATCTCAGTAAGAGGAGCATTATTCAGTTGAATTTCAGGAACTTTATTCTTCTTGCAAAATCTAGGTTTTCATATTGTTTGGCACATCAGGTCATTTGTGACCCCTAGATGCAGTACAATAGCAGGACAAAAGTTTCTTCATTAGCTAGAAATAGAAGGTAATTGAAGCTTTTGGCCTGAATTATAAAATTAGTTGTGCATTCACACTGTATGTATCCACAAATGGCAGTGTAAAGGAGCTGTGACGTGTCACCTTGTGAACATATATGTCATCGGTTTCTTTGAAACAAAACTTTTCCTTTGGCCCTATTTCTAGTCTCTTCATGCTGATGAGGGTTTAAATCAGATTCCCTGCATTAACTGAGCACGCCTGTGAACTGGAGAATAAAAAAAATCTGACTCTCTACAGCATGCACACCTGTATCTGTTACTAAGAGTTGTAAAACATCGGAAAGCGTGCTGCTTTTCATAAATCATGGGCCATCATTTTCAGGAGGGTGCACTGAAGTTGGAGGTCTCCTCAATTTTGTAATCAGTTCATGGCAGTAAAGGTGCAATTCAGCTCTGTAGGAAGAGGTCTCGAGTGCTATTTGAGACGCTCCGTAGTTTCCTGGCTGGGCTGCAACTGCCAGTCAAGAAGGCTGCAAATCTCTTTTAAGTCATTTCTGCTGGCCTAGTGTGGATATCTTGCTATCTCAAATGTCCATAAGGACCAATGTGTAGACAGCCGAATCAAGTATAAAAGTCTGATTGGTATGCTGAATCCATTGAACTGAAAGAATTTGGCGTAAAAACAGTTAATAAGCAACCGCAAAATCCTGTGAAAAAGGGATTCACTTTAAACGTTTGGAGATTGATAGACTCCAGTGCAGTTTGTTAAATACAGCGATATATGTGCTTTTGTGATTGTTGGAATGAACACATAGTAAGGAGCACCTTGTGAATTAAAGCCATGTGAAGGCAATTCAGTTTCATACATCAGTGGAAAGTCATCAGTGTCCTGATTCGTCTCATTGAGTTGTGGGTATGTAGACGAATAGTCCCAGCCAAGTTTTTGGTGTCCCTCAGTAGTCAAGAGAGACGCAGGCATGTGAAGAGGATCAGTCATATCATAGGTTGGATGACTTGTTCTCTGGAAATACCTATTTCTCTTTATTAAATACTGCGGGGATCCCAGGCGCACTGCGGGCTGCTGCCTTGGCTTCTTTCTGTGTCATGAAGAAACTGTCTTCCAGCCATTTCTTATCACATAGCAAGACCTACTGTTCATGGCAGTTCTGGATTGGAGTTACCAGTTACTCCAGTTCCTTACTGGAGTTAAGCTCTGGAGTTACCAAACAGGTGTGGGATGACCATACATTGTCATACAAAGACAGTAAGGACCATGCACATTCTCCAGGGGAGTCCTGGGAAAGAGATTGTGCCTTTTGGAGTATGAAGCTGAGATAAGTCATGTCACCAACTCCCAACGCCTTCTTTGCCATGGTCAGTCCGAGTGGCACTCAACCCAGTCATGGTGGCACAGGACTGCACCCCTGCCCACCACCTTTCCTTTTTCATCATGTGGACTGAGTGTGCCCATGATGTGAAGGAGATGACGGGTAAATCATTGTGGTGGGTTATAAACAGCAGTGAATGATGAGTTGAGCACCTCTCCTGAGTCAGCTCCAAGGATATCTGAATAATGTCTGTTCCACACAGGGTCTTTGCTCCCTGGAGCTTCTCTCATGAATTAGTGCTACTCAAAGGGAAGGAAGATTTCAATTGCATCCCTAAACAGACAGAGTGAATTTATGCCAAGAATGCTTAGCATTTGTGGGAAAATTGAGGATACAGATACGTGCATCTTAGGTATTTTGTTGTAAAAACTTCCAGATTTATGTTTTCTGATATTGGAATCTAATCATTGCTTTCTCTGGAAAAGCACAGAAAAGAAGAGCACTGATATCATTCTTGGTCTTCGTAGCTCAGCATTGTCAAGGCAAATAAAATCTCCATCACTGTCACCCATAACTTTTCCTGCATAGATATTACAGTTTTTGTTATCTGAAACTCTGAAACCTGCATTCTATGTCTATAAAATATCTGTAGGTACTGGAAACATTTATTTTAAGGTGTGCAGAAAATCAATGATAGGAAATTTTGTCTAGTTTGTTTGGTTGTTCATGAGTTCATACAGTATTGAAATAACAATGGTACATAGTGACAAAAAACCCCGACATATTTTAACTATTTGTTTTCACGCTTAGGATAGCACAACACAAATTCTTTTGCCAAAGTTAATCGAAATGCTAAAGTCCAACCCATAGTTTATACCAATTGAAAAGTATCAGTCAGGCATATGGCCTTGTAAGCACTTTTAGCATCTTCACACTCTCAGAAGCTTTGCAGAACACAGTATGCAATATAGAAGTTACAAGATAAGGTTCAGTTTCTATATTTGGACTAAAAAGAAGTAGATTGTGTAGCATGAAAAACTATAAAATTAGAAGTCTCTGTAAAATGTTGGAGTATTTTGCTTCTGTGTAATACAATAGTTAAACTGTCACTTCTAACCACTGCAACACCTCAATGTAAAACTAAATTTATATGATGTAATGAAAGTGCATCATGCCATACAAAGGTAATTTCTATTCATAGCAAATATCAGCAAGAATACAGATTTTCTCAAAGAAATCCACTTTGTTAATAACTGCAGTTCACAGACACAAAACGTCTGTATTTAAGTTCCCTCATTTTTATGAAAATGGTAATAAAATTGCATCTGTATGTTTGCCTGTGTATATTTCTTTTCTCACCATCAGTGAATGTTTGCAGTTGGTAATAAATATTCAAGCACCTTGCAAATGTCCTACCAATTCCCTTTGCTGATCTGTGTGTGCCTGTGGGACTAGAATAGGAATGCATAATTTAAATATAAATTGCCTGATTTGCATATACAATTAGTCTAGCTGCAGCTTTGATCGTAAGCAAAAATTATTGTCCTGTATTGCCACTTAGATAGAATTTTAATTCACCTTGAATATTCAAAGTAAATTAAGCCTTGGCTGTGTGGTTGAAGGGTATGATTTTTTCCTCTCCCGAGGCTTTCCCCTAAACAACATTTATGGTAGGGTAATATAAGGGCATATTTTCAGTCTCATAAAAATAAAGGCATAAGTTTTATCTCTAAATTCCCCTCCCTCAAAAACTTGATTTCAAACATCGCTCACAGACATGCACACACATAACAGACACACACAGAGAGTAATAGAACCCTTCTTTCATTTTAATTAATTCCGTTTTACTCAGGACATGGCTCAAAGTTAAGTCTTTATTGTAAATTGCTTAATAACTGAAAATGGAGACTTCATGTAGTCATTATTTTTTTAAAAATAAAAGTGCAGAGCTATGAGACACAAAACCTCAAGAGCGTTATTGACTTAGTAAGAGTTCAGTCTATGTGCACGCGCACGCACACAAATACACGGGCGAAATACATGGACTAAAACTCAAACCCATAACACGGTTGTAATACTTAGATTTTAATCTACAGTAAAACATTTTTATTAGAAATCTATGTTTTTAATTAAACAGAACATTTAATTAAGGTGGTTTTTAAGTGGATGAAACAATTAAGTGCAAACACTTGAATGAAACATGTCATAATTAGTTTTAATAGAGTGTTAATTGGTACTAGGTTTGCCAAGTTAATAATTACTGCTTATTAAATTTTCAATTAATCATTGTCATTTTGCTTTGAATAAAGATGAAAATTAGATAAACTAATTCAGGGGGAGGATGGTTTCCTTGTTAATTAGAGCAGTTAATTAAAAAAAAAAAAAAGAAATTACTTGTTTTAGTTGTCAATTAAAAGACTGTTCATTAGTAAAATCTTTTCACTCTTCCTACATCAAACCCCAAATAACTAATTTGTGACAATCCGTGTTTTCCGGAATAAAAGATAGGATGCTAGTATTTGCCGAAGAAACGGCTCACACTGACTTAGTTGTTTTACAAGAAGCACGAAGGTTTGAATTTAATGAAGCGGCGTGCCCCTGCTCAGTGTTAATTGCGCACCCAAGCCTTCGCTGGCTGTGGTGTGCTCCAGAGCTCAGCGGAGGCAGGAGGTCAGGTCTTCACAGTGTAAACATGGGTTTGAAGGAGAGATCAAGAGGTCAAATGAATGTTCATAAACAAATTTTAATTTTGGCTCGTAAAATTGTATGTCCAGGAAAAGACGTTAGACCAGCGATTTAACAATTTTAAATAAACTCTTGGGGTTTTTTTAACATCGTGTATTTGTTTGTTAACATATGGGGAAAAAATTGTTAATGACTATAAATCCTGTCTTAATTTCCAGAGCTTAAAGATACATTTTTGAAAAAGTCTGTAATACTGTGTTTTAAATAATATTTTTTCCCAAGGATATTCGTCAATCTGGTGTGCTGCAAACCCAGTTTTCCAAGTGAAACGTTGAAAAAGGTTTCAAAAATAACACACCAGAGATCTGAAATGTCTGTACTTAAAGAAGTACTGACCATGAACCAAAATAGCAAGAACTATCACAAGCGTTAGAGGCTTGTGAGAGCTTTTGGTGATGGGGAAGTAAAGGAGTACCTGGGTGGTCTTGAAGAGTCTTGAAGAATCAGGTTCCTCTGTGTCCTTCTGCTCAAAATGAAGCCTCTCAATATAATAGAGTCTCTGCTGCTTTTCACTCATCAGTCCTACGTAGCTCGGTGCCAAACGTCCTGTGCTGATGAGGATTTCTTCCCTCCTTTGTAGAGGAAGCTGTCAATGAAGTAAAGCGTCAGGCGATGGCCGAGTTGCAGAAGGCAGTGTCGGAGGCAGAGCGGAAAGCTCACGACATGATCACTTCAGAGAGAGCGAAGATGGAGCGCACTGTTGCCGAAGCCAAGCGCCAGGCTGCAGAGGATGCACTAGCTGTTATCAATCAGCAGGAGGATTCGAGCGAGGTAAGGTCTTTGCTGGGCAGGCATCACCTGTGGCAGCACACCATAGGTGCATCTGGGCTAGCTTGAACCTAACTGGCACAGGCCATTCATGCGACATCGGAGCTCAGCGCCCGCTATTAACGGCACGGTAGCTTTGGACACGTATTTCAGGCGCAAGCTGAGCTCCAAATTTTCTTGCCTGTGTTGTAATCCGAGCCCAAAATAGCGGTGAACTTGAGCTGCAGTCTCACCTTTTAACTGCTGTTCAGGGTTACGTATAGTGCACACATTTCGGTTCTAATGAAGCTTTTCAGTAGCTTTATTTTACAGCTCTTCAAACTACCATATTGAATAGATAACAAGATTGCTCTGTGGAAAATATTGCACAGTGCAATCTAATTTAAACAAAGAAATGATTCATTTAAGAGCTTGTAGAGCGAGGTGGCTTAAAAGCTTGTCTGGAGAAAGTGTCGGATGTAGAAGCGATTAGCAAAAGATGATGGTTCCTGTAGGACAGAACGTGAGTGTAGATTTTGTGCAAGCGTTTCCTTATTTCGAATGTGTTGCTTTGGCTGCAGGGAATGTCTGAGAGCTGAGGAGTGGGCAAACAGCATTTGGAAGGGAGAAAAATAGACTGGAAGAGCAACAAACAGTAAACCAAGAATAAGGATGTTAAGCCTTGATTTACTTTCAGACCTGAGAGTGGAAGCCTTGAATTGCTGTGGTACGGGACATCCAGCAGCATAACCAGCTGGGAGCAAAAGAGCAGCGAGTGTTTGACCAGCGCTGCAGCAGTCTAGCTAGCAATTAAATTTTACGTCCGTTACAGAAAAGCAGTATCCTAAGTTAAAACTGCCCTTAAACACAGACATGACAAAGAAATGATGTCATGTCAGGTGTTTGTGTATAATCTTCATCTCTAAAGGCCACTGAAATGACAGAATATTACTGTCATGAAGTATTTATTGTTCTTGTAGTAGGATCTCGGCTGCAATGTAACTACTTTTTAATAGAAATTCTAAATTACAGGGGGTTGAAAAAAAAGAGTAGATAGCGGTACCTGTTGTGTGGGGACGTTTATTTGTGTACACTAGTGTCAAAGCGCTTTTCATGGGCTGGATGGGCAGCATTGTAAAAGAGTCACTAGAGTAGAAAGATGCAGATGAGCTCGCTGCCGCACGCTGAGAAAACTGGCAAAAATCACGAGCAGATAAGTCAGTGGCATGCTGCAGTATCCATCCATAATTTGAGGGAGCGTAAGATTTTAATTCATACCAGGCTTCTCTGGAGATGAAAGACCATTGTGGGATCACTGAATGCCCAGAGTTTCTCCTTAATGTGTAGCAGATGAATAACAAGGAGACAAAAGGAATTGATTTTCGGCATCTGAAAGTTTCTCAGGAAGAAAGGGACTAGGGGAAGTGTATGTACCCTTTAAGTACTAACTGTTCCATTGTAGATTAAATGAGACATAAATTCAATTTATTGGCATTTTGTATCTGAGATACTCAAGGACATTTTTCCTGCACTATGTTCATAGAAAGGGCATCTGTCTGACTTAGCACCATTAAAGAGCTGTCATTTTGTGTGTGTATATGTACAGGAGACTCCTATTGCTAAAACCAAAATTCCAAAGGTGAATGCCTTTGGAGGAAACTGCAAATTAAATCTGTTCAGTGAAGTGGTATAGTGTAGGCAGGACAGAGCAAGTACTTATGTGCCAATACATACAGCCTATTCTTCCACAAGCAAATGCGCATCCAAAGGAATGCGTAGAGAGTTTGTGTGCTGTAATTAACTCCTGAGCAGTCATAGTTCTGGAAGAAGCTGCATAACAACAGACATCTTTACTACTTCTCCAGCAGAATTGCTCATGAGGTTGTTCACTTCTTGGAAACAGGACTTTAAAAAAAAAAGACAAATAATTATTTTGACTGCATTCTAATGAAATGTGGCTCATAGGGTTACAGATGCTCTCAGGGCTGCATATCCTCAGGGAGGATACAAGCCTCTTGGACCTAGAAATAGAGTCTAATGTCCTGGTCCTGCAGTTTTTCACACCTGTGGTCATGAGTGGCACATCAGTGTGGCTGTTTTGAGGTGAAAAATGCAGGTTTTAGTTAAACTGCGGAGAGAACTCCAGTTTGCTCAGTTTGTGTTTACAGGTGCTTCGTTAATTCTGAGGGGAGATGACAGTGATACTTATTTGAGAGTTATATGTGTCTGTTAAGTTTTTATAATTAGTTCCTCTTCAGCTACTAATTATGCCAAACTCCAAACACTTAGGGCAGTGCTTCTCATGATTACCTGTTAACTCAGGATGTTTTGGGGTTTTTTTTTTTGATAACTCCTGTAAGAACGGACTGGACTTTTCCTTCATCTTTGGGGACAAGAGATCAGTTTGCCAGTGTTTAAAAAGTGTTTCTTTGGAGATGAGACCTTGTGCTTATCGGGGTTGAGGAATAAAACTTCGCATTTGCTTTGCTGTTCGTTATTTCTCGATCTCTCTGTGAAGTTCCCTCCTCATTTGTCTAGGTTGTAAGTCTCCATAAACTTCTCTCTGTTTACATCTTTCAGCAGTATGCTTCCAGCAACAGATTCCTGTGTACTAAAGGCACTGGAGTAATATTTCCAAGGCTAGAATATTTCCAGTTCCAAATATGAGGCTGCTGAACTAGCGGCTTCTGCAGTCTTACAGGTTTAGAGGAAGGCTGAGAAACACTCCTCATTTCTTATCCTTGGCAGGACATTACGCCAAGGCCTGCAAGAGAGCTCAGTATAGGCTGCTCAGTATAATCTCCATGCAGTTCCTAACAGAGAACATTTCTCCCACGGGTGTCATTTGTTCTTTTGGCTGTGGAAACTATGAATGAAGATGGGAATTTGGCACCAGGTTTCTAATGTAGCAGATATAATTTTCACATGACGCAGCCACTCCCTGTCTATTGGCAAGGTTTCTCCCTTGGAGGAGGTTTCCCTCCTTTCTGTTCATTTGTTATTCAGTAAAATGCAACCTGGACCTAGCTGAGGCTTCTTAAAGCTGCTCTGGTGTGAGAACTTGGTGGCATGATTTCTATTGCAGTCTTCTCCAGAGCTAAAAGTAATAACTAGTGCTAAGATTCAAGATTTTTATAATTATTATAATTTTAAGATAATGTGTAGTCTCCTCATCCAAGACCGTTCAGAGGTCTCACAAAGAGAAGTAGATTGTTTTGTTTATATTTGTTGTTGGGGTGGGGTGTGTGTGTTCCTGTTTTTGTCTGGGGCCTTTTGTCTTTTGTTTTGCTTTGTTTTGAACCCAGAAAAAGTGGCATTCCCCGACTGCAAGATTGTTAGCAAGCAAACAGTGAAGCTGGACATGTTGAACTGACTGGTGCAAAATAAAGGAGGCTTAGGACAGTGAGAGGAGTAATAGGAGAGATGTGGTATTTGGAAGTATCTTGAGTTTTAAGAAGTGGCCAGCAATATTTTGAGAGTCTCCACATTACATAGTGTAGTTGTAATTTCTGACCCTGACCTGGTCCGTTATTGAACTATTGTTCTTTGCTTATGTTTGAATTATTCAGTATGATTTAATGTGCAGTGTCACTGCTTCAATGTCTGTACATTTACTTTCTAAAGATTTCCATAGTTTCTCGGCATAAGCCCTTGCGACTGACCAGAACATGTTAATTATTTTCTGTTATTATAATGAGAAATTGGTTGAAGACCAACAAACGGAGCACGCTACTGTTGGAAAGCAGAAGGACAGGAGAAGGCGTACCTGTCAGCATGGCTGGACCTGAACCACAAATTATTTCTTTACCAGTTCCTTACAGTTGCTTCGCAAAAGATGACCCATTCATCAGTGGTTGACTTGGCCAAGTACAGAAACATGTGTGAGCAGCCTACTCGTTAATGACTGCCGTTCCTGCTTTGGCTGCAATGTACTGTTGTGCAAATCAATTTTGATAGTAAGGGTGAACAACTTAGCAAAGAGACTGGCTGCCCAGATTGTAGGGGGGGTGGATGAAAATCATCAAAACATCTGTCTTTCTGCTCTTGTATAAAATGCCACTGAAAAATCTGACACTCAGTGTTCTTCCTCACTTTTGAGTAGGGTGGGGGCTGGGGACGGGGAAGGAACACAAATGTTTCGGTTCTCTCTACTTAAAGCAGATGCTGACATCTGCTCAGATAAAACAAGTATGTAACTGGTCCAACACTGCTTTTAAGAGATGTGTAATGTTAGGGCTTGTTTATATTGCAGCAGTTTATGTTGTATGTGAATATCACACTTACCTGACATTTTGAAGACAGCTGGGTTCAATCTCTGCTGACCAATCCATTGAGACCAGGACTGTGCCAACAAACCTGACTCCAAGCATCAGATGCTGTGATTCAGGCAAGCCTAGTTTTTAGGCTGGTATTAAATTTAATACATATGTCAGCTAAATGTTTAATTTTTTTGGCTGGGCATCTCTTAGAAAGTAGCACATCATCCCCCGCAGTGGTGGGTGGTACAGAGGCGCCAGAGCCATGTGTTCTGCACAGGATCAGTCCAGATGTGATGTGAACATTGGCACTGCCCCAGACTCCTAAGCTAAGGCTGGCTAGCCAGCTTGCACGTCTCTTCCGTATGCTTCTCCGCGCTTCTGTTTTCGGGATTTAGCTTCTCTCATGCTGACTTGTATGAACATAGATGTACTTCACACAATAAACAGTGGCTTGGGCAAGCCTGGATTGTTCAGTGGTAGGTGTAACTTTACTAGAAGCATCTAAAGGTTTGAATATCTTTGTATGGAGCACTGCATTTTGACGCAGCGTGGGAATTTCCAAAGCACCGATGTGTTTCCCTTTCTAATGGATCTTTGATAGAATTTTCGTAAACAACTTTGATGTTTTTTTGCACTGATGTTCAGTGGCTCACACAGTCCTTGTTTACGCCACTGTGGTTTCAGTGATTTCTAGATGTTCTTTTTCTTGCGGTTAGCAGTGATAGAGTTTTGAATGCCATGGGAATTGCAGAACCAGGAGAAGTCTGGGTTCTTTTTACGCAGCCATGCTTCCTTTCCCGGTAAACTGGGGAAATCCAGAACTGGTCAAAAATGACAGAGCAGTGTTTGACACTGTATTACGGCATTTCAGACTTCATCATCTCTTTGACATGTCACAGTCCATTTGGGTTTTTTTTTTCTTCTTTAAGCCAGCTCTACACTAAGTCTCAGCTGGAGGTGTCAGAGGAAAGCAAATACTCGATTGTGGTTAAATGTTTCAAAGATGAAAGCGACAGCATGAGCAAAATTATTGACAAGTATGTGTCCTGGTACTGGAGACCACAGAAATGGAGACCATTTGTTTTTAAGAATTTTCATGATGGCAAACAGAAGTTTCCGAGTCCTGTTGTTTGAAGATGGAAGCTTAAGTGCATAAGAATTAAGAGTCTGACCCAAGATAAGGCGCTGACCTAAGACTGATGTTCCTTGTCAATTGAAAGAGGAGGATGAAATATGATCGGTGGCATAGATTCGGAGCAAGATTCCCATCTGGTGTAATTTAGCCCAATTTCATTGAATTAATCCATTTTCAAGGTAGTGAAGTTAAATTGAATTATGTAGTCTGAGAATCTGGCCTTTTGCATAACCTCACTGTTTCACAGGAAAATCAATGCAGAGTTAAACTGTAATCCAGCCCTGCTCATAGTTTTAGCTGCATCTGGAACTCTATAAAGCATGAGCTGGAAGTGCAGCGTAGTAGGTCACTACCTAAAGACAGAGAAGATAGACCAGGAGAGGCTTTGAGAAATCTGTTACTCCCTTTCCAAATGAATGATCAACTCTAACTGTACCATTCCTGTAAGGTACCTGCTTTACCTGTCCCTTAGTGATGGAGAGTCTCCAGTGCCTCTAGGAAATTTGTGCCTTAGAGAGATTTCTCATAACATCTCTTTCCAGTTTTTCTTATAGAATCTGCAGATGTTTGATCCCATTACTTCTCCTGTTCATCCGTGTAGACATGGTCATTGCCTGTTTCACTGCAGTAGCTTTCAAGGTGTTTGGCTGCTACTGTCCCCTATCAGGCTACCGTCTCGCCTTAGGTTTAACAGTCTTTTCTAGTAGCTTGTGTTTGTCTGACCTTGGACTATTCTGGCTGCCTTTCTCTGTGTTCTTTCCAAGTCGTATTTGTCTTATTTCATTTGCTATATTTGAAGTGCATCATCCCAACCTGGACAGTACTCCAGGCTGACCCTCACCAGTGCTAGGAGGTGGAGAGTCTCAATTCAGGTGTAAAACAGTCCATAGTCCTGCTCCTATGCCCTCACATGATGATTGCCACCTTGTCACCAACATGACATTTTGGTCCCCTGTTATCCGAGATGCTGTCTACACAGTTCAGCCAGGGTGCTCTGTTTCGCTGGGACCTTCTAAGAGCTTCCCAGGAGGGAAGATACCTTGACCAGATCCCTTGACCATGCGCAAGCTCTGTCTGTCATATCTGGATCAAACCTTGACCATGCTCAATCCGATAGTGAGCTCAAGCTCTGTCTGTCATATCTGGATCAAATGGAAATAGGTGAGCACACCTGAGCATACACAAAGAACAGCCCCGGTCATTAGCCGGCATCTCGAGCCTGGCTTTTCTTCAGTAGAATTTGGGCTCTGGAGCTATCAGCCAGCAATGTGAACAGAAATCATCTGTTGCCAAAGCTTGTGGTGCCGGGGCCTGATCTTTGCTGCTGTTTTTCACGACTCGCACATGGGAAGGAGCAACGAATGGCCGCAGTGCTGAGGACTGTGAAGGACAGGGAGTTCTGCATGTCAAAGCCAGCTGCTATCACAGTGCAAGCTCCCCGTGGCATGTGTGCTTCTTGATGCTAATATGCACTGTAGTAATTTTTAAATGCAATAAGTTGTTGCGTAAATGTGTGAGCCATAAAATTTATTTTGAAATTCTTGTATTTTATGTGCTTTTATTCCCACAATTACACTAAAGCTGTAATGACCTGTTAAATTAGGAATAATATGTCCAATGAACAAAATCACATACCAGACAATGTAGGACACATTAAATAATCATGTAAGGAGCCAGTTTAGAGCTTTGTCACTTGATTAAAATGTTGCACTTATGTATCACTTTTCATGTTCTGTACAGGCTGATGGTAATTGATGACTATTTTAATAAGGAAGTTATTGAACCAGTACCGTTAAAATGCAATGACTGTTTTCTGACATCTATATAGATCTTGTGGTAAGATAGTGAAATATTGTCTGGTGGCTCTGGTCACATCGAGACAGTTCTGTCTGAGCAGATAGGCCTTCCCCAAAAGGGGAAGCAAAACGAAGATTCCCCAGAAGTTGGCCTATATTAACTAAATAGATAATTGAATAGAAAAAATTTGACATCCTGTAATAAATCCAGCACAATTAAAGCGTGCACTTCAATGTTGCAATCGGATCTGCACAAGGAAAGGATTCCTGCACCTGGGCAGGTGCTGCTTGACTTCAGCATTATTCCATGTGGGGAAAAGTGTCTTTTCAGAAAAGTCTGTGTGGGGAGGTTTTGTACATGTCTATTTCTTTTCAGATAAGGGGATAAAGGGAAGCATGGGCCAAACCCAGGGCTGGCAATTTAGTTGGAAATGAATAGCTAGGAGGTAATCCAGCAGAGCAGTAGGTGGAAGTTCTGTGCAAGCATGGTTGGAGCAGAATTACACCATGTTTACTGATCACAGTGCAAGCATCAAGCTGGCAAAATGAAACTTTCACAAGTATGATGCAACTTGAGAAATATTAGTATAGCAAAAGAAGGAGAATCCAGGCATACCACAGTTTGTTCTCTTTCTGGTCAGTAGGATGAAGCATTGTATTGTATCTCTTTGAAATGCTAATACAAACTTCCCAGGTCATTTTGGGTGTACGCGTAAATATGTCTGTGGGTGCAAGAGTTCATGTACAGTGTTCTAAATTACTTATAGTTATTTTTCATTGTGGGGATAAAAGGTCTTTTAAAGAAAAGGTGTTCAATAGTAGAGCTATTCATTTCCAAAGGTAGTTTTACCTCTCCAGCACTGGACAGAGTTTGAGCAAAGCAAACCCAAAACA
>NW_009650064.1:7823281-7910120 GCF_000708025.1 Charadrius vociferus
TTTTCTCGTAGGGATTGGGCACAGCAGTAGGAACAAACAGCAGCCACCGAATCACTGGGTTTTCCTTTACATGGCTACTGGTCTCCCCACGCAAGGTCAGTGCCAGTGTTGAGCTCAAGAAGAGGCAGAGAGTGCTTTCCCCCATTGCACCCAGCCAGAGCACTCATCCCCGCCATGCAGTGGCCATCCTGGGCAGAGAGTGGATTTCGGGTCTGAATGGGTCACCGCTGGCAGTGGATTTTGCTGTTCCTCTCCTACAGCCAACGCAATGTCGTGTGGAGGGAGACAGAGGCAGCTGAGCACTGATCCCATTCACCCTCTGTTCTCAGAAGGGTTTTCTCCCCAACCCCTTCTACATCTTCTCTTCACCAGTCTTGTTCGCAGGACCTTATCACCTGACCTAGCTCTCCTCCAGCGAGACGCACAGAACAGGCAGGACAGCACATCTGCCAGGATTGCTTCACCCCTCGTTGCACTAAAGTGAATCATAGAATGGTTTAGGTTGGAAGGGACCTTAAAGAGCATCTGGTTCCAACCCCCCTGCCATGGGCAGGGACACCTCCCACTAGACCAGGTTGCTCAAAGCCCCATCCAGCCTGGCCTTGAACACCTCCAGGGATGGAGCTTCCACAACTCCTCTGGGCAACCTGTTCCAGTGCCTCATCACCCTCAAAGTGAAAAATTTCTTCCTAGTATCTAACCTAAATCTACCCTCTTCTAGGTAAGGACTTTCAATTTCTGCATACTGCTTGCCATGCTGTCCCTGTTCTCTGCCTCCCCAGCCT
The DNA here is from genome assembly GCF_000708025.1 of Charadrius vociferus. NCBI lineage: Eukaryota > Metazoa > Chordata > Aves > Charadriiformes > Charadriidae > Charadrius > Charadrius vociferus. The sequence continues at coordinate 7,824,067 of NW_009650064.1, forward strand.
CCTGCACCACCAGGTTTGGTTTCGGGGGGAGAAAAGGACCCGATGAAGGCAGGGGTGGCTGGAAGGGAAGCAGAGGTGCTACGGTTCACTAGGTGGGCCTGAACCAGGCTGGGCTACATTGGGCTGGGTGAGACGAGACCTGTGTTTTTTTTCCTGGCTGTTTCTGCCACCGTTGCTTTGCCCTGCAAGTCTGAGCGCTGTGCTGCCATTTTTCCATCCGTAAAATGGAGTTAACAGCGCTTCCACCTCTGTAAAAGCATGCTGAGGCCACTAGAGGAAAGCGCAACGCACAAGGTAAGTATTTATTCTAACAGCAAGACACCTATCTTGGGGGCACTCGAAAAAAAAGAGGCTAGATAGAGGAGAGGAATGTAAACACGCTGGCTTTGAAGGCTAAGGCCATCTTGTTCAGTCTAGATCAAACACCAGCTCCCAGGCATGGGCACGAACCCAAAGAGTACAGAAAGGGCATGCACAGTTCAGTGAGCACGCTGGCGTCCCTGGGCTGCACCAGGCAGACACTAATGACAAAGGAGGAATTAAACACCAGAGTGCAGTGACAGAGTTATGTTTCCTTAGAAATCATTAAACCCAAAGGCAAGTTGTTTTATAAAGGAAACACCCTGACTAAAGTGCAAGAGATGAGAAATGACAGGGAATTGGCTCCCAACCATACTATGTGCTCGGAAAAATCAGCAGTTGTAGACTTGTGCGATTTTCTAGCATGCAATTTGGTTTTACGTTACATACAACTTGAGGTAAAATCTGCTGAGACCCCATCCCACAGCTCTTAGAATAATAGAATCTCGCAGCAAGGTGTACAAAACTCAAAGCTTGAGTTTACTTTTCAGATCCTCTTTGGTCAGCTTGTAAGGGTGACCTAACCTTGCTGGATATGCCTTGGAGAAGGTGTATAAAGCGTACAAGGCATATAAAGTGGCAAACAGGTAACCTCCTGACTCAAATTGCATCAGGTTTCCTCCCCTTCTGGCAGACGTTTTGAATTTGCCACCACTTCTCTGAAGATCCCAGAATAACCTAACACTGCCAAAAGCACTACCACAGCTCTTTAGTCGGACAGGTGGGCAGCACGGCTGCATAAATGTGGTTACTACTTCTATCTCCCTCCTGTAGATCTGGCTCCTTTTGGGGCAGTCAGTGTGTATGAGAAAGAAGTCCACTAAGACCTGGTTTCAGCACTGGCTGCAGCAGCTCAGAGCCCAACAGCTTCTCCAGGGCCACAGCCAACCCAAAAACAGGGTCTGTAAGGAGCACATGCATTCGAGCTGTACCACAAAGATGCTTTTTTTTTTTCCCTCCTTCTTTTCACTCTGATAAGAACCACACATGCTCCAAAGGAGCCTGTCTCTCTCCTCTCTCCTCCACTCCCAAGCAGGCAACAAGACGAGGAGCCATGTGGGCTGCTGTGTCCCACTCCTGTGAGGCTGCCACAGCAGCAGATAAATCCGGCTTTTGTAGGACGCTCGGCAGAAAAATCTGCACGCATCTTTTCATCTTTGTATCTTATAAAGACCAAATGGATGCTTTGAGTCTTTTTTTTTTCTTTTTGTTTTTATTTCTGGATGGGAGAAAACCACAAGAAAGACTGACATTAAAGTTTCTCTGGATGCCCCTTCTGCGCGCACGTATGTCCAGACTCACATACTGAGACAACGCCGGTTACGGAGCAAAGTGCGCAAAGTGTCTGCCACTCATCTGAGCTCCCGCACCGCAGTGTCTATAGCTGTCCTCTCAACACCTGCTCCCAAAACAGCCTTTTACGTCCAGCATTAAAGCTCTTTACGTTTGGTGTTTTAACATTCTCTAAAACTTTTTATGTTTGGGTGGGTTTTTTGTTTTTTTTTTTTTTCAAAACTACTGTAAAAAAACATTTCTTGAAGCCTGACGTCAGTTGTGGTTGATGGGCTTTGTTTATTCATGCCAGTTAACGGGCTAAATGGAGGTCTACTGTACTTTTGCAAGCAATCTTAATCCCTTCGAATGAATAACAAGAAGAAAAAGATGGGTTGACAGAGGCAGTTAGCAGAGATCATACTTACACATGTTTGTTTTCAGTAATTAGTCACAGTGTTAATAGAAACATCCACTTTAAGCTAAGACTGCTGATTTGCACAAACAGAGGGCCATATGCTCTGGTGGGTGTGGAAGGGGGTTGATAAAACTAAAAACTTTTCAGGAATTTTAGATGTGAAAACTTGCTATTATATTTATTCATTTATTTATCCAGTTTAATTATTTTCACGCCGGTTAGGTTTTGCAGTATTTTCCACTTGAAAAATGTCAAAATAAAAACACAGAGCCCCATGTTCACCTTCTCTCGCTCGCTCTTTCTCACACACACACAGAGAACAAGAGAGCTTCTGAGTGGCTGTCTATTGCTAAGGGCTTACATATGGAAAGCATATGAAAATGAACTAGGCTGTAGGTGTTTTAACAATGTAATTTAGAGTATGTTGCCTTTTTTACTTTTCCAATAATACCAGACAGGGTTTGCCGCCAAACTACGAAAGCAACTGCTGCCTTTTGCAAAGATTTATTATTTTTTAGTGATATGATAGACTAATACTGGTTCCAAAGGGGGAGATATGCTGAGTTGTTAACATACCCCTTTGCTTCCAGCCTGCTCTGTTCCTGTCAAGCATAATGGGGAAACTTCCTATATGTTATGAAATGCAATTCAATTGCACCTCGCTCCATTTTTTTTCTTTTATTTAAAAAATAATAAAGTTAATAATTGTTTTAACTTCAAACAGAAGCCTTTTTTCTTGGACAAAATCATAACTTCACTTTCTTAAGGAGCTCGTGATCAGTATAGGTTTTCAAGAGAAAAGAAGATGTTTGAGTTTATGTATTTGCTTTTGTTCATTATTGTGTTTTTAGGCATGTTTATAATTTACTCAGCATGGTGCTTTTGACTTCACTCGTGTGAAACTTTAGATATCTTCCAAATCATCCTCTTGCAATTGGCCTGGATGCTCCAGATGCTGGGACACCGGAATCACAAGCCCCAGCCCCAGGATGCGTTCCTGATTACCTGTGGGGAGGTGTTGATAGGGACAAGTATCTTCCTCCTCTGCGGTTCCTCTGCAGTTGGTTTTCTGCCAGAGGGGCCTGGGTGCTTGCAAAGTAATTTGTTCTTTTCCAAATCATAATGGTCAAGTTACAAAGCGATTTACCACTGAATCCACTGACTGATGCAAAATATTATTCTCAGTTTTATTTACACAAATACTTTAGAGAAGAGACAAAAGTGGATATCCATTTTCAGGTTTTTTAGTGCAACAGAAATGAATTTACCATTTGTAAAATTTAACAAACCAGCCCCAAAACGCACAGGCACACACATAGACACAAAGACTACGACAGAAATAGTTCTGGCCTGTTGCATGCCTAAGGCATCTTAGACTGCCTTTCAGTGGCCTCTTTGGTCATCTATGTCTTCTGCCCTGTTGGTATGGTTTGTCCCACAAGTTGCATATTGTCCCTCTGTCAAGGAACTGACCATGTAGACTGGTCTTCACATAGAGGTCAAGTCCATAGTAAACAGACTAAGAAAGGTGACTGCTGGCATTGCTCACATATAACGTGTAAAAAGCTGCTACAGAACAAAGAATCTGTTCTCCATGTCTATGTGCGAGGGAAAAAGAAATGATGGGCTGAAAATATAGCAATGCTTCAGGTTAGATGTTGGGAAAAGTTTTTTCCTGGGAAAGATGTTGGAGCCCCAGGAAAGGCTAGCTGGGAGGGTGTGAAATCCCTGTGACAAGAGGGATGTTAGGGTCAGGCTACACAAACATCTGCCCGACTGGAAAGATATAACTGATCCTGTCTTGGGACGGGGATGGAGTCCCAAGGTCCTGAAGACACCTGCTTTCCTGGTTACTGCAATAAATCATGGTGTCACCCTGCGTGTCCCTTCTCATTTGCTCCATATAGACAATGCTGTTTTCAAAAGTTTCCAGTGGACAAAGACTTTAATGTGTAGACATGGCAGATTAGAGGCCTGTTGTTGGCTCCATCTTCAGCTGTTTCTGTGTCGGTGTTGCCACAACTGGCTGCTGCTGGCCTGGGTTTGGCGGCACTGGTATGTCTTTTCCCTCCAAAGTGTCCTGGCTAAGGCCTTTGGGCATGCATCAGTGGTGAGTAAAGGTGGATAAATGGACCAACCACGTTGGCTACAACAGAGCTCTTACTTTGCAGGAAGCCGGCAGCTGGTATGGTTCAAGTACATCTTTGTCTTTACTAATCTGGCTGGCTTTGCTGGCACTTTGAGCCCTGGGTTGTGCATATGGTACCGATGTGCTGCTAGCAGAGGTGAGAGCTGTAGACAGGGTGGCAGACTTCGGTCGGAAACGCTGGAGTCAAAGCAGGGCTGCTTTTGGCTCCCTTTTCATCCCAGGGTAGCGGCCTCCCAGCAGTTTGGCTTTGAGTCACTGTGGTAATTCATGGTTAAAATCATCATTCTTGGCACATGCGCTGAAGATTAAAAGAAAACAGGAAAAAATCCTCTCCAAATGACAGATTTACATACCAGGAGGAAAAATCCCCACATAAAAATTTGATTTGAAGAACACAATTATAATATTTTACCCTCATTTCACTAACCATTTTATTGACTGAAAAAGGAGCTACCTCAAGATTACAGATCTAAAGTGCTAACAAATTAAAACCATCCCCGAAGGAGAAAGACCGCTAATCTGAAGCACGCCTCCCAAAAGAATTTCCGAAGATCTATAAATGCCATATGCTGAATAGACAGTATTTCTTTTAAGGTACAAGCAATTTCTTTTTTTCCCGAGTGACTGACCAAACACAGTCAAAAAGGGAAGGAAAAAAGACAAAGGACACCACATAAGAAAAACAAGAACACTATACCAGCACGAAATACCAGCCAACATGCATATGGGAACACTTATTTGATCATCTAAATATGCGTATTTTATACAGTGGATGTCCAAAAGTGATTGCATTTGCACTGATTCACTTAGTGTAAGAAGTAAAGTTGGCCCAACCTCCATATTCCATAAACAGAGGTAATAAATTAAAGAAGCTGAGGCTCTTCTTGCTGCCAAAGCACATCTAAAATGTGAGCCAGAAACAGAGCGCAACTAAGAAGTTTTGGAGAAAACCAGAGAGAAGGAAAAGGCTGTTATTTTGTAAATATAGTTACTTTTTGAAATGCAGGAAAAGGACAGTAAGTGAAGACTCTGCAGGACTCTGGAGGCCCCAGCGGTGTTTCCCCTGCCAGGTCCAAGGAGTGATGGTGCCTTTCTCCTGGTGAGGACACTTGTCCCTCACTCCTGCTCACCTGCACCTGCGGGTCTCCCAGGCTCGGGAGATGAAGCTGTATGCTCTTGTGACATGCCTGCAGGGTCCTGTGTCATGCTGGGTGCACTTCCACATCCTTAATATCTTGAAATTACGCTTCACACTGTAATGAAACACATGCCCTTATGTTATGAAATACATAAATATAAACTGACAATACATGTGTGCTTTAATATAAACCAGAGAATATATAGTATGTTCTCAGTGGCCATTCAACACCTGGAGATAAACACCTTCATTACAGCTCTGGGAGCAGCCGGCCAGTCCCAGGGAACAGCGAGGGAGAAAATCACTAACTCTTTCACTGAAATCCTCCCTTACATGAACCAGGCTTTTGATGATTTCATATGATGACAGACCTCCAGGAAAGCCCTCCTGAAAAGCCTCAGGGCCGCCCAGAAACAGAGACGTGAAAGCGTCAGGTGTGCCTTGGCATTTGCATGAATGCAAATCCTTGCTGCTCTCCCCTCTCCATGAACAGCTAAACCGCTGTTGTTACGTGCTGAAACCCCATACGGCCGACTCAGTGTATTTTTCAGCCGTGCATCGTACCCTGGATGGCTTAACGTAAGATGAGTTGTCAGATGGGCCACCTCTGTTTGTACTGACCTGTCTTCATTTTGGCCGTGTGTGCTGTGGAAGGCAACAGTTTCTTTCTAGCCGCTGACTCCACTCCCAGTTTTCATGCATTCGAGCGTCGCTGGCCTGTTATTTTTGGAAGAACCATCTGATTTGACAGGAATGGCATAAGAGTATTCAGAGGAATGGGCCGTTGCTTTTCTAAAGCAGTGTAGTTCGCTCACGAGCATGGCTGACCGAGCCTTCCCTAGCAGGAGGTTGATCTCCTCCACGATGCTTTGATAACACTTTGCTGCTCAGCGCTGGCTGAAGGCGGTGAGCAAGCTCCTGCACCGCAAACCGGCGTGGAGACGGTGTCGCGTGGATGTGTTTTAGACGAGCTCGTGAGTAGGTAAGACGAGGCGCCGCCGTCCGCCCTGCCATGCCGAAGCCAGTGAGGAGCTGCCAAGCATGGCAGGAGCAGAGGAGTAGGCTCCTGAGGGTTCGCAGATGGAGCCAGGCAAAAGGACAGCTGTTCGCAGGCACGGGCACCACTCGCGCCTTGAAATTGGGGTACAGACCACGCCAGGGAAGCAAAGCATTCTTGGATGACATCCACTTGGAAACTCTTCCTCAGTAGAAGGCAGAGGTTTCCACTCAGCAGACTGCTCGGGAAGGCTTTCATCCCTTTTTATTTCCAGTTGTTTTTCCCTCTCCTTGTACCAAGGACTAGCCCCCAGCCTGCTTTGCTGGCTCCAGTGCCTGATGCAAGCCATGTGGGCTGGAGAGCTGTGCTGCAGTAGAGACTGTCTGGGAACCATGTCTGTGTGCACTGTAAGTATTTGTCACTCTTCAGGCCATAAACTTCCCAAGGAGTCTTATTTTTCCTGTTAATATGGGAACTGAAAATCACAGGAACTCCTCACTAAAATGACGATGTTAGCTTATTTCCTGTGGAACATGGATTGACATGTACATATGCTGCTGACATGTTAGAAAAGCAGCTATCTGCTCTCCAACTTGCTAGAGCCCACTCACAGGACACAGATCCAGACTGAGTGAAAAAAAGGGTGGTTACTGTGAAAAATCAAAGTGTTCCAGCGTACGTTTCTTAAAGGCAAGTAGCTTCCTTCATTCCGAGGTTAAGAAAAAATCCCCCTGTAAGTACTTTAGAATAATTAAGAGAAGATATCTAACTGGAGTCCACTGAAGGAAGTTCTAGCATTAAAATGCATGCCATCCTTAAAAAGAAAGGACTGTGTGAGTGATGGGCACACTAGATACTAAAAATCAATACATTCATATGATTCATATAGATTCAATATGATTCATATAGCACCGATGATAGAATCGATATGTTTCATATAGCTTCTGTGATTCATATAGAATCGTAGAATGGTTTAGGTTGGAAAGGACCTTGAAGATCATCAAGTTCCCGCCCCCTGCCATGGGCAGGGACACCTCCCACTAGACCAGGTTGCTCAAAGCCCCATCCCATATGTCTCTTATACATGCCTCTAAGGATAAGTTATCCCATTCTCCTCCCTAGTTCACACTGGAATAACAGCAAATACTGAAATAAGCACATACCAACATCTCCTTGCTCATTTTCTCTTTCGTCTGCATGCATATGTCATCTGTAAGCTTTTTTGTCCCATTTAAACCCAAGCCACAAATATTTAAAAATCTCAAATGTTTACTGCAAACCAATTGTCCAAACCAAATTTCTGTCCATCCTCATAAACAAAGTTCATTTTAATAATATTTCAGAGCATTTTGGTTCTGTCTTAAATATTTTATTTTTAAACTCCTTTAAGAGTATGAAATAACTCCCCTTCTGAAAACAGAGGCTCATCTCAAAATCATGACCCATTTTTGTTTTGAAAAGACAGGATGTGAGCAGTCACTTACTGTTGCTGTTGCTTAAAGCCACTGCTCAAATGAGACTTGACAAAAGTGACTTTTTCCTACAGGTAGATTCAAGGTTTGGTGGCCTGCTCTTCCACTAACAAAAAATCACAAATGTTTTATTGGACAATTCCCTGTCCCAGCTAGTGTCATTAACTTATATTTTGTGAGAAAAAATATTCTTTACTGCCCAATGGGTGTGAGCGCGTGCCTGCAAATATCACCTGAGAAGAAGACAGACAGCTCCAATGTCTCCCACTCTTGCTTTTGGGTAAGGGAAGGAGCACAGCCACAAAATCTTGCCAGACAGCTGACTTTCGTTTCCCACAGGTTTAACAGACACACCTAAGGGAAAAGGTACTTTCTCGCTTTTCTGCGAAAACAGGCCATGCTTTTGAGCAGTACCTAAGCTATGAAAGAAGTTGTTCAAATTGCTCGCATTTCCTGGTGAAAAGGTAGTTGGTGCCACTGATGACCCCAGATGAATTGGAGGTGGAGGAGAAAGGGGAGAGGTGTCAGGCAAGTACTGAACAAGGGGACAGATGATAGGTCAGCCCATGGAAATGTGCTGCTCTGGCAGAAGGGTCTCATATCCGCCATGTGTCTAAATAGTCCACCAAATCGCAATACTCGCTTGATAGGGGTTTTTACCAGCATCATTAGGATTTGCCTTGAGCTCATGCAAGGGTTGTTTAAGAAAGATCACCTTCAAGACATACTGTTTGAAAACCTCCCGCCATGGCTAATGTTTGTTGCAGAATTTCCTGACAGCATTTTGAGGGATGCAAAGTTACACAGACCCTCTGTGATGGGTGCAGGACAATGATTTCAGCTGCATGGGGTGTGATATATTGTTTATTCTGTCAAATACAGCTATGCATCTGAATGTACCAAGAAAAAGAAAGGATCATAAAGCTCCTCAATGCTGTGATTAAACCATACAGATGAAGAAAACAACAAAATCAGGGGGAAAAAAAGAGATAACTGTATTTGCACACTACCACTAACTGGTATTATATAGACAGAATTTGACGTAACTTCAGTTGTATATTGGGTGGTCAAGTTTAACAAACTCCTCTCCCTGGGGAATTTTTGCCACTAGAAACGTTTTGTGCTATTACACTGAATTCTGCAACAGATTCCTTCTAATGGTACCAAAAAGACCTTGGTGCAAATGAGTGTCTGTCTTTACTGAGGAATGAATGGAACCTGGTAGAGAGCTTTGGGGTCAGACGTTGGGGGCATTTTTTTCAGTGAAATGTGAAAAACTCAAAATTACTCTTGCTTATGTTTTTGTCTGATAATGAAGCTTGAGGAAACAGTGTGAATGAAAACTTTTGATTATTATTTCTATTAAACAATCAAACTCTGCTTTCCATTGTAATACATTCAAATGCTGCAGGTGCATCCCTGTTATCCCTGTTATCTTCCACAAACTAAAGCCATCACCACCTATTTACTCCAGAGTGAGAACTGAATCTGGCTACAGAGTCAAAGGATGCAATTCTGCCCCAAGGCCTAATTTGTCCTTTTCAAAAAGTGACCTAAATACAGCATTGATGCCACCAGGAGAACAGCAGGTTTCAAGTAAGGCACAGACGCCACTTTCTGTGTGACTGCCCCTTGTCTATGTAATGTATAGCTGCATATACGGGATGGCAGCGTGACTGGCAGCTCCACTGTCACCAAGTTTGAAAACCCTCTGCAGTTTAAAGGTCCACTCTCTTAAATGCTCTAAATTCCCTAAACCAAGTTCGCTTATCCTGAAATTGGATGTGCCTCACAGGAGTGTGGAGCAGGGGTAGCGTTCAGCATTTGGGGAGATTTGAATACGTGGTCCCATGTAGCAACCACTGGAAGAACCAAGCAAACCTGGTTTGGGGGCTCCACGATTTTACTGGGGTTTGCAGTCAACCGTTAGTTGACCTGTCTAACGCACAAGGTTGGAAACTGACACTTGAAACACTAGTCAAGAAAAAAACAGGCTGTTTCAGGAGGTGCAGGCTCTGGAATCAAATGTCTCACACAGAATCACAGAATGGTTGAGGTTGGAAGGGACCTCTGGAGGTGATCTGATGGTCATCTGGTCCAACCCCCCCTCTCCAGCAGGGCCTCCTACAGCCAGTCAGCCAGGACCGTGTCCAGACAGGCTCGCTCATCTATTAAATTTGTTTAAAGCTCTATTATTTGTATAAAGCTCTATTAAAGCTCTACTGGAGTAGAAGTCATATGCTACTGACCTCCAAGCCAGTTCAGAGCCAACCATGAACACCAATTTCTTCTTGCATATAAACCTAATTTATTACAGTCGCTCTCAACCAAGAGTGTGTGCCTGAGGAGGCAAAAGGAATTATTTTGGATTTTTGGGTTCTGAAGACACCATGAAATTCAGAAAGCTCAAGTATTTCCTTCAGTGAGCTGGCAAGCATGAATGCTTGCTGCAAACAGAGGCCATTAGGGGAAAGATGAGTAAAGAATAAAGAATGAGGAGTCTGGAGCTACCACAAGAACTGGTTGAGAGCAGACTGGGTCAGCTGGCATGAAAAAAGGGTGGACACATAGTGAAAAAGTAAAATCCCAGGAGAGGTGATCAGTTTAAGAACAGTTGGGGGGGTCATTGTCACCCACCTGTTCTCTTTGTCCATGTGTTTATGGGCTTTGCAGAGCCCCTGACTCTCCAAAGATGTCTGAGCTATACTTCCTCCATATATATGCGAACATCTCTTCTCCCTCCCATTATATGCAAGCTAGAAAATCAGCTATTTGGACAACACATCTCAAGTCCTTCTCTCTGTCACCGCTGACTGCAGGGGTGTCAGCGCTAGAAGCCAAAACCAGATGAAGCATGAGTCAAGCCCAGTCCTGCGGATTCTGGGGAAGAGGTGAGAACTGGCATGCTCGCTCCACATCACAGGAAAGGAATGTTGATGGAAACAAGTTTCTGACCCGATCCACCTCAGCAGAATACTTCCATCTCAGTTGAAAATATCACATTAAGGTAAATGGTCCACTTAACACGTCTCTTTTCTGTTTAAAGGTCAGGTATTTTCTAAGCGCTTTAAAGGCTGATTATTTCTGAGAATGTTGTTGCTGTTTGGTATGTCTCATGACGATACTGGGAAAGTCCAGTAATCCAAATTTGGGATCATAAAAACTAAGGGGTCAGTATAAAGAATCCGTCTTTACCTCTTCCCTACTACTTTCCCTGGTCTGGGGAACCAAGCAGGGTGCAGATCTAACCCTGAAGATCTCAGTGACTCAGGCTGTGCTCAGGTCACTGCCAGGTAACCACTGCCTCTTCTGAGCAGCCATAGGCCTTGGGGTGGGCCAGGGAGGGAAGATGGATCTGTCTTGATCCTCCAGCTCCCCCTTGTCACTGGGAAATTAGAGATTTCTGTCTTTCAGGGGAAGAGGAGGAAGGTTGTAAGAGCTCAGCCTGCCTCTTCTCCCATGTGGCACCCAGCAGCTTGCCAGCCTGTCACTCTGCTTCTTGCTCCTCCATATGGTTTAAGTTCCAGCCCCTCTCCTCTCTCATACCACCGGGTTTAAGATCTGGGGCTGCCCTGAAGAGTACCTAAATTTAAACTTCTGAAAACACGGAGATACAAGATGACTGCATATGCAACTCTAACGTTTGCTGGAGGAACTCTAAGCGAAATGTTACTCATTTTTCAGATAAGCTATGAATTATCCGCAAGCACACAGTTTAATATATAGAACTGCAAAGAAATTGAGGTAGTAATCAAACAGCATGTCAAATGGTTCAAACCAAAAGTGCACAGCATTGTTGGAGAGGGAGGCTCTTGAATGATTACAGCCAGAGAAAACCAGGTCTAGAAGGGACTTCAGGAGGTCATGTAGTCACTTCCCTGGCCCCCAGCCAGTTCAGTTATATATGTGTTGTTCCCGACAGATGTTAGCCTAAATTGTTGAGACTGCCAGTGATGGAGACTCCACGACTTCCCCAGGCAATCTATTCTCGTGCTTCCCTAATTGTACCATTAGAAAGTTTTCCCTAATGCCTCAGAAAATTTTTATACACTTCCTTTGCGGCAGTTGAACTCCACCACTTCTTGACCTATCCCCCGTAGATGCAGAGGGCACATTATGCCTTTCCTCTTCACAGCAGCCTTTATGTACTAAAAGGTTGTTAACATCCCCTCCCCCGTCTATTTTTCTTGAGACCACACCAAGCTAATTCCTTCACGATTTCCTCCAAGGTCATGCTTTTTTAGACCTCTTGTTGCTTTCCTTTGGACATTCTCAAATTTGTCCACATACGTCTCAAATTACAGCTGTATCTATGCCGAGGAACAAATAAATAGCATTTCTCCAAGTCTCTCTCTGTGATACTGCTTTTTATATACCCCACACAATGTTTCCCTTTTTCATGACACAGATTTGCAACTTAATTTTGTTCTCACCAACCTCAGATTTGTGATCAATCCTGTCAAAGTGTGGCACCTTGTATTTTCACTGTGGAAAGTCATCCTGTGTGTTTTCCAGGCCATTTCACTGGCTTCCCAAGGGCACTTTGAATTCTAATGTGATCCTGCAAGGTACTTGCAGCTCTTCTGAGCAGTATTATCTGACATTTTATCTAGAACATCTCCTTTCCCACCTTCCAGATAGTTAGTGATATCATTGGGCAAAATTGGTTCTTGCGTCCGGCATCACCCTGTCCAAAGCATCCTTTCACTTTGAGAGCCAACCTTTGCCAACTGCTCTGTGGGTACAGGTACCAGAACAGCCTGCAAACAGCCTATAGACTATATTGCTTGTTTATGGGATTGTGAGCCGTGCGCAGCTGTCAAAACCTGATTAAAGCAAAGATAGCTGCTATCCACTGCTTCTCCCCTTATTTCAAATGATTTGTACTTGGTAGATCCAAGCTGGATGCTAACCTTTTCACCTTCCAGTTCCTCCCCAGAAGTTTGTTTGCGTATTTGTGAAGAATTTTCCGGAGACCACATTTAAGCTGATGGCTCTGTGATCCTCTGACTCTGCTTTGTCTGTTTTTTTTTTTTTTTTTTATTGCCCCTTACTTTCCCCTGACCTTTTCCAGACTCCTGGTACCCCAGCTGCTCCCCGCAAGGCCTCAGTGATAACTGCTGACAAGCCAGAGACATCCTTATGTCAGACAGGGAAGCTCAGCCAATTGAAAATGTGAGCCTACCTAATTCCTATCTGGCTTGTTCTTTTCCTATTATGGTCTTTTGTCCTTGGAATTAATGATGTTAACCACCTGATCACTGCTATCGGGACAATAGATGAAAAAAAAAGCATTAAACACTTTGACCTTCATCTGTAATGTTTCCCTCTCCACCAGTGTTTTCCTTACTAGAAATGTACTTGTAGAGTGATTTCTTTATGTTCTTTGTTCTTACATGCTTGAGTTATTCTTTTATATCCATTTTTAGTATTCTCACCTACTGTTTACTTCCTACATTACCTCTTGAGTTTGAGATCAATGAACAGCTCATGATTTTCCTAAATTTGTATCTTTCTACAGCTGTTTTTTTCCTCTGATTCTTTGAGATGCTACAAGTGCCTTCCATGACACTTTGCCTATCAGTCCTTCGTGGTTACTGAAGTTTGCCTTCTTGCATTTCATTCTTTTTAATTCTCTTTATGAACATCATAAACTTTGTCATTGCGTGTTCACTCTCACACAAATTGCTTTTCACTTTTACATCCTCAGCACCTCAGCCCCTCCTTCTCTGTTGGTTAGGATCAAAACCAGAAAAAGATTTACTGTTTCATCTTCCTTATCAAAAATTGTCTTCTGAGGAGCGGCTGAACAGTCTGGGTTTTGCTATATTGTTTCCTTTTTGTCTAGTTAAAATCCCTCACTATTCCCAAATCTTGCTTAGTGTCATTCTGTTAATAAAAGCTTATAAGGGTGTCTCGTTAATCTGATCCGCTCTAGAGGCCTCCCCTTCCACTGCAAGGTGGAAAGCCTCATTCTTTTCATCCTTAATCATTTTAAAAGGCTGACAAAGGTCCAGCTCCCTCTACCTTATAGTGAGTTTAGGAGACGAGGGTATGTGAGGCAATAGCTTTTCTCTTCCCCATGCCTGTCTTTTCAGAATGATTTACAAATTATATCAATATTCAGATCATTTTAGACAATCAGCCTCTTCTTTGTTGTGGTGATGGCACCATTTTCTTGATTATATATTAAGATTTCCGTCTCAGTTTCAAAATAATAGGTGTATTTGGTCAGCTGAAATGCACCCATCCGTTATCCAGCAAAGGAAGCTCCATGATGGAAATGCATCATTAAAACAGCAACTTCAGGCTAGAGCCACAGCCTCACTTAGCATTGCATTCTGTAGATTTTGAGCGTCAGATTCTGAGACTTCCCTCCCAGACTGAGCTTCGTGGTCAGGAATGTGACCCACAGATGTCCAGGTGCGAGGCAGCATTCTGCCTACATGAAGTAACCAGGGGTTTTTCCAAGGAAGTATCCCCAGAGAGAGTCGATGCTAAGTCCCAGATTCTGAAGAGCACTGAGGATTCACAGAAACAACTTGCTAAGAGCAAAATGCTTAAACCAGCTCTGTCACATGAAGGTTAGGGATGGGGAACCCCACCACCAGTAACTGCTTGTTAGAGGACTCAGGAGACGAGGACATGAATCCAGGGTAAAACACCCACCTCTGCCTACGCAGATGTGTGTCTCCATCACCCAGCCAGTGAGCTGAACATCCCAAAACGCTGAACTAGAGACATTATCTGTCTCCAGGGAGAGGTAGCAGCTAAATAGAGGATCCAGAGGTCCACATAATGTCTTTAAATGCCCCAAAATGTTGGTTAAAGACAGAAGTCCTGGATCTTACCCCTCCCTCCTTGAGCAACCCAGCAGGGAGACTTCAATCTCTGCTCAAGTAATTTTCCTGTTACTCACCATATTTTCTCCCATGAACAAAAATAAAACAATCCGCTCTTGTGGCATTCCCAAGCTGCAGTCTCAAGGCTATATTATTACGTGTACACGTAGCTGCCATTAGCTCTAATAATGTGTGCATTGTTCAGGGTGCAAACCCAGAGCTCTGCTGCCACCACCCATTACAGCGAGTAGTGCTTTCCGACACCAGTGGCCCCGTCGACTGCCTGAGGAACCACGGCTTGCCGAAATTTGTACCTAATGCTTGTTTTTCTCAAAGCACAGAGCTGCTCAGTCCCAGGGAGATTCTGCAGACTTGGGTAGTAGGAAGGATGACAGAAGCTGTCTTCATCTGACAACAGTGTCCGGCTGGTCAGTCAGAATGATGCAGAAGTGCCAAAGGAAAGCACTATTTCTTTCTCAGAAAAGACATGTGGTACAGCTGCCGGCATAGCAAGCAGGGATCTGGCTGAGTAAGTGAGGCTGGGTGAAACATCTGTTTTGTGTTTCCCAGGCTTTTGACAGCAAAACAGAGTTATTTTGGGGTTTTTACAAGTCTTGCAGTCATTTTAAACATTGTTTTTGCCAAGTTTTCCACTTTTTGCTAAATAAGACTGCTCTTTTGCTAAATAAGATTGCTCTTGATATGGAGATGTAACTTTACTTCAGAAAAAAAAAGGTCATAAATGTCTGCTGTTACCTACATTCCCTCTCCCTGCCTTTTTAATCCAGTTCCCTAGCCTAGCTTTTAAATATCCATTCCAGAACTTTGTGAGAATTTCTGCTGGTGATACAAGGAGAAAGATTTCTTTCATGAACAAATGAATGGTTTCTCTTAGAAGAGAATTACATATGCTGCTGCCTTATTTTTTCCCTCCCCCTCTAACTCTTGGTTTCCAGATGTAGTGAAAGCTGGTTTGAGCAGAAGAACATATGTTTTCAGCATGAATTCTGTTGGCAGGGTCCTGCTGCACAGTACTGCAGAGTTGCTGCAAGCCATCCCTGACCAGCGTACATGTATAATGTGCTCTAGAGATATCTTGCTCCATTTTCATCCTCCTTCCCCTCCCTTCAGCAAGTTTCACTTTAATACAACACTCCAGACTTTGTGCTCTGTTCCACTGCTGAACACCTGAGTGCTCTTATCAATAAATATGTTACAAACTGAGCTCTCCCAGATGTAGGGAAAAGGCAGCTAACCTTAATCCATGCCTTCAGCATCCCGCTTCTTTGATCTGCATCTGAGGCATGTGGCCGTTCATATTTGTTAATTAAAAAAATAAATTATGTTGTCCAGTGCTCTAGTTTTAGGCTGAAAAAGTTGTAACAAAGGAAGAACCTTACATGTGGTCCTCAGTGTTTATAGAGATCTTCCTCTCTGCATATTAAAAATTAATAGGATCCTTTATATTTATCTGGTGATATTTGGCTCCAGCTGACTTTGGACCAGCTTCTGGCTCACTTGCTCTTTTTGAATAGTCTCTTGCTCCAAGAAGAGTAGATTTATTTTGGGGTGAAGTACAATTCAGCAAGAGCAAGTGTTCCAAAATCTAGTCCTATAGTAGCATCACAGGGAAACTGTACTATAAACATGTCTTATCTTAGCAAGCAATATATCAGAATGATAATGTTTCCATTAAATATATTTTCAATGACAGAAGGTTAGAATCACACTTTGTTCAGTCATAGATGCTTGGCTGAGTCATCTGCTAACTTGCTGCTTGCCTTACTCCTGTCATATATTATCCATGAATGAACACAGCAATTTCCACCCCTATTACTCTTTGGGTTCAATCATTTAGTGCACTCTGCAAGGCAGCTATGAGGCCATCTTTCCACCATAACCTCTATTACTTCAGCTGCTGGTGAATTATCAAACCAGCAATCCATAAAGCCCTTAGAGCTCGTATTAATTATCAGAAACTGATGAGATATAAGCATGTTAATTGATTCCTTTCATATGCATGATTTTAAATACAAAACCAGCCCAAGATAGGAACTTTGTTGAGATTTGCTGTTATGCATATTATGTTAGGTTGAGGAACTGGATGTGTTTGATTAACGACTATTATTTTACTTGGCTTAATTTGTCACAAAATATAAATAATAGTTGAGTCTGTATGTACATCTCAAGACAACACTGTTGTTAGATTAGTTTCCCCAAAATATTTTATGTGTCTTGAGTGATAGTTCTGGGCAAACACAGTGTTGTCTTTTTGAAACTGAGGGCTATACAAAATTTTTGTGTGGGTGGGTGTAGTTTGTATAAAGAGGAAGGAATAATATGGTGCATGGCCAGATACGGTGACAGACTTGGAATGGCGTAAGCTGTTACCATCTCTGATTTGAGATGTGAGCATGTGGATGCGTTTCCTCTCCTATAATCCAAAAACAAGACAGATGAGCTGAAAGATCTTCAGAAAACTATCCTGGAAGTCAATGCTTCTTTTAAACCCAAGGGATGATTTACAATGAGAACGTGATGTTTAGTTTCCACAATTTTCCTGAAACAAAACATGAAAATGTTTGCAGATGTCTCCAAATCTGTCTCCTCCAGCAAGTGGCTCTCATGGTTTGGGCCAGTAGGGCAGGTAAGTGGGTAAAGCAAGACATATGTAGAACCTGAAGGCCCGAAATTTAAAGTTGAAATCCAGAAACCACGGTGCTGGGCTGCTAGCTAATCCTACAGGCACAGGGACTCCATAAAGGTTTGGCATTCTGCATGTGGGTTACTTTCTGAATGTCAAGTCAGAACAGCTGGCTGCCTTGCTCACCCTTCAAAACAGTCAAAAGCCAAACCAATCAAACCAGGACACTAAGGAAAGGGCCAGTAGGGAAGTAAGCGTTCTTGCAGCATGTCTCATGTTCACCAACAAATTCATGCTGTAAAAATCGTGGGAGACACCCTGGCTATACTTTAAAGACCACAGCACACCGGCTTTGCAGCCCTTTGCCTTTCTAGAATAGCCGAGGAGTCAGTCATAGTTCACAGTCATCCGTGAAAAGGGAGATGTGACTTCATTTCCCTCCTCAGCCTGCGTGAGGACAAACTTAACACTGTCTTTGGTCGAGGAGAGGGCATAAACTTTAAGCCATAGGGTGTTGAAGAGGAATTTTTCCAACTCCTGTGCTGACGCCATGCTGCCATGCAGCAGAGAGGCCATGTTTCTGTGGGAAAAGTGACACTGCAGCCCACTGCTTAGACCGCTCTCATGGGCAGCAGTGGTCTGAAATTTTTAAGTGACTGTTAATTTGAGATG
The DNA here is from genome assembly GCF_000708025.1 of Charadrius vociferus. Classification (NCBI taxonomy): domain Eukaryota; kingdom Metazoa; phylum Chordata; class Aves; order Charadriiformes; family Charadriidae; genus Charadrius; species Charadrius vociferus. The sequence goes on from NW_009650064.1 coordinate 7,842,031, forward strand.
CAGAAATTGAGTTTAAAACAAGGATAAATAAAGATACAGTTTAAATAAATGTGTACACTCTGAAACAAAGCCAGTAAACACCACTTAAGAGAGGATACAGACTGCAAGTGTATGAATAGATACCTGCACATATACTTCCAACCTTGAGAGTGCCACTGCACCCCACAGAGCTGGCTGAGGTGGCTCCTCTGCTTAACACAGGGAAAAGGCTCATATGGAACATGCAAAGACCAAACTTTGAAGACTGGAAATAATTTCTAGCAAAGTTAATCATGCTAAAATACACCAGCTGCTTTACTTTCTTCTTGTACACAACAAGCAGTCAGATAAGACGCACTCTAGTGCTGGTAAGGTTGTCTCCAGACCCCTGGGGGCTTGTCAGGCTGTGGAGGGCAAGGGGAAACGTGGGAGGAGGGCATCCAGCCTCCCCGTGCAGACCTGCATGGCTTGGGGAAACTGGCAACCTGCTTTTAAGGCTCAAACCCTCATACAAAGCCAGAAACAATGAATATCCAAGATCTCGTAGCAGCTGAATTATTGTGTGAGATGTTTGAGTTTGGTTTTTTTTTCCACCTAAAAAAGTGAAAGAGAAAATGAGGTTGTTCTGCCCAAAGGCCAAGTGGAAACTTTCTCTTTGAGGTTTCATTTGATGTTAGAGAATCCCTGGGGAAGGCCTGGGACTGAAGCCTAAACCTAAGGGACAGATCTGGCACTTGTAGATGGGAGAGAACTATAAGATTATTCCTAGCAAAACCCCCTGAATTTTGCCTTTATACTTCCATCATTATGTCCCTGCACAGAGGCTGATCTATTGCAGTAGCACAAACAAGCAGCTGTAGTTAATCCCACAGAGAGAAAACACATGACTGCATGCACATCCCAAATTACTGGGTACCCACTTGTAGCTGGGCCAGTCCTTTGGTGCATGTCTTGAACTTTTGTCTACAGTTGCAGCAAGGTGCCACATCTGTTAGTATCACCATGGGCCGTCCATCCTGTCAGAGGCAGGTAAGGACCCAAGACCTCACAGAATGCATCAAATGTGAACAAAGACTTTTTCTTGTGTCTCTTAAGTGCCAGGACTTGTTCTGGTACAGCATGAAAAGAGGCATCACAGAAGCCAATGGAGTGGCCTGGGCAAGCAGGGATTTGTGTGATTCACAGAATCAGCCACAGAACAATGAATGGTCTCAGGATCTAATATTTATTCATCATTTCTGTTTAAAATATTCTCAAATCAACCTAAATGTATTTCTTCACCTATCCCCTGTCCTGAGGTCAGCTGGCTGCAAGAAGAAGAACTGAGATATTGTTATGACACAAGCTTGGATAAGAGTCATAGCATTGTAATTTCTTCGACTGTGTATATGATAAAAAAACACTGCACTTGCTTCTTGACAGTCTATTTTCGTATGTGAAATAGCTTTACACTTATACACAAAAAGGCACTGAGTCATATCTATCAGAGGAAACATAAAATATGATTGGGTCATTCGGTCCTGCTGTTTGTCTTCAGACCTAGTTGTGACATTTGGGGAGACAGCAGGCCGTGACAGCAGTCTCCTGACATGACCAAGATTGTTGTCATTGCAATGTCAAAAGATGCAGCATGCAAGGGCTCTCTCATTTAACAATAATCTTTTTATGCAGAGAAAGTAAAACGGTATCCTGTGATCGTGTGCCACAAGTTCTCCAAATCAGCAGGACAGCATAAGTAACATCTGAGTCAGTCTAGACCTGCTATTCGTGTTTTTCACATTATTGAGTCTTGTTTTTAGCCAACAGTAGCAATTTCCACTTTTTGTAAAATGGTTAGGACGTCTGCCAAGTAGTCACCTAAAAAACCACCAGACCTAGAAGAAAAGGGTAATTCTCACTGCCATAATGGTAGCAGCCCTTGATACCAGGTCAGAGATTGTTTCCAAGTGAATAACCTACAGGTGTATTTCACCAATCAATATGTTTTCACGGCCAGTTTTTAACATCAAAGAATACCACAGGGAACGGTTCAATGATGGCAGGAGATGGGCCATGAAAATGCGTGTAATAGCCTACCTCACAAGATAGCCGTGAATAAATTAAGATGGGAAACTAGGAATTGCTTAAAGTCATAAAGGGAGTTTGGTTCTTAAATAGCCTGAGAGCAGGGCTGCGACAGCCCTGTGAAACGGGGCAGGATGCTGTGATGCGAGTGCCCATGACAGCAGGGGGCAGCTTGGGACCCAGGACCACCCTTCCACGCTTCTTTCTGTATTTATATATTTAGGTGAATGTTCTTCTTCATCTTTCATTTTTACCTGCTTGGATTTGCAAACAGGATGCTAACTTTGCAAAACTGATGTCTTTACTGAGTGGAGAAACTGAGATAAGATAAGAGATAAGATTTTGTCAGTGGGGCAAAAGTAGAAAAAGACATAGAATTTATGGAGTTAATTATTTCCTTGATCAAGTCAGTTGAATATAGTAGATTTTAAGGCAAACTTCTGCATTTCGTATAGCAGAACTCTTCAAAGAAACAGGTTTACCTATGTCAGAGGAAACTTCTCTAAGTTTTCATTGGATTAGGGTCAAGAGAATCATCACAGATATAATTCACAGTGATAGTTCTGGACTTTCTAAGGGAAGTAATTTGCTGTTAAAATTTGGTATTATGCAAGGTTTTCATTCTCATGAGAAACTATTCCTTGATGTCTCTGCACACAAATGGTTTTATTTACATTACAAAGGATCCCAACCTAGATAAGTGCCCCAGTGTTTCAATACCACAAGTTCATCATAAGAAATGGTCTCAGAGAAACTACAGTAACCTGAGCTGCAGTAACCTGCTGCACACCTGAAACTGCTGTTCTGAGATTCACAGGTATAACCACAACAATGGAAGTCTGAAAGAGGGGGTGCTCCAGCCTCCTAGCTAACACGGACCAGCAGTTTTAACCCTAATTCCTGTAGCTATGAGAATGTGTACGATGGCATAGGAGTACAGGAGGGAATTTTTCTTTTGCAGAATTCATTCTCTGGGGCTGGAGCACCTCTCCTATGAAGACAGGCTGAGAGAGGTGGGGATTGTCCAGCCTGGAGAAGAGAAGACTCTGGAGAGACCTTATAGCAGCTTTCCAGTACTTAAAGGAGGCCTACAGGAAAGATGTGTAGCGATAAAACGAGGGGGAACAGTTTTAAACTAAAAGAAGGTAGATTTAGATTAGATATTAGGAAGGAATTCTTTACTGTGAGGGTGGTAAGGCACTGGAACAGGTTGCCCAGAGAAGTTGCGGATGCCCCATCCCTGGAAGGGTTCAAAGCCAGGTTGGATGGGACTTTGGGCAACCTGGTCTAGTGGGAGGTGTCCCTGACCATGGCAGGGGGGTTGGAACTAGATGAGCTTTAAGGTCTTTTCCAACCTACACCATTCTGTGATTCTGAGATTCAGAGCAGAGCTACTGTATAGGTAAAGATGTAAACACAAATGTCAAGACTGAGCAGCTAATACCCAACCTGTTTTTGCCAACAGAATATGTACTTTCAGCTTCTACTGTTTTATTCTTGTAATGACCTATTCTAATTACTTTTTAGCTCAATGGACTAGGAGCCATTTGCTAACTGGAATTTTAAATATTAATGCAAGAGTGTTTAAGATGTGTCCATTAAGGCTGGTAAAGTTGTGTTTGATTAACGGGCTTTTCATAAATGCACTGACACAAACTCTTTTTTTTTTTAATTAATTCAGCCTGCAAATGAACATCATCCATTTTGCTATCATATTTTATCAGTCTGTAAAGTGCATTCTCACTTCAATTTTCAGCCCTGAATGCAGAACACTTTGTGAAAAATGACAGAATTTTAATGAGAAAGTGAACAACATGCCATCAACACCCTTTCGCCAGTAAAAATGGAAAAACATCAAGCTTTAAATCATGTTCCCTCCACACCTTTGGACATCTGCGATTCTGTCTGAGTCCTCAAAATCTGCTATATCTATCACCAGGTGCAGCCTTTAAACGCTGAGGAGCTTTCTGCTTCATTGGTTGGCATGGCAACAGTTGTCAAATCATCCCTTGATAATGCTCTTTAATTGATTGTATAAATTATTTCTGAGATATGTGATTGCAAAATGATGTACTGAAGCTCTTAAGTGAACTGATCAGAGTATGTGCATTTAAAAACGCACTGCATTCACTGACCCTAGCCAAGAACCTGACCCTCTTACAAGCCTGAAATTCTTTAGATGAAGCATAAACATTAAGCATTAAGAAAAAGTTCAAAATGATGGCAAAGGTATATTCTACTCCAAGTGCATGTTAACAGTTATACCAGGAAAGGTCACTTATAAAAACATCAACAGCAATAAAGCTATTGTTAATATGTTTGCTTCTGCACAGAGAGCTAAACGGACAGGGAATGCAGAGATGCTTTCTTACCCATTATACTCTGAACCATTTTAGATCACTAACTAATGTAAACTCTGAGCGTAATGTTCCTCTGGCGAAAAAGAGATCTTTGCAGTGGAAATGCCTGTATTTGAGCTGGTTGTCTAGACTTATTTTTACGGCCAGCAGAGAGCAACCTGCATTTCTAAGACAGAGCAGTAAACATCTAAAGAAACTCAGAAGATTTGCTAAGCTCCAAACTCCTCCTTTACCTCCTTTGACTATAAAGCACTCTTGGTGTGACTAGCTCAGACGGAGGTACCTACATTCCAGATATCTGAAGTTAACTGAGATGATTCATTTCTTTTCTGCTGTCTTTTCCATTCTATTTTTTCAACATGAGTGTCCCCCAGCCTACTCCATTAATTCACTGTTGCTGCTACACTGAAGTTCCTGCCTCCTCCTGGTTAGAGAGGTTATCCAGACTTTGAAGACAAAGAGGGAAGAAGACACTAAAGAAGGTAAAGGATGGCTCCACTGTCAAACATGTCTCCTTCCACAGGGAAGATGCCCACCCCGGAGGATGTGGTGCCTGGGCAGCATCTCCAGAGGGGTCAGGCTGCCCTCAGACTGTGCTTTAATGAGCTCACTGGCCTTCCTTGAGCCAGGTCTTCCTTGAGCAAGTGGCAAAGGATGATTAACCCCTGGTGTGATGAAGAGGCAGGCAGGGTTGCTGGGGTGACCAGGCTGGTGGCCATGCCAGCACCCGTGGTCTCCAGTGCCCTCCAACAGCGGGGCTGAGCCCCCTGCCCTCCTCACAGCACACCAGGGGCTGCTTAGCTGGGACAGGGACCTGCCGAGAGTGTTTGCCCTGTGCATCACCACAGTTACTGTGCACTGGTAACTTTTCACTGTGGAGACCTCGCTCATTGATCCTGGCTTCCCCTCCCCAGCCATGGTCCCAGTCACCCGGGTCCAAAGCTAGCGAGCTCAGCTGGGGCAGGAATACCTCCAGCGTCGCATAGACCTATGCCAAAGGGCTTTAAATGACACTCTGGCTGCAGCCACGTGCAGAGCTCAGGACTGGCAACACTCCGTGCTCCTCGCACAGCTTGGTGCCACACTTACTGGCTGGTGGCGATCTTGCATTTGTCTACTCTACACAACAGTCCTTTTGGTGCCTGCATGTAGGCACTCCCTGAGGGACAAAGAGGAACAGGGGATTTCCACTTCTGTTAAATTATCTACGCAGTAATTGATATATTGCTCTTGTTTCTGAAAGTTGTAAGTTTTTCTAGCACACACAAACAAATAATAAAAGTATCTATCTATATAATCTATCTTTATGTATCTAGCAGATAAGATCTATCCACATTGTAATCTAGATGAAGAGAACTGGGTGAATATCCCTTACCCTTGGATGAGGTAAGTATGCTGACTAAGTGAGATACATATCACCAGCTTGACTAGAATTTATTCTCTTCAACCTCAGACTGAAAACCTTCAGGAACTGGGTTGTGTTTCTTTCTTCTGCTGCCTTTTTAAATTCAGTTTTCATTTCCGAGCTATTGTCAGAAATATTCCAAATTCATCAAAACTCACACATTGTTCACCATCTAACCAGAGAACAGATAAATACATATGTCAGGCCTCGTTAGCAAAAACTGTCACTGACAAATGCCTGTTTTCCCTCCCCTTACATCCTACCATACCTTATGCAGCTGATGATCAACAACTGCTGCCGCTTAATGAGCCTGAATCTACAGCACTGCCCCCTCAGATACGCCTGGTGTTGCAACACATCTGAAAACTTAAAAAACAAACAAACCAGCTACCTTATGCCAGAGGAAAAAGATTTTCTGGAAGGAAGAGTCCTTGCTGGAGGAAGGACCTTCTCAACCTGAGTGCTTCTGCTGACCTCAGCGCAGGAATATTTCAGGGCTGAGAGAGAAAGACATTGCAAAGGTGGGAAATCCCCACTGGGGCTCGCAGCTGAAAGCCGAGCATCCCAAACTCCATCTGGCAGCGGCGGGCGGGCTGTGAAGGTGCTGGGAGCCCAGGTAGCATGCATCTGCAAGAGGTGACCCACTTAGGCAGTAGACTGCTGCCTTCGCGCTCTCCGCGGGGGTCCGTGATGGAGAGCCTCATGCGGGGCTGCCAGCGTGCCCGCTCCTTTCCCTGCAGCATCTGGGGCCGGCTCCCATCCTCCCAGCATCTGAATCTGTTGCCCTCCATGTCTGACAGCAATAGGAAGAAATGAGATTAAATTAAATCAAATGAGATTATGTTAAGGATTAGATATTTTTTTTTTTTTTAACCTCTCAAGTCTGTTAAACCCGGAGCTGATTGATGAAGGCAGTATGGCACCTCCAGCACTGGAAATCTCCCCAAATGGGTTAGAAAAGGTGGGCACTGCTGCCGTGTTACTGATCCTGCCTCTCCAGGTGTCCTTGGCCCCTGGTTGCAGCAAGTGTGGGTCATTTCCAGTTTTAGACAATATCTGTGCAGATTCTTAAAGCATGTATATACACATACAAACATACATAGATATACATACACACACTTTGGCTGAAAAACTGCAGATCTCTTTATATAAGGAGGGATTTAACACAAAAAACTCTTTGACAGCTGAAACAAGCTGGAAGCAAATGCTGTTAGGGAGGTCCCCCTCCTCCATGTGGGTCCCTTAAAGATTTCTGGTTATTCTGAAATCATATTTCCACTCCAACATTTTGCCTTGCTTGGAGGCAGCTGTGAAATAGCAGCAGCAGCAGCTGATTAATGCCAGGTGTACATTCAAATCCACGCATCTGTATTTGTTGCTGCAAACTTAAGTAAACAATGACCAAATGTGGCTTTTCTAAGCGCAGTTTGAACTGCGTGTGCATACAGAAACTTAATCACTGTCAGCCGCTACGTCGCAGGCTTGGAGGGCCCTAACTGCAGAGCAAAGCTCAAAGGAAAGTTCAAAAGGTATTAACCACTTGACATGTCTTGTGTTTTGGGAGATATTTTTGGATGACCGGAGAGCGATAACAATTTTTATTCTTGAGTCTGCTTTTCCTTTCTGTGGAAGAATATAGAAAATGGGATATTTTTTTCCCCCTGTTTATCTTAGTTTATTGATTTTATGGCCCATATCACCAGTTGAACAACACACAGGAGGGGCTGATTCACCTAAGGCTTGTCCTTAGCATGCAGTGAATAGGCAACATCAGGGAAATTCCTCTTACCAGTTAAGATAAATTCGCCTTTCATTGTCCCTGTGACTGGGGGCTTCCTGGTGAGTTGTTTCAATAGCTTGCTTTGATTAAGACAAAACAGGGAAACAAGCAAGGTTATTTTTGGAAAACCAGGACCCAATATTTTACAGTCTGTCACAAAGATGGTGAGGAAAGCCTGTCCTAACTGAAGTCAGTGCTGAGACCCCCAGTGATTTCAACAGGATCAGAATTTTGTCCAGTATTTTGTGTGAATGAGGCATCCGTTCTGTCTTCGGGTATTCAAACAATAGTAATAATAATAAATAAAAAACCATCATCCATCTCAAAACTGCCAAGCTGGGTAAAAAAGTTCTTATCAAGCAGAAAAAGCCATTTTTGCTGCCTGAATGAGAAAAAAATGAGGGAAGGGACTAAATGAGTGTGTTGTGAACAAATGTGTGTGAAAGGGAGACAGGAAGGAGGGAGTGGAAGTTCTTTCTGAAGCCGTGCTGGTGGAGTATGCAGACTTGGCAAAACAAGTCACATATGTATGTCATCAGTAACTTGAAGTCTCTGAGTAACATGAAGTTAGAGACAGATGCTGACTTGAAATCTCATTTGTAGCAGGGTTAAATCATGTGTGGGTAATTATTAAATATTAAAAGCACAAGTCAAAAAGATTACTCAAAGAAGGAAAAAATGGAATATTTCATAAAACTTCTTGATGAGGAGGTGCTGATGAATGAAGACAGGCATAGGGATGGATTTAAGCGCCAGACTGAAACATTATCAATTTTGCATGCCAGGTGTTTGGTAAAGGCTACAGAATTCCCACTGTATAGCCCTCGTCTCAGGTACAGCCCTTCCCTGTCCTTAGACTCCATCTTTTCAATCCCTTATAGGGAAGGAAGAGTATGAAAGTAGCGCTTTGGACTGGCAAATTCTTGTTTCTCTTTAACCTCATTTGTCTGTCATGACATAGTGGAGAGAAAGGAAAAACCTCTATGGCTTCTGTCACTTTGAGCCCAATGAAAAGGCACTTTATTGAGCATAAAACAGGGTTCTTAAGGATCAAGCCAGCCCTTAGGCTCTGATTACAGCCATAAGGAGGATGGTAGCCCTGAAAGAAGTATGGCATTTCTGAAGACTTTGGCAAAGGTCTTAGCGGAGAAGGGTGTGAGCCCATCCAGCCCTCCACTGTAGCTGGGAAAACAGGGACTAAGACCACGTGCATGTCCCATGATGCTTTCTGCTCTTCAGGGGTGAGTCTTTATGTGAAGTCAATGAAGATGGATGATATTCTATTATAAAAACCAGCAAACAAGTACCCAAATACCAAAATTTCCACAAATGTCCATTCAACTGTAAAGACTTTCAACATTTTTAAAGTAGGGAATTACACTATGAAGACCTAGAACAGAACTAAATATTATTCCAAGACTTGATATTTTAAGCTGATATTTATTTTTTCAATCTGCCTTACTTTTATTCCTCACGGACTAGGTGTAAGCAGGATTGCAAAGAAAGGGGAAAGAATCCAACCGTAACCCCCTGAACACTCTTCATTTATCAGGCCCACCCCTATAATTCTTATGGTAGTCCCAAAGTTCCTATTAAGAAGTCTCAATACACCTATAACTTACCAATAACAGAAATTTTTTGTTCAGTTTTGGCTTTTTTATTGCATCTTCTTGAAATCCAAAGAAAAAGCTGTGTTTGAGCATGGTTCATAAGTTCATAAAGAAATTCATAAATTATGTATATTCTATTTTTTTAAATAGAAGGATTTTGGGATTTTATTTCATTTGTTTAATTACAAGGGGGCTTAAAAGTTTACTGTCTTATCCAAGTCGAGTATCAGACACCTGAATAATTTTCTGCTTGCAGAAGAGCAAATAAGTGGTGTCAGCCTGCCAATGCAAAGTTGCAATGTTTATTAAATGTTGGGATTTTATTGTGGCAGTTACTCTGTCTCACAATTTGCAGACTGGTATTCTCCTCATAGTACAGTTGAGAACAACAGCAGCTTAAAACATCAAAGCTACAGGAGAATATTCTTCAACATAAGCTCTGCTCTAGCTCTTCACGTCTTAGCTCTCCCCATAAAAGTCACTGAATGTACTACTCAAAATTAAAGAGAAAGGCAATTCTAGAAAAAAAAATGCCCCGAGTTCAGAGAGTGCTCGAGCACGGAGGTCAGAAGAGGGTGACAGGTTGGTAGCAGTGTATGTTTGCTTTGCCACAGCGACCCCGAGAGCTCAGCTGACCAGGTGTGAAGGCTGCCACTTCCATCGATGTCCAAGCCGCTCCTGGCTGCCAGCCCCAGCACCTGCATCCATTTGCAGCTGCACGACCTCCTTGGCCAAATCCTTGAAAAGACAAAGGTCACATTGTGCTCTCTGCTGTAAATACATAGGGGCTGCTGCAGCTGCAGGAATGGAAATGGGAGCAGAAGCCAGCCAAAGTTGTTGCTATAAAATTGAAAATGGGCATTTGGAAAATAAATCCCCATCAGAAGTTTTCATGAAGGTTTTACATCGGCTGATAGGCTGCCCAATCTGAGAATATAACCCCAGGCTAATGTCTTTTCTTGCTATTAGTTGGGTATTAGTGTACCTCCATTAACTCAGCTGCATTATTTCCAGACTCCCTTAGAGGAGAGAGAAGATCTTTACTTATCTGGTATATCTGAGTGTAGTGATCTTTCAGCTCAGCCTCTCTGAGTGATGCCAGAGGAGGAGATCGAGTCTCCTCCTAAACTGGGCAAGCAGGCAGGCCGTGTCACTGCTCAAGCCACAGTTCGCTGTCATGCTATGCCACAGCAGCGTGGAGAAAAAAAATGCCCATGCTTCACAGAGTAAAGATGGGTATGTGAAGATTCACCAGCTAGCATAAAATTTAATTATTATTCTCTGTTAAGAGCTCTTTGAAGAATTGGCTAGATAGTACAATCATTTGATCAAACTAGAAAAAATGTATTGGGAATACAAAAATATTTGTAGATATTCAAGGTAGAGGGAAAATTTCACCCTGGAAGCTCATATACTATCATGAGATACATTCTTTCAGAAGTCCACAGCTGCAGCGTTACAGCTGAGAGCAGAGGAGCGTTTATTCACTTTTCTTCAAATCTTTGGTAAGAATGAGAACACTCCCTCACCCCTCTCACTGAAACCAGAATCCAGTATATTTGGCTATCGGAAAATTATTCAGTCTTTTGCTCCCCTCAACATTTTTTTTTTTTTTTTTTTTTTTTTTGCTAGGGCCGTCCCTTTACCAGGCTTGTTGCTTATTTAGTTTCAGGGAGCTGGGGTGGGAGCTACGGGCAGGTTGCATAATTTTAATTACAATTTTGCCATTCAACACCATGAGTTGTCATTACTGTTTTATTATCTAGACAGACCAATGCAAGAGACCACCCTTAAGTCACTTTACATCTTAAAAGACCACCCTAAGGTTACCCAATACATATTAAATATGATTCTGGTTTGCCTTTATTAGAAGTACACCTTCATTAAGATTTTTCTCAGACCCTTGAATAATTCCTCAAGACTGGTTTCATTGTATGGAGACTGCTGAAGTATGGAAAAAAAGAGTTCACAGCTGCATTCCCTTTTGGTATATTATATCAGTGACGTCTACAGGTGGAGCAGAATTATGAATTTATTGCTGATGAAAGACCCTAATGTTGGTTTTCATCATTCTTTGTGTTTTCCATTTCACAGACATACATAAAATTATGTTTGAATCCATACATTTTACTGTTCCAATGGGAAATTATTGATAGTCATAGATTTTGTGCATGATATGGTTTTGAGTGCAGCTTTTTATTTTCTTTATTTGTTGGATATGTGTTCAATAACAGGGTGAGAGGATGAGGAAACTCCTGATGTACAAACAAATATTATTCAGCTGGCCTACTTGATATCAAATGTAAAACTTCTATGTTAAAATGGTAACATTTGGTGCTTGTGAAAGTTCAAAAACTACAGCTGGGTCTGAAATGTTCACCATTCCATGTTTATTATGAATTATTCTTTGTTTCCACACAGTCCTCTTTTAAACGTTCATCATACATGCAAATGCATAATGCATTTCTCCTTATTCAGCCTAACACAGATCCTGCGATCCCCTGCGAACAATCAGCCTGGGAAAGGCTTTGCTGTCTTAACGCATCACATACACTGTAGCTTTGTGTCAATTTATTGTGCTCATTGTCCACACTCAGTGGAGAATTGAAACGCAGGAATTTTCACTCCTTACTTTTGAAGCACCAGATCCAAAGGTTTCCCTAGTAATTAAAAAAAAAAACAACAGCAAACCATCCCCCAATGTATGCATAGTCTCACAATCTCTAAATAACACTTGCTCTGCATATAAGAAAAGCAATAACGACTTCTGCGAAATGGAGCAGGGTTTTGCCTTGCACACTCGCACACTCAAGCACACGGAGCGTATCTGGTAAACGCATCCTTACATACCAACGCATAACAATGCATAATTGGTTTTCCCTGTTGTACTTTAAACCTGCAAGTTTTACGTAGTACAATTAAATGTAATCACAGTGTTCTGTCCATGTTTATTCCCGTACGTGACAGTGTAACAACGGGATTACAAAGGGGTGAGGGAGAGAATGGTAATGTGGCCTTTAGATGTTTATGAAATGAACTGCTGTCACGTAGAGTGGGTAGGGTTTTTTTGGCAATAGTCTGGGCAGATTTACGCCCAGGAACCTGTTAAGAAGGAGGTTTAACACCAGACGTGAGTGTGGCACAGCCCCTTTGCTATCAGATGAGGAGACTAACCTCATCCAGCGGTGATGGCCGTGTAAACACCCAGCTTAGCTGCGGGCTCCCGGACACCGAGGCTCAGAAGAAGCCGCAGTTCACTGACAATGTTCGTGCCAGCCAATTATGATTACTCTCCCTCTTTAATTACTTTTCAATTGAGGTGGAACCCACGATATTATCACCCTCTGCTCCTCTGATTCAGGCAGCCGACATAGGGAGTTTATATCAGGATCTGGGAAACATTCAGAAAGGTGACTAAAGAATGTAGCATGAAAGTACATTTTTTTGAAAATTTGATATGGTCTTTGTTGGACATTTCCTCTTCTTATCTGCTTGTATTTTCACTTTCAAGTTGATAACACCCAGGCTGAGTTGAAACACGGTGATATTTCTGCCATTCTCTTCTGAGTTCATTGTGACTTTTTTATCATCAGCAGAAATGGAGGGAGACTGAATTAAACAGGAGCTGCAGAACTTGGAGCTTGCGATAACAATACAAATGGATTTTCTCTAACAGAGAAAAACAGCTGTCTCCATTATTTGAATGCTTCACCTTTCTCCATTCCATTAATTGGGTCTTTGATCACAAGCTGAGGTGGAGAGGCCCTGATAAGGAATAGGTTATTAGTAAAGTAGCCTAAAGGAATGAATTGGGCCTAGCACTTGCTGCAGAAGATGAGATAAACCCATAATGCCTGTGTATGTGAGTGGTAGAGAGTGATAGGGCCCTCAGACTGCCCTGAACTGCTTGCAAGAAGACTAATACTCTAGTGCTATGATAGCTAATGCAGGATATAAATTTAGCTCCCGGGAATGGAATAGGATAAAAATTCCATAAAGAGTTTTCTGTAAATGGCTTACACTTTTATATCAAACTGTGTCAGAGTATTCACGAAAAAAAAAAACCCAACATTTTCTTGATCTCACTATATGTTGAACACAACTGGAGGCTTTCAGTATAAGAAGGGGGAAAAATTACTGTTACATTTTTTCACCAAGACATTAATAAGAGCACCCTTTGAAGTGCGGTAAAGCTAAATTGGAGGAATTAAATTTGATTGAATCTAAGCCTGTTTATTTTTCATTTCTGCAGAGCAGGCGTTGAGTGATTTGTAATACTTCATTGGAAATCTTCAGGAACTTGCTATCATGTAATCCATTTTTTGCTGAAGAATACGACCGCAGGGGACAAGGCCATATTGGTTTGTTGTTAATGTACTGGAAAGAGGTACTATGGAGAAAACAGTTAATATTAAATTACGAACACAAGGTTATCTTTCTGCTGCACATGCTCCACTGCCCTAGGCAGGGGTAATCTGTTAATAGCATTCAGCCAAAATGACACCATTAAGGAACTGAAGCTACACATCTTTTGCAAGCTGAATGATGTATAAAGCTGGTTTTCTATCATCCTAGATGCAATAAATTATCCATGCTGCTAAAAATTGATACAAGACAGAAGTTTGATAGAACTGGCACCCCAACACAAATGGAAGTGCTGCTTGTCAGGAAAGGACACAGAGATGTGAGTGCTGCAGGCCCGCCTTTTATTTGTGTCTCTCTGTCCCCCTTTCTGATTTTTCATGTTTTAAGTGCCAAATCTGGGACATTGCCTACAGTGGCATGTAAATGGTGGGAGATTGAATGTGGAAAGAGAAAGGCAGAAAATGTATAGCCCATAAAGCACTGTAGATGAGGAAACACAAAATATGTGCGTCCCTGGTCTACCCTGAATGAATCACTGCTTTTTCGTATCTGTTCCTCGTTGCAGACATCTCTGTGAAAAAAAGCAAGGACTATGTTAAACAGCTTCTACTTAAGATCAGCTGCCTAAGACCACTGGTTCAGATTTGTTCAGTACTGTCCCCTGATACGTGAGGTCTCAGTTCCTCACACTGAAACTGTTCCATGTTGTTATGGCATAACAGAAGCTTTTATTATGGCAGAGAAGAGAAAAGCCAAAAAGGAGTGTTGGGAGCCTTCTTAACTGTAGGAACTTACAGGATAATTTTCCCTTTTAAAATTAATTTCCTTGACTGTATGGATTCACTGTTGGTTCAGACCCTGTCCAGAAGGACCTGGAGGATCTGTGATGGTCAGAGGGCTCACATCACACTTAAACCCCTAAATAGGATAAAAATGTGGTCCTCAAATCCTTCACCAAGATTCTGCTCATTCCTGAGAAGACTAAAGCCTCTATAAAGTCTCTGGTTTGTCATTGAACTTGTCTGAAGTTGCCCCAAGAGAAGTTAGAGCTCTTGGCCCTTATTAGTACTGAGTAGCCATGCATCTCCCTCCTTGTTCTGCCTCCATTGGATTTAGAGATAAGTCGCCCTCAAGGTATGATCAGCAGATTGGGCTCTCAGCTTTCCTGGTGGAAGGGCTATCCCTTCTCTTCCCATTTGTCTTCAGGCTTCAGTGTAGAGCCGAGAGGAGAGAGGTCAGCCCCAACATGAGCATCACTGATGCTGTTTAGGGGTGGATGGCAACATGAACCGTCCCTCTGCTGTAGCTATTCCACCTTGCAGGGAGTAAGGAAAAGTTCAGTGGGATGGGAAAAAAGCAAAGGGAAGAGGTGTGATATTTCTAGGTCTGTTGGTTAGTGTGAAAGGGAAAGTGACAGAGAAACCAGGGTTTCACTCCCTCTGCCAAAAACTAGTGTTTTAGCTTTTTTTGTCCTTCCTCTTCCACCTACATCAAGGGCACCTCCATCTCAATACAGCATAGGACAGAGGTGCTACAGGGATTTTAATAAGTTTTCTGTGGCATCAGAGCAGTGCAATGTGACTACTGAGTTCCAGTTACTCCCTCTTCACTGCATCTGTGGCAAACTACCTTATGGTGCCCCAGCAACCTGTCTCAGTCAGCCAAGGTATCTCCACACTCAAGATCAATATGTGTATAGGGGTTTTCTATTGTTTCATTGCTTGTATTTTTACCAGAAGTAAAAGAAGTAATTCTATCAGTTCCCACTCATCGTGAATGATGACGCCGAGCCATATCCATGTAGCATGAAACACACCGGCAGGGTTGCAATAGCCACAACAAGGAAAGAAAGTGATTAAAGCACTTAGTAACAGATGGGAAGAATGAATATTTTTAAAGGCAGCATGGAGACTCTCAAATAATTATTTGATACATACTGTTACTTGAAAGATTGAGAGCGGAATTATTATGCTATATTAAATCAAGATAGAAGAGACAAAAAGGCAAGGCCAGATGACTTTGAAAGAGCAAAAAATATTTGTAAGGCAACAGTGTAAATGAGCCTCCCAAAACTCATTAAAAAGGCCTAGATTCTGAACGATGAGATAAATTAAGCTCCTGAGTTCAATATGGAAGCACAGCTTCTTGTATACCCATTCAGATTGTTAGTTACATAGTATTTATTTATTGAAGTTGTATAGGGAAAGTATTTTAACCACAGAAAGCCAAATTTACAGTCTGATTTTTTTTGGTTTCGTTTTTCATTTTGCATCAGTTTAAAACTCTCCCTTACTCCAAATCTAGAGAAGATAATTTGATTTGGTAAAATGACATGATTGCTGATGCTGTTTTTAAATCTCAAGTTAAACTGAAGAGCTGATATATGATATATGAATGTAATTTAAGTTAGATCTCTTGAGAAGAACATGCTGTAGTCCAACTGCCATTTACAGCTACAGAAAGTAATTGAAAAAATGCTATTAGATTAGAATGGTATCCTTTTAATCTGCCTTGGCACAGGTGTATTTGGCTGAGGGTCCCTCTAATGAGTTGGTAAGGAAGGACTAGCTCTGGTTAAAAATAGAACATTTCCTCACAAAAATTTCCATTGTATTTCAGAAAAAGCAATTTTCCCCTGCGAAAATCGCCAAGCAGGAAGCGAGGCAGGGAGCACAGAGCGGCCGCCCGCAGTGTTGCGCAGCAGGCACCGTTTCACAGCTGGTGTAACCCCCCCCTCCAACTGACTGCCTCCAGCTTCGGTTAGCCGGTGTGCAGATGTGCCTGGGGAGTCATGGGACATCAAGTGACCATGTGGGGACATGGTCCCTGTGCCTCTGGCATCGCAGGAAGGATGGAGAGCTTCAATGAGGAGCTCTCCTGAGCCACCGCAGCCTGGATGAGTCTCAGCAAACTTCACTGCTAGGGTTTGCTCTCTACTCTTTCGATGGAATGCATCTGAGAGGTCTAATCTACCCACAAACAATCCCACAGTAACAAAGAGAAGTACGCATATCAGCAAAGGTCTATGTCTTCTGTCAGGGCAGGTCTGGTCCTTTCATTATGCTCCTCAGTGCTGTGCCCAGCAGAGCAGTCAGTGCTTGTCTGGTTTTAAACAAAGGAGTCTACCCTACAACCCAGTGATTTCTTTTTCACAGGAGACTTCTGATCCTGAAAAGGAATTTTCCTCATTTTATAGTTATAATGAAACATTCTTCTACCTAATTACTTATTTAAGGTACTACTAATGTTATTGAACTACGGGTAAAACACACAGTATTCAGAAATAACAAAAAAGACGTTTGAGCCTTAATAAAATAATATTAATTTTGCATGTTATTGGTCTGCATAGGTAGAAGCAAATATTACACTAACTGGTTTCTCTTAAGATAACATCTGAGTGTGTTAAAAAGTCTATTGTTAATCGAACAAAAATTACAGATGAGGCGTATTTTGCTGTCATTGACAACACCTGGTATGAGCTGGACTGTCTGGCCTTTCAGTGAGATCAAAATTGCAGGATCTAAGGGATCCAGAACTAAGGAATGCTGCCTAGGGAGACACTCATTGACAACAGGTCTGTAGAGGAGCGAAGGGGGCAGGAACAAGGACCCCAACAGTCGTATCTGTCAAAGGGCAGGAGCAAAGGCAACCTGAGGATCAGCACCTGCTGCTCTGCTGGTGTTGCAGGCGGGGCTTTGGCTTGTCTTTCCAATAGACTCTCTTCAAGGAACAAAGATTACTGCGGGGAGACAGGATCCATCTGATCCATCTGGCATCTTTGCCAACAGTTCGGAGCCTAAGCAGACACTTGCAATGGGATTTGATACTGGGGCTGGTATTGTTCCAACACCTTTTTCAGTGCCTTGGGTGACATCCGTCAAGTCTGTGGATGACCTCAAAATGGGAGAGAGTTAACAATACTCTGAGGCAGTGGGTGATGAGGAACCCAGCTTCAACAAAGTTGTCCTCCTGGGATGGAATAACCCTGTGCAACACTCCACGTTGGGGGGTTGCATGGTTACACAACAGCTCTTCAGAGAAAGATCTGCTGGTCCTGGTGAGCAACAGGTTGAATATGTCAGCAATGAGCCCTTGAGCCTTACCACACCCTGGGCTGTATTAGCACAGCCTTCTGGTGCCAGAAGGTTGAGGGGAAAGATTGTTCCCCTCTGTTCAGCACTTGCAAGAAGCACTGTGTCCGGTTCTGAACCTCTTAGTACAAGAAACATCAATAAGCTGAAGCAAAGTCGAGTGTCGCTAAGATGGCTGGGGGCTGGAGAACACGGTGTATGAGGAAAGACTGAGGATTTGTTTGGTCTAGGGAAGACAAGGCAAAGGATGGATCTAATTAGCATCTTCCACTACCTAATGGGTGTTTACAGAGAAGATGAATTCAGACTTTTCTCAGGGGCGTACAGTGAAAGGCAAGAAGCAACAGTTGAACTTTTTGGCAGGGAAAATGCTGTTTGGATATACAAAAAAGCTTTCCATAACAATAGTGGTTAAGCAAAGGGACAGGCTGCCCAGAGAGCCAGTGGAGATGTCTATGGAGACTTTCAAAACTTGACTGGACAGTTTCCCATGCAACCTGACCTAGCTTTGATGTTAGCCCTGCTTTGAGAAGGAGATGGGACAAGCTGACCTCCAGAGGTCCCTTCCGACCTGAATTATTCTGTGATTCACTACTAATTTTTTAAAGGCTTCTCTTTGAACTCTACAGAAACATCTTCTATGGAGAACAAGCTCCTTCTCCCTAATTTTAACCACCTGAAAAATAGATTAGGGAATTTGAAGAATGTGAAGTTAAATCACAACGTGATCTACGGAACATGGTGTTTGCTTCTGGTTAAGTCACTGATAGCCAGAAATCATTACACAGGTTGGTGTTGCTGTCACTTTGACAGGTGATCAAAGGATGAAAGGAGTAAACCATTACCACTCTCCCAGTTTGTGTAAAGACACCGAGAAACGATGGAGTGACCAGAGTGGGGTGCATTAAATATGTTTTCAAAAACACTGGACTTTGGTTGTAGGCATTTCAGGACAAAAATTTCAAAACAAGTAACTCCCATTTTAATGAGGAAAATCTGTGTACAAAACCAGATTTTGGACACAAGTCACAGTGCTTGTGCCTCTAAGTAACGGATTGCTAATGTAAATCAGGTGCTCAGAGGAGCAAGTATTCTGAGCTGTTTATTGTGGAGAGCAAATTTTGTGAATTCAAAATGGCTCACACAAATCTCTTTGGAAAATCAGTCCTCACATTCAACATGGCTTTTTACGCTTTGTGGCCTGTGCAATTATACATCTCCTACTGTGTCAGTAAAGTAACTTCTCTAATTACCCCTATTCCACTCCCACTTCCCAAAATGACATTCAAAAATACAGGTGTGCAAAAGTCATTAAGGGGAATAATGTTTGCACTACCCTCGTAATGGCTGCTTTAAGTTTTATTCTCAGTACATCAATCCACATGAGAACTTTGCAGATGTTAAAAACACATACACTCTATAAATTAATCTATGCCACTTGAGGGAATTGAAGGAAAGAAAGGAAATTCACATAATTCAGTGTAATGAATTCAGATATCTAGCAGTGTGGCTTTACCACCAGCTTCATTTTCATTTTAAGTGTAGAAACTGGCAATCAAAGTTTAGCACAAAAGTGATAGTCTTTTTATAAATGCACATGCTTTGCTGTTGGATGCTTCTTGGCTGATAAGCATGGCTTCTCAAGAGTATTTTCAGAGAGAACCAAAAGGCAAGGCTGAATAGTTCAGATGCAAAAACTGAATAGGAAATGATGCTTCAGGCAAACAAAAGCCTCAGCAATGCTTATTAATTGATTATAAATCATTTTATCTCAGAATAAAGGAAATGATTCCACTTGCAGTTTTAGAAAAGGGGGTCGCAGAGCAAGGGGAGGGACGGGTGTGAATGAAAGGATACATCGAATGTGAGCACCTCTATGCTGTCTGTGAGAACGTAAATCGCAGTAGGTAAGCAGTTCACAGGGAGATTTTAAAAAAGTAGCATGAGGGGTTTTATAAGATAGAAAAGATTTTTTGTGTGCTACAGCAATCACAGACAGTCAATCAAATTATGCTTGTAGTGACCCCCACACACCTCTCTTCATCCATGCGTGGATTACTGAGGAAGCATATCAGAAAGGACCTATTTAATAACCTCTTGTTTCTAACTGTTCTGGAAGTCTTTAGGTCTGTTCAGCCCTGCAGACAGGGACTGGAACCAGATGTTTCTCCATTTAGCTGGGGCCAAAATTGTTCCAGCTCAGTTTGAGTTCCCATCAAAAACGAATTCAGCAGAACAGCTCAGATTCGTTTCCAGTGGGAGACAAAAATAGTGGTTCAGTGTGGTTTTCTGTTCTGGCACTGGATTTCTGCACAACTTCATGCTTCTCTGCCTCTTGGCTTGGGTGGAAGGGTTGGTGATTGATCTCTGCAAGGAGACACGGTGGGACCCTGCTAATGTGACGCGAAGCGGTACCACTGCATTTGTAGGACCCTCACAGCTGAACACAGAGACAGCAACGGAAACAGCTGGTTGCCAGAATCTGAAAGGTGGGTGTTTGCCTTACAGTGGGACAGAGATCTGTGGTCGCCTCTGGAGGTCACCACGTCCTACCTCCTGCTCGTAGCATCACAACTGGATCTGATTGCCCAGGGTCTTGTCCAGTCACATTTTTAAGTTCTCCAGTAACAGAGATTTCACAGACCCCCTGGGCAGCCTGTCCATTTTCACCTTCTTTCTAACCCTGTCTTCAAATAACTGAAGTACTTTCCAATTCAGAGATGATAAGAGGAACTTCAGTCCTATACAGTCTTGGGGAGATGGGAATCTTCCACCCCAATCAGGGCACACCAATCTATCCAGGAGTCTGCTTTTGCAAAAGCTTTTGTTTCCACAGATATTTATATATCAGGTGATAGATACAATTGGTGATCCGCTGATCACGTTATCCCATTTACTCAGCATTATGCTGGCTAAAACTCTGGATGGTTAGACCAGTGATTTGGGACCCTGTTATTTTACACCAACGTGTGGTGCCTTCCAAATTTATAGCAATGTGTGGAGGCTGCTGTGGAGTCAGGATAATTCAGCACTTATGTGTTCTAATTTTTTCTTCATATCCAATCGGTGAATGTACCTCAGAAATTGTAGACAGGAGTTTGAAGACAAATTCTGAGCATCTGATGACTGGACATCTATGGATCTTGTATATGCACTCATATGTTGGCATCGTTGGCAGATCTGGCTCCAAAGCCGAAAGAAACAATCCATGACAGAAGACGGTTGGAAATGTGAGCACAGGGTCCAGAAGAGAGCACACATCTCTATGAAGTTCGGAATTAAGCAAAGTGACCTGAATGGTGCAATAGAGTGCCTGTTCTGGACCTGGTGATGTCTGCCATGCTCTTGGCTGGCCCAAAAGCATCCACAAGGCATGAATTCGGAACCCTTGGGTGAAAAAAAAAAAAAACAAACCCACAACATTTAGAAAGGAGGTAAATTAAATCATCAGGAAACAGAAATTTGGGAAAAAAATCTGAATCTTTTTATGATGGATAAACAAAGCGAAAAGTTGTGCTGAGACTGATGGTGGAGAACTGCCAAGCTGACATCAATTGACATGGCAGAAGAGGAAGAAACAGTATTCCCAGTTTCAGTGGACTGATGGTGGAGAACTGCCAAGCCGACATCAATTGACATGGCAGAAGAGATTAGGAAGAAACAGTATTCCCAGTTTCAGTAAATATTGTCCTGCATGGCAGCTATCTTCTGATCACATTCAGGTCATCATCACAAGGAAATGGAAAAAAAGATCATGAGAGGAATAAAAGGAAGACCCTCCAATAGACAGTCTTTGGAGAAATGCTCCCATGACAGTCATTTGTGTTTGCACATCCAGCCTAATCCCAACTATCATCCGAAATCACTGCTGAAACTCATAAAAATGGGTGCTGCCTTGTTACAATAACAAGGAACGCACTTTTTATTACTCATCAGAAAACTGTGTTAACAAACTCTCTCTAGAGAATGAGCTTCTGTTGAGGGAACATTACCTATTATCAATGTTTGAAAATCCATGTGCCTATTTTAGACAAATCCAAATAAGCTTTGAGTAAAGGGCTGCCACAAACATAAGGACTGGTATATTTGAATTAACATGGTCACAGTGGTCATCTCTGGGATATTTTCTCTTCAGTCTCCTCCTCAGTTCCATCTTTGCTGCATATCTGCTGCCTTTTCTTTGTATAATAACTTGAGGTACCAGACAGAAAACAGAAAAATTGCCTACAGCTTCAGTAGACAAGGGCAGTGATAAATCTTTCAGGTTATTAAAGATGAGCCCAAAGTTGTTATTTTCCTATCCTGCAAGATTTTTCTGTTTCCATGCTGTTCCTTATTCTTCATTAATAGCATAATATAAACTGACTTATCTTTGGCCCCATGTCCTTTTTTATTTTATTTCATACTTTATATCACAAAGTTGTGATAAAGAGTCATCAAAATCATTGTTGCACCATATTTATACACATGACAGTGATTCAGTCTTCTGTTCACTCATAAAAGATGCTTTTCTGTAACCACTTGAATTTTTCCTCATTTGTCATCATGGGTCTGTCATTCGTTCTAGATTTTCATTGTCTTTTTTTTTTTTTGTCTGTAGAATGACATTTTCTGTATCCCATAAATATTTTAAATAACATTTTCAAAATACTGATGCAAATAATAACAATAAAATATTAGCAGGGTGCTATTTTTGACTCAATATCTATTTATCACCTTCAGCTTAAACACATCATACATTTTTATGTTCTGACTTTCACCTGAATGTTACAAATCACTTCAAAAGCATAATTAGATTCACTCTCAAAATCCTTGTTGAAGAAAGAAAATAAAAATATCCCTATTTTATAATAAAAGAACAAATTGTAAAAGTCATCCTGAAGTGACCTGGCCAGCAACTCGGTTCAAGGAGAGGCCACAATAACTGGGACTCTCCATCCTCTGCATTGAGTGTAGATGGTATTAGCTGGATGTTTCTCTTTCTGTCCATTAATCATGTCTCCCTAACAATGCAGTTGTTTTCACAATAAGCCATGGGAGCCTTGGAAGTGTTGGAGCCTCCTAATCTGGCTGGTGTCTTGAAATCTTCCTCAAAAAAATGCAGAACCTCAAAGATCCAATATAAAAGCCCGTTTTATCATAGGCAACCAGCTCAAGTTTTGATGTTTGCTAATTACGGAAAGGTATCTGTTTTCTGGATGATCTGTGCCATCTAGATGGCAGCTGTCTCATCAAACTCTTGCCTCGTATTCAGTCTACCTCAGCATATTCAATTCTTGACATTCAGAAAACAATTTTCATAGTATTCTCTTTGAACTGTTCTTTTAATTGATGATTTAATGAGAGACCAGTACTATTCACAGAGCTATGAGGCTTTCAGCAAGAATATATGACTGCAAAAAACTGGTTCTTAGTTAAGAAGAAGGCCTGACCACAGCCAATAATATCCAAAATCATTCTAATCAAATAATTTATTTTGGTGATGGCCTTAAAGAAGATACCTCAAAGAAAGTGTGAAAACTGTGATACTGATTTAAACTCTGACAAGCAAGGCGCAGTATCTGCTCCAAGACATAAGAAAAATTTTACAACGTGTGGCAAGAGTCAACCCATGTTTCAGAGCAACTATATTTTTGGCTTAAACCTTTTTTTGGCAAAACCTCGGCAACAGTTCCTTGAAGCCAAATACACACAAGATAGAAAAATATTAGCTTTTATTGCTTTTGAATTTCATCCTTTTAAATATCACTGAGATACCTTTAAATGTCATTTAAATGTCATTGGTCTTGTGCAGGGCTCAGGGAAGATACAGGAACGTAAAATGGAAAGGAACTTTCAGAATCATCGTGTGATATTTTCCACAAACTGATCAAAGTTCGTCATAATCCTTGCTAGGCTATTTCCCCCTTCCTCTTTCTTTCCTACCCCATCTACTCCTATCTGAGGATGGTTCCAGGATCCCAGGGAACTGAAAACTTGTCTTCTCAACATTTCCATATCAGGCCACCTATTCAATCAACTCTGTACTCTTAATTAAATCCCTTTTTTAATTAATTGTATCTTATCAGTTTCTATTGTGAACATCCAAATATTTCAAATATTACCATAAGGCAACGCTAGGGAGTGATATGTCACAGATAAAATGAGTTTAAAGTATAAACAAGTGTAGAAATCATTCATAACGTACCTTTTGGGGGATTTCATGGGTATTATTTCTGAACGCACACACACACACATTTATATATGTATATATATTTTACCTGGATATAAGCACCCTCTGTATTGAAGCAGTGCCAATTAGACTGATTTGTTAAGATGCACTGTAACTTAGATGACATTTTACCCCAGGGGAGAATTTTTGCCTTTTGTATAATGTGTCTTCAGATTCTAAGCTTATGAAACTCATGTCCACTGAGAATAGTATAGATTTTCAGTGTCAAACCCTGAGTCAGGCTGTGTCATTGATTTTTAAGTAGGACTCCACATTAAAATCAATTTTTCAGAGGGAAAAAATGAAAATATCAATAAAAAACATCTCAATTCTCTTCTTAAAGAAGCAACCTATAAAATTAGCAGGAAGACCATGAAAGTGTTTTCTAAATGCAAGTACCTTTCAATATAAGGAGGGGGCTTAGCTTTGACTTTACCTGAGGAAACATGCAAAGAACATTTGAATAAGACTAGATGAGACAGGTAGTGTTTTGATAATAAACCAAAAATACCAGAAGACTGAAAGGCTAAATGGCATGAATCAGGTACAATTTAGAACTGATTTTTGAGCCATTAAGTTGCAATAACTTGTAAAAAGGCCATAGAGTAAAACAAATTAACTGTGCTAAGAAATTTCTTAGAAATACAGAGATCACTCTTAACTACACAGAATGGCATGGCATAACATTAAGCAATTTAAAAAAAATATTTAGACATTTCAGAATCCCTTAAGAATTCAGCAAATTAAACATCTTCATGAAACAAACTCTCCATTATAATCATAACAAATTATTTCAGTGAAATATAAAATTTTCTCAGCGTATGATGACATGTGCAAGCCAGATCAGAAGCTGCTAGAGTCTGGCTATGAGGGATCCACTGCATTTCGCATTAAAATTAACAGAATGAGTTAAGTGGAGCACCAATACATTAAGAAATTACTTCAGACATCCAAACCTGCAAAGATTCACTCCATCAAAACACATTATGAAAGGGTTTCACAATACACCCTTGGACATTCTGCAGTGACAGTCCAGGATTAAGGAAATATCATCAAAAAGTAAAGTTGCACTAAAAATTGTTATGAAACTGCATCTGCTAAGTTAGAGTTGGTGTCTGCGCTCTCTGGTCAGAGGAAAATTAAGGTATATCCATCTTTAGATGGATTTTTGCTTTTTAAAATGCATCTAAATTTGCATTTGAAAGATTTGTGGCCTTCCCAGGTGATCTGATATCTTGACCAGAACAATTAAAGCATTTATGTAGCTTTGTTAAATATGGTCTTGCTACAATAGGTCCACTGGGATTTTTTTCCGAATCTTCCATTTTATAAAGATATGTCCCAAATAACAATTTATTAACAGGCTTATCCGTAATAATGTGCTTCTCATGCTATCTTGCAATTCCTAGTCCTTTTAAGAACAATTTTAAAAGTGTAAGCAAACCTTATATGACATTTCAAGCATCTATTTCATGTCCGAAATTAAAATTGTTATTATACTGCACAAGACCAGGGAGACAAAAGCAATATATTCAAGAAAAATAAAGAAACATGACAGGTATTTATCATCTGGTAAAAAAGATAAGGAAAACATCATGATAAAGTAGGAGTTTAATATTAAAAATATGGCAGTGTAATAACAATTCTTCAAAAAATCTTCCATGTACAAAGACATTTTAATAATAGTAAAATTTAACATATTTCAGAGCCATAGTCTTACTTTATTTTAACTTTTAAAATAATAAACATATTAAATCTTTCCTAAGCACTGATTTTACAAAAAAGTGTCATGTGCTTCAGTCTATGTGCAGTTGCATGCAGTTCTATATTACAGCTCACAGGAGTATTATTAGATGTAGAAGCAGTGAATTTGACCTCACATAAATTTTAGTCACTTCATAGTAAGTACAGGGCCTGAATCAAACATTTTAAAGTTTTGAGTCTCTTTGAGGGTTTGGCAACATTGAATCTGACTATTCCACTGCCACCCGCAATTACCTTCAAATCTACACACAGCTTCAACATTATCATTGCAAACTGTTTGGCTAATTCTTTATGTATTTATATTTTGAAGTCACGACAATTCTGGTTTTGAAATGCAGTGTCTCTTCCAGCTGTTCTTTGATCCCAAACCTTTTTCTTTTGTTCCATGCTGTTGGCAGTGGGCAGAATAAAGAGAACTAGTCTCTATAGCTAGGTGGTCTTCACGTTTGAGAAGGCCATTCTACATTGCATCGTCATTCTTCTGAGTCCCAGGATAGTCTGAACAAATACGTAGCTTCAAGTCGTACAAAACCCAGAGTATAGTCTCCAGTTGGCAACTCCTTATTTTTGAGATAAAGTGGAGACTTGTGCACTTCTAAATGCTACAGAGTTTGCCTTTCAGTGCTAAATCTGCTCAATCAGATTTTCAAGTATGAATTTAAGGGCTTTGCATAAGGAGTTGTTTTCATAAGGCATAAAAACAAAGAATAACTGCACAGAAAAGCATTATTAGCTGAAATTTAGATGATAACCTAAGCAAGGTTAACATTAAGGATTTCAGAGAGAAAACAGCGGTGCGTTTGGCTGTACCATACTGGTGGGCAGAGACAGGGCCAGTCCTGTTAGCTGTGATTTCTAGTACCACAGCCCAAAAGGTCCTGGGAAAATCAATCACTTTCTATGCTATCAGGCCCCATAAAGAAGAACGGACACTTTTTCTCAGCCTCTGACACAGTTTCTGCAGGGTCTTCCAATGCAGTAATCAGATGTGCAGAACAACTCAGACCAATTGGCGAGCTGGGTTCATCTGACCAATGTGAATTTTTAACACAGCCTAATGCATCTAGGGATGCAAAATGAAGCAAAACAGTAATGCGTGTCCTGCTGCTGTTAAGCAATGCTGAATTATACTGTTCCACTTTTAAGGTATTGTTTGTGATGTGTTTGTGAGTTACTCCAAGGGCACTTAGATCACAGCTTTGCTACAATAAAAAGATACAATAACTGAGGGATATGAACCTAATATCTCTGCTCTATTAAAGGCAGGGTTTCTAGTCTGCACTATACTACAAGTGGTAATAATTACTAAAGAATGCATAACAAAAAAAAGGCACTATCTTTTAAGCCATAAACCAAGTAGAAAGAATTATAGTTTAATTAATTTTGTTTTCTTTTAGGAACCCAAATAAGAGCCCATCCCACACTCTAGGGCTCCTCAACAATAGTTCAGTTTTCATAATGAAGGAAAACAATGGACAGCTCATCCTTCTCCAAAAATAAATGCACAAACAAACAAAGTAATCAAATAAAGCCCCGTCACAGCAGGCAAGAATCTCAAAGTTGAGCTTTCAACTTAACTCTGCATCTCCTGCTTTCCGAGTGCTTCAGTCCTCAGCTTTGTACTGAACACACGCAAACTGCAGTGTTAGACAAACAAAACTGTGGGGGGGTCTACATCCACCGCAGCCCATTTGCTCTAAGGGTTCTCAGAGGGAATGACTCAGGATCACAGAATCTGTATGAAGGAAATATAATCCTATGGAGGGGACGAGTCAAACCACCAGAACTTTCTGGAAAAGTTGGGTAGTTTTCATGCATAATTAGTGGATTTCAAGATTTTTCAAAAGAAAAATTTAAAGCAAGAAAGTTAGCACTGCAAATTTCCAAAAGGGAGCTATAGCTGATTAAGTGCAGCTGTAAGAGAAAGATCCCAATTTTCTCCTCATGGACCATACTGAGAAAGCGAGAAAAATTCTGGTCGTGTTGATCCCCGAGGGGCAGTATGAGATAACATTCCCAGGAGAAGGAGGGGGTAAATGTACATAAACCAATGTAAAGGTGAAACAAAGGTGGTAATTATTTCAGGAAATAAAACATTTCTTTCAAGGGCTGGAAACACATGGGATAGTAAGTATAATTGAAAGAGTTTCTAGAACACAAGAGAAGCTGATACTAATATAAAATAAAAATATAGCTAAAGAAAAAGCAGAGCTAAATGGAAGTATAAGATAAAGAGGGTAAAAAAGGAGCAAGAAGATAACATCTCACAGCCAAGAATATTGAGATTCGGTCACTTGTCAAAAAATAGAACAAAGAAAAGGTCAAAGACCAGGGATTGATGTTCCACATGTAAATTTGCCCAAGAAAAGTAGAGACAGGGGTCTAGATAAGGGGGTTAGGCTACACGTCTAGCTTAAAAATGGCTAAAACTAAGATAAATCCAAACTACTTGGAAAGGAACAAAAGTACTGTTGTGTCTTGTAAACAACCCTAACGTATGTTAAGCAGATATTTTATGGGACACACAAACTAGAATCAAGTCATGTAATGACAGAATGTCTGAGGTTTCTTGGAGACAAGACAGTCTCCAAGATCTGAAACCAAACATCTTCTCCAGAAATGTTTAAACAGAGCAGCACAAAACCCTGAAGCATCCTACTGTATGCTTCCGACAAATGTGTGAATTTAGAGAATGGTGGAGAGTGTTTTGAGTGTATGAATCATGTCTTCAGTACATATTGTACTTTTCCTCTGAATAGAGGAGATGGGCTTTCAGAAGCCTGGAATAGCTGACTGACACCAGCTCTCGTTGGGCCAAAGGCTATTGAACCCACCAGTCACGCAGACTCTCTCCTTCCTTCTCCCTCCATTTCCCACCCCCAAAATTTCCACCTCTTATGTTTTTTAGGTCATCTGTTTTTACGTTACAGACTCGTTAATAGCAATTGACTGACTCAGAATTGTCATTAATCACTATTTAAGAGCATCACTGTGGGTTTTAACCTGAAGTAAATGGGAAGGTTGTGAAAGAGAGACTAGACATGATAATTTCTTTTCTTTTCTTTTCTTTCCTGCCCTGCTAGCAATCAGAAATATGTCTCTTCTTTTCCTTTCCACATGGAGAAGAGCTGACAAGAGAGTTGTTTCCTGAGAGAAAAGAAAGATATGGGTCAGTGACACAATGTTCTCAAGCACAGGTACTGTGCCTTGAGAGAGTAGGAAGAATTTGGGCAGAAGTAGGTATTTATCTCCTTCTTCTGGTCCATCTGTACCTTTCCATCCCCTGAAGTGAGTTACCAGTCAGGGAGGTAAGAGGTACTCTAAATAAAATAGGGGGCATTACTTCCCGGTCTTTTTCTTCGTGCTCTCTACTTGCAGGTAAACAGGGAGCTGCCACCCAGAGCTTCTTAAGGTCACAGAGGTATAGCATCTTCACCTTTTGTCCCTGTTTATCACTGAAGCAGTGGGTGAACACTCAACAGAGGTATTGTTCGATGTTATTCATTCCGGGGAATCTCATGTTGAATGTTATTTTTTCTTTACAACTTGCTCTTCAGAGAAGATCCTTTCTTTTTCTGTACTGTTGACAAGATACAGTGCTGGCATTAATGACCATGTTCTTTGTCCTGTGACTATAATATTCCTTGCTGAAATTATTTAGGAACATCCTTAGGTAATAGAAATGAGGTGTTTATTCTTCTACTTACACCTCTGATTTATTTCTTTTTCTCTACTGCTCTGTTCCTTCCTGTTCTTACTCATTAAATTGCAAACCCTTCATTCTCTCTTGAGTCCCAGCTGTCTCTAAAAGGGTAATTCATACTTCACAAACTCAGACTCATCTTTACCCCCACTCATGTTCAGGCTCTTTAGAAGAAAGTGAACTTCCTGTGGTATAAGCACATGGAAAGGGTTAGAGCCGAACAATATTTATGTAAGCATGTTGTTGCTTTGACAGAGCCATGGGGAGTAAACTGTTAGGGGCCTTTCTGTTTAAAGGCTCACAGGACTTTGTGAAGGAGAACACAGAAATCTGTGGACTTACAATGCTGTGAGGCATTTGGAGCCAAAGCTTGAGGGTGGTCTTTTTTGGAAACCTCACAAAAAAGAAAGTTTTCTGTTTCCCCTCGTTCTTGCCCCATCTGCAGTAAGTCCCTGAATAGCGTATTTTGATCAAATGGACAACAGCAGGGACAAGATCAGGAGTTCAGGCAGGCACGGGGCCGAGGGAGGGGAGCATGCACTCACAACACAGAGAGAAAGGGCCGACAGAAATTTTGGCTAAGATCAAACCTCATCAGAGAAAGCTGGTGCTATGAGAACTGGAGAGGAAGAAAGAATCTGGAAGGAAGTCAAGGGAAACAAAGCTTAGAAAGTGAATTAGGACTCAAAGTTTAACACCAAAACTCTGAGGCCTTTGCTGAAAAAGAGAGGTAAAACTCCGAAAAAGATAAGGAGGAGGGATGAGATGGGAAAGCCTGCCTTTACGTCTTTAATCTCATATTGGCTGCTTCATTTATGTCTTCCATAGGTATCTCCCCATCCCAACAGCTATTCGCATCAGAGAGACTGAAGTACTTTTCAGGGAAGAAGAGTCAAAACAAAGTTTTTTTTAAGAATTGTGTATCGCTGTTCTTACAAAGAGGTCAGGGTGGTTTCTAGACAAGTTTTCTTTCTAATATTTATATGGTTAATTGTTTTCTGCAAAGAGTCATTAAAATTTCCCTTAATTTTCTTCTCCTTTATTTCCAATCAAGTCTACAGTTTTTGATCCCCAGCTTATCCCATTATCACTATCCTGTTCTAATTATCTTCCTTGCTGCCTAAATTACCATACATGCATTCTTTTTCCCCTCCAGGACTTGGCTTCTCATACTTTGATCTGCTAATTGGCTTTTTAATCATCTCACTTTGTTTTCTTTTCTTTTTGATACTTAAAAAGGAATTATTGACTGTAATGACCTGAAAGGTACCAGTTTGATAACACTGGCTCCTGAGACCTCAGAGTCAGCCCCAGAAAGGTTGATGCCAAGGTAACTAGTGCAACTGCAGAGCCAAGAAACAGAGCACCTCTACATCTGGGTATGTGACTCAGGCTCCACCTCCGTGATGTTTCTTGTTTCCCCCTGGAACCCTTGTAATTTAAAAGTAGGTCCACAGATGTTTGTACTGAGACTGTCAGCTCACTGCAACCTCTGCACATCTTTTGGTCCTGTTTCTCTCCTTCCCTCAGTCCTCCTTTCAGTTCTGTTTCTTCTCCTTGCCAGTGTTTCCTTCCTTTTAATAATTCATGTTAAATTCCACAAAGCTCCAGTTTTCTTATTTTACTGACCCTTTTCATAGACCCTTGCTTTTCCTTTTTACAGTTATGTCTACACATTGTCAAAGCATGTAGGGCCACACTACAAGGGGCTGTGGGCTAAAGATCAAACCAGTCACTGTGTAGAGAAGTTCACGATCCTTTTGGTAACATAGATCCACACGTGCCATTCTGCTGTACCGGCATTTCAGATTCTAATAATCTGCACTTGACATTCCTGGATTTGCTTAGTGATGACAGTCTCTGTATATTAAGGCTAGTAAATGTCTCTATTGCAAATCACATTTATGATTTTTTTAATGTCTTGAAGACTGTCAGAGGCAGACATCTGAAGGGTGCGATTTCTTGACAGACTGTTTACGTACTAATGTGTAAAATTTCCCTAAAATCTGCTCTGCCATTTCTGTTGCCCGTAGGGTTGAGAAATTCAGTAGTGCCTTATGTTAGTGGTTGTCTAATCGTCTTGAATAAAAGTTCTTCCCATTGCACTATCATCATGCCATAAAACGGTTCATTGAAGTTTCCTAGAAATAGAAAAGGAGTTTAAAAAGTAAAAATCACTGCTGGGTTTCCCTCTGCAAAATAAAGATTTAATTTAACAAATTTCTGTGCTTATGTGTAAAATAAAATGTGTGCATTTGGGGATTGTTTTTAAATGGGAGAAAATTTTGAATCAAAGTCATACGGAAAATGAAGTTTAAAGAACCATTTTGCAAATGTAAAGGTAAAATGTTGCCTTTCCTGCACAGAAGACAGGCTGCCTGGGGAAAGAGAGGAGCGATGCTTATCTTTGTGCTAGGTCAGAACCTTTTGATAAAGACGGTAGTGTAGGAGTGGGGAGATAGACCCACAATAGAACCCACACTGTTTTGTTTACTATTTCTCTAGCAAAGGTTGCTGGTACCCTTGCCTCTGTGAATCCAGCCAACTCATCTCTGAGAAGATAATCAAGCAAAGAGGAAGGGTGGGAGTGTGTAGTCTTAGCTATAATTAGAGATCCTGGGAATAAATATGCTTAGTATTTTATTGTGTTGAAATGCTGAAGAATTCTGACTGATCACATCAATGTATTTTTGTAGAGAAGGCTTTATTTCCAGGGTGGTTCTGCAGGTATTCAGGTACCAGATATGACCTACCAGATTTCCCATACTCCATGATTTTTCCCTGATGTGAGCTTTCAGGGTCTATGGGTCTAAATAGTCTTACCAAGGATATGAAGGCTTTCAAACAGGAATACGTTCATTACAAATCATAGTGAAACAGAACATCAAAATCTTTCATTAAACAGATGACCATGCAACTTTCTCCATTTCCACAATATGGAAAACAAACCCTGCTCTTCTCTCCCCTCTGCACTACACATGTAAGGCATATAAATCACTATTTAAACATGTTCACGGTACTTCACTTCGAGATTATTCCAACCTTAACAAACTTCTGACTTGAAATATTGGTACAACAAAGAAAAGATATTTAAAAAAAACACGGATGTTTGTTAAAACAAACAAACACATGTACAAGGAAGAGAGCTGTCACAGAGAGAATTGGAGATGAGTTGTACTATGAAATGGCTTAATAAGTCTGAGGTATGCCACAGCGAGGTCAGTGTCATACACCCAGTCACTTCAGTCCAAAGATGTATCAAATCACATCTAGGAAAGAGATAGCATTTGTATGTGAAGTTAATTGAAAAAAAAATAATCGTGAAACAAATAATGAGATATACTGAAGCAGATAAAGTAGCAACCCAAATCCATAATTGGTGCATTAAAAATAAAGCTTTCAATATTCACACAGCACTGCATGTATATTAGATACTGGATATTTCATCATGTTAAAAACACAGTAATAGCTGCTAAATGCAGCTCCATGAATGCAAAAGAATCACAAAAGAAATACATGTCTACTTAGTGTCTCAAACACTTCATATTTTTATTCAAGCAAATATTTCAATTTCATTGAGTATAAAGTGGTAAATTCTCTTTTCCGTTAATTTGTGCTTTTAAGGCTAAAAAATACTTATTTTTAGATATGTATTTTCTATCACAAAACAGACAATCAAATTAAAACCCAATTATATCATTTCACTGCTATAAAGTCTGAAGAGTACTTAAGATAAACACTAAAGATATCATTATCAGTATATATTTATGTCACAAGCAAAGCTGAACAACTACTTCAATTAAACTTAGTTTAGTTAATTTTCTACAGGGTTGTAAAGGTCTCTGAAAGTGCTAAGATTTACTATTTCTTAAATCTAATAGAACAAAAAGGAAAGGCTGTATTTTTTATACCCCTTAATATACTCTTTTCCTCTCACTGTGCCTTGGAAGTACTACTAATTAATTGTTTTGGCTGAAGAAGTGAATCAGCGAAACAAATCTAATTTCAAGTCTGATGTTAAAAGGGTATGTCTGGACCTCCATACCCTACAACGTGATCTTATTCTACAAACTGCAAGAGATGCAGCTACATAGTTTATCTGAAAAGTCAGTGGATTTAAGGCAGGAAGACATTTTTAACCAGGACGGTAAAACATATACCGTGAAACTGGAGAGTGAAAGTTTTTTTCTGAGAAAACCTACTGTCCTCTAGTTTGAAGAAAAATGCTCTTCAGAGGAAATAGATGGCATGCTATATCTATCAATCAATCAATCATTTGCTTGATCGATGTCTTTCACTCCTTGAAGAAATGACAATACACAAGACTTAGCTGAAGTGGAACAAATGTTCACTTGCTCATCTTTAATGTAAATGTACCTTATGGATTGTTGAACTTTCCAGAGACTACTGCTGTGTTGATTAATTGCTAATGAATGCTAATGAAGGAGTGAGGTGAATATACACAGTGATGTATTTAAGTGATGATTGATTGGATTTAACACTAGCTGTCAGGAGAGTACTTACCACATGCACAACAAGTCCATAAATATGCACAGAACTGTTAGTTGTCTTCCTGCGTGTCTCTCTGGTCTTTTAAGTCGATCTGTGACAGGGAGAGAACTGCCCCTCTAGACTTTCACTGCGAAAGTAAATTCATTCCTTAGGAAGGACATCACCTTTCCATGACAGGTTTTAATTAAACATTGATGATCAGCGTACAGTTGCATGACAAAATGTCACTCAACGAGTTCCCTTTTAAAAGCAAAAGCCAATTTTTAGAAAATTTTAATAATAAAGATAATGGTAAGAGACTGACAAAAATAGAAAGAGACTGTTCATTAAAGCTCCAAAATACAGAGGGGACATTAGGATAAACAAAAGAAAGAAATGCCATTTCCAATTTAAGAAGGGCAATACTATGTTATTGCTTTATGAGATGGAGGAAAATAAATTGAAGCAGCAAACTTTTTCTGGCAAGTGCTACGCAGCTGGTTAGAAATAGTGGCTAAGAAAAAAACCAGCTACTGACCAAATAAAGAAAAGCAAGAGAAATGCGTGCAAAGCTCAAGTACAAGGGAGGAAAGAAAAGGAGATGGAGGGTGCAGTGGAGCAGACCCCAAAGCCAGGACAGGGAAAGCTCTGGGGAGATTATTACCAGCTCAGAACAAATGGCCCAAGAGTGAAGCAAGAGTTATTTTTGTCATTTGGATGGCTAATGCTCAGTGTTCAGCTATCAACATCCAGATTTTTATTGTGCTAAGGTCTTTTGAAACACCTTTAAAGTGACCTTTCAAAATGAAAGTTAAAATTCCTTTCTTCAAAAGGAGTTCTTTTTCAATAATAAATATATCCTTCACACAGTCAAACTGAAGCTAATCGAGTTGTTTATTTTACACAGCCCACAAGAAAGGAAGAGATAGGAACAGCTATTTCTAAACACTTTGGAGGCACTCACATGTTACCATGGCTGTAATTTTCAGCCACCTTTGATTTTCAAGTCCTTAAGCACTTTCCAGTAGGTATGCAGACCCTCATACAGATAATTTAAACCTACCAGTAGTTAATGGCTGGTGAAGGTAGTTACTGTAATTGTAAGAATGGGAACTGAAATTCTGACATTGGCAGGAGCATATTCAAATATTTCTAATGATTCAGAAAATTTATTTTAGAGTCAGCTGATGAAATTTATTTGTACTAAGTTGAGCTGGCAACTGGGTTTAAGAAATTGGCCAATACTTCCACATGCCAAATAGGACAGGAATCAATTTGGTGATGCTGAGTTTCCACCTGGGCAGCTCTGGAGGTAACCACAATTTCTTGCTGTGACTGCACTTCAGGGAGCTTTGATTTGGCCACAGACTTGGGCAGTGAATTGGCCACTGTAAATGGTAGACCCAGACCTTTTGCTAAGTGAAAGGAAGAAGAGCATCAACTGCCTTTGTATCAGTGCAAAACTTCTTATTTAGAGGGGGAAAATCCATTTCAGTGGTATTCCTATAGGAAAATATGCATAACTGAGATGTTAAAATAATTGGTTGTAACCTATTTAGGCAAAATGGACAAATGAGGAAGAGAAAGGCTCTGTACGGCCATACTTGCTTCCAAGTTACTGGCATCTCAAAAGCAGATGACTCAGATCAGCTGGAATGAAAGAATTTAAACAAACAACTGCAAACGAGAATTAGAAACTGGTTTTAAAATGTCGTCTGGTCAAAATCTCGCAATTTGAGAAGAGAGCCACATGGGGAAAAAACACAAAAAAACCAACGAACTTGATTTAGAGGGAATGTAAAAAAGCCCCAAGAATTAATTACAGAATAATATAAAACAGTTCAGAAAAAGAGGATGTTCATAGTAATTAATGTAAATGAGAAGCTATGAATAATAGAAAACAGATGAGGGAGACAAAAGAACACAAGCAGTTGTCTAGGGTCAGCTGATAAGATGATACAAAAGAGAATTTTAAATATATTAGAATCAGAAGAAATGCTTGAAAGCTGCTGGAAGTGGGCAAAATACCAGTATTGAAGCACATTGAACAGGCTGTAGTTACTAAAAGAAGTAGTCATATCATATACTGACAGTGAAGTGACTTATGTTACAATGAAAGTATGAAAAAATGAGAAGAATAAACATCAGGTATTAAAGCTAGATTTTTCAACAATGACAAACCCAATCCATTTGCATGCTAGGGTTTAGACAGTATAGTCGAGCAGTCGTCTGAATCATTTGGTGTGTTTTTCAGTATACTTGGAATAGAGGAAAAACCCCAAGGAATGGAAGTTGCTGGGCTAGAAGAAAAAGAGGAAACACAAAGAGAGGGTAATTAAGGTTTCTTAGTCTGATGCCAGTTCCAAACAAAAATGACACGTGTCCGCCTATGATATTACTTGGTTAATGAAGGATGTTACTAGAACCACTCCGCATAGATTTTAAAAATCTATAGTCTTAATTAGGTCATCTGCTATTTTTAAATAAGATTACCCAACTGCCCTAAACATATCACATGCACTTACTTTTATAGTGCATTTGTCCTTTTACTGTTACTGTACAAATTTTCAATTCACAGAATCACAGAATCACACAATGGCCAGGATTGGAAGGGACCTCTGGAGATCATCTAGTCCAACCCCTCCACCAGAGCAGGGTCACCTACAACAGGTTGCACAGGACGGCGTCCAGGAGGGTTTTGAATGTCTCCAGAGTGGGAGACTCCCCCACCTCTCTGGGCAGCCTGTGCCAGTGCTCCACTACCCTCAAAGTAAAGAAGTTCCTCCTCATGTTAAGATGGAACTTCCTATGTTCAAGCTTGTGCCTGTTACCTCTTGTCCTATCACTGGGCAGCACTGAAAAAAGACTGCTCCCATCCCCCTGGCATCCTCCCGTTAAGTATTTGTAAGTATTAATAAGATCCCCGCTCAATCTTCTTTTCTCTAGACTAAAAAGACCCAAGTCCCTCAGCCTTTCTCCATAGGAGAGATGTTCCAATCCCCTAATCATCTTCGTTGCCCTTTGCTGGACCCTCTCCAGCAGTTCCCTGTCTTTCTTGAACTGGGGAGCCCAGAACTGGATGCAGTACTCCAGATGCGGCCTCACCAGGGCAGAGTAGAGGGGGAGGATGACCTCCCTCGACCTGCTGGCCACACTCTTCTTGATGCAGCCCAGGATGCCATTCGCCTTCTTGGCCGCCAGGGCACATTGCTGGCTCATGGTCATCCTGTTGTCCACCAGGACTCCCAGGTCCCTTTCCACAGAGCTGCTCTCCAGGAGGTCAGCCCCCAACCTGTACTGGTGCATGGGGTTATTCCTCCCCAGATGCAGCACCCTACACTTAACCTTGTTGAATTTCATCAGGTTTCTCTCTGCCCAACTCTCCAGCCTGTCCAGGTCACGCTGTAAGGCAGCACAGCCTTCTGGCATGTCAGCCACTCCTCCTAGTTTTGTGTCATCAGCAAACTTGCTGACGGTACACTCTATCCCTTCATCCAGATCATTGATGAATATATTGAACAGGACTGGACCCAGTACTGACCCCTGAGGGACACCACTTGTTACTGACCTCCAACCAGACTCTGAATTCAGACCACAGAAAAAAACCCATAAAATTTGTCACTGTTTAGGTGGCTTAAAATTTTGCTACCTGATATGTCTCAAAATGCAATTAGGAATGGGGAGTTTTAGAAAAGGTAAAGTTTCTAAAGAAATAAAAAATATTTCATTATAGTACCATTTTACTCATGCTTCAGAAAAAGTTTCTGATGTATTCCTGAAGAAACCCACATTGGAAGAAAGGAAAGTAGAAATTTTTATTTGTTTTTGAAAAGCTGACCTGAGTGGCACCTACTGAACTCCTGAAGAACATGTTAACAGGCCCAGCACATTTTTTTTCTCAGTCCTGTCTTCTCATTCATTTTGCTCTATTGCTACGTCAGGATTTTTTAGGGCCTCTTGCCACTGCCTCCTTCATTATCCAGGCAAATGCATACCTAACCTAGCCTCTCTCAAACACTGTGGCTGTCC
Source organism: Charadrius vociferus (assembly GCF_000708025.1). Classification (NCBI taxonomy): domain Eukaryota; kingdom Metazoa; phylum Chordata; class Aves; order Charadriiformes; family Charadriidae; genus Charadrius; species Charadrius vociferus. The sequence continues at coordinate 7,879,883 of NW_009650064.1, forward strand.
AAATCACTGTTTTAAAAAAAAGTCTCATGATTATTGGAGGCGATTGTGTCTTATGAAGAATTACATGAAGTGACAGATTTTTCTAGACATTGTTTAGAATTTTTGTTTCATTTTAATTTTTGTCAGTGGCTAAACAGAAAGTCTCTAAAATAGAAAGTCTTTTTGATGGGACACTTCCACTGAAGAGATTTGTCAGGAAGGAGGTAGAAATTAGTCTATATGTGAAATTTTCAGGTTATTTAACAACCCTGGATTGAAGGTCCAAGTTTGGGAAAGTGCACATGGCATCTGTGGCTGGAGAGGGACCTTCAGACGATCTTAGCTGTTGTTGTAGCATTTTTGTGAACTGAGGAGATTTTCAGAGGTGCTGCCTGCAGAGTTTCCAACAGAAGCTGTTTGACATCACCTTACTGTGAGAACATTGCTCTAAATCTGAAGCATAAGATTGAATAAATAGACTGTCGTTTTTTGGATAGGAGACCACATTAGTCTTTACTCTCATACACACAGAGACTAATTCTAATATTTCAAGAAAATAATTTTTATTATCTTTCCTTTTGTTTTATTAATCTTCTCCCAACCCACAGGATCACCACCCATCATAGACCCTTCAGGGCACACTGTTCATGTGTGCTGTATAAGCCAGCCTGTGCTGCAGTGTACTGTTTTGTTTTATACCAACTGTATGAAATCAAGAATTTCTCATGAGCATAATGTGTTTTGGATTTGTGATAGACCCATGTGTCTCACTATTTCCCTGATAACCGCCGGAAAGTTGCCAGGCTGCTCTGTCTGGGCCCTGTGTCCATGTCTGGATCTACATGCTGTCGAGTTATGTAGTTTTAAACATCCCTGTTTCTTAGCTTCTCTGGCACATCTCCAGAAGACAAGCACTGTGTTTGAAGGTGACAAGACACAGTCCTGAAAAATCCTTCAAAAGAGCACTCAGGAACGGGAATAATGAGCCCATCCCACCCAGTGTCTTCAGAGAAGGGTCTATTGGAAAGAACAAATGCACATCCAAATTTATTTGCTCTCACAGAAGAAAAGTCATCAAAAAAAGTTAGGATTAATTATGTCAAGATCTACTGCAATGACCGCATCAGCAAGGCATGTGTTTTTGTCAGTCAGGTGAGATACTCAGCATATCTCTGGGGCTGAAGGACAACTTGACCGATGAGTGGACCTGACATGGTCTCAGCGACACGCTGGTGTAGCAGGGACTGGGTGCAAATGGTCGGAAGGCAGCATGGGACTCGCCAAACTACATGACAGCATTTCCCAGTGTAGGTCATCATGCACATGAAGCATTGTTTCATTATAGCAATCACTTAAGGATACTGCGGCAGTAGTTGAGCAGTGGTAATCACTGAAATGGTGTCACACCTTTCAGACCACAGAGGGCTCCCCATAGGCCAACTGGAGGGAGAGAAATTGGAAATGAAAAATGCACGGGGTTCTTGTCCTCCTGACTTGGTGTACTGGCTTCTTCCATAAAATCATTAACAGACAACTAAGACCCCAGCGATCACCCAAGGAAGTTTCAACAGGGGGAATGGGCAAACACACAGAACATTCACATTCCTACAGCCAGGTGAGATGTTATGTAATATGTGTTAGATGAAGATGGACAACCTTTTGCAATATTTGGGTCAGTTAATAAAGATTTTTCCTCACAGAACACTAACCACAGCAAATCTCTACTGACTGTCAGATGAGGATTTTAGATTTACCTAGTCCCTGGGTCATGATAAGGAAATCAGTTAGAACTGAGGACATAGTGTCCGATTCAGCCTTCATAGGGCTACCCACTCCTGCAATCCCTTTACACTCAAAACCTAAAGTACTTTTGACATCTATAGTCCAGATACAATGTACAGTTCGTGGTAAAAACTCTTCAAAAAAACCCTGTATTCACTAGTCTCTGAAGTCAGTCATTGCTTGGAAAAATGGGCTAAAGTAAATGGAAGGTTCTTTCTGCTAGAAATATTCCTCAGACATCCTTCTCCCCAACACCCCCTGTAATACCAGGAATTCAAATGTACCCACTGGAGATTTGTTGGCTGTTAATGTCACTCAGTGCCTACCTCCTGTTAAATCCGTAGCACTCACGCAGATCAATAAAGAAATCCTTTTGAGGTCTGGCAGAAAAATGCAAAAGCTACTGGGAGACAAATATTACTCTTGGTCTATAGCTCTGAATGTGCTCACACAGGCTCAGACAGGTCAACACAGGTTAGTTTCTAGACGGAGATCTCTGAGAAAAGTCCAGAGATGGAAGGAAGTTTTGTACACAGAGAAATAACTACATATTAACCTCTGTGTCAGATAACACCTTTCGTCTGTGAACTTTAGAACGATTTTGTAAAATCGTTCCTATACATGCAGACATAGTGATTTATTATGCATGGAAATGATTCTATCTTATCCTTCAGGAAGCACCACACAAGAGAAAGAACAGTGGCTTTATGCCACCTGTGCTCCAAGCTGCTGAAGGAATTGAGAAGCTTCTCACATAAGCTCGGGTATCTCTGAAGTTTTCCCATGAGTGTCCTCATGTTGTGCCTATTTATTTTAGCCCCAAATACCTCCATCTAATTTTAAAGGAGGCAATCCTTTGGATACTAAAAATTGTTGAAATCAGAAACTAACATTACAAATGCATTTTACACACACATACAGTGGCCACTGCTGGGTTTTGCTCCTCCAGGACCTTATTCTTAAAGATAATAAGGTCTTAAAGGTCTTTATTCTTAAAGATAATAACTTCATCAATCTTTGTTAACCCTAAACTATAATACGTCTGGCAACTGCTGCTGTAACCAGTGATAACTTTTAAACGCAAATTGATATTCTTTTCTTTTTGTAGAAAAAAAAATAATTCTTAGGTTTTAATTATACAAACATAATTTGAAACCATATGAGTTATGAGAAACAATACAAACACACAAATCATAAATCTTATGCCAGATTACACAACTGCGTTACTAATATTGCAAATGAGAACTGTTCATTTCCTAATATTGATCGATATCAATCACAGAGAAGAAACAAGCCTATTTAAAATATTAACCAAGGATATTATGTCCATTTATTTTTTTAAAATGGTTCCCCATCCATTAAAGTTAAAAGAGACTTCATCATTAACATAAACTAAAACTGATCTCAAATTTAAATTAAAACTGCAGGGCAGAATCAGCCATGTTCTGGTGGTGTCTCTAATAGTGTTCATCTAATATTTATGTTAGTGCTCTGTGCTTAATTTTAAAATTTGGTTTGGTTTAAAGACATGTTTCAAATGGGTGAATCAACCCCCACCGAGATCAGGGCTGCCTAAAATCCCCCCATTCTCCAAAGGAGGCCCATCAGAGTCAGCTCAGATATTGCTGTGCTGCATCAGAAACACCCTAGATTTTCAGATTTTTTCCCAAAGCCTGAGATCTATTTTTTTTTCCCTAAATTTTCTAATTCAGTGGGATATTAGACCATAAGTAGGACTCCTGTAGTCTTCAGGCAATGCAAATTAGAAAAAAAAAAATAATTTCTTGTACTTAACAACTTTTCTGCCTCAGCCTTCACTGGCAATCTCTCTTGCCACACCTCTCGAGTGGATGGACCACAAGGCAGGGACTTGGGGAGAAAAGTCACTCCCTCGATAAGAGAAGATCAAGTTCATGACCACCTGAGGAACCTGAGCATACAGGAGGCTATGGGACTTGATGAGATGCATCCCAGAGTCCTGAGGGAATTGGCTGATGAAGTTGCCAAGCTACTCCCATGATATTTAAAAAGCCATGGCAGTCAGCTGAAGTCCCTGGTGACTGCAAAAAGGGAAATATTAGACCTATTTTTAAAAAGGGTAGAAATGCAGAACCTGGGAATTACCAATCTGTCAGCCTCACCTCTGTGCTTGGGAAGATGATGGAAAAGATCCTCCTAGAAGCTATGCCAAGCAACTTGGAAGACAGGGATGTGATTTGAGACAGCCAGCACAGCTTCACCAAGGGCAAGTCCTGCCTGACCAACCTCATGGCCTTCTATGATGGAGTGACTACATCAGTGGACAAGGGAAGAGCTACGGATGTCGTTCTGGACTTCTGTAAGGCCTTTGACACAGTCCCCCACAACATCTTCCTCTCTAAATTGGAGAGAGATGGATTTGATGAATGGACTGTTTGGTGGATGAGGAATTGGTTGGACGGTGTCATCCAGAGGGTAGTGGTCAAGGGCTCAATGTCCAGATGGAGATCGGTGACAAGTGGTGTCCCTCAGGGGTCTGCACTGGGATCAGTACTGTGCAATATCTTCATCAATGACAGTGGGATGGAGTGTACCTTCAGTAGGTTTGCAGATGACACCAACTGAGTGGTGCAATTGACATGCCTGAGGGATGGGGTGCCATCCAGAGGGACCTGGACAAGCTTGAAAAGTGTGCCCATGTGAACCTCATGAGGTTCCACAAGGCCAAGTACAGGGTGCTGCACCTGGGTCAGGGCAATCCCCACTATCAATACAGGCTGGGGGATGAAGGCATTGAGAGCAGCCCTGCCAAGAAGGACTTGGGAGTACTGGGGGATGAAAATCTGGACATGAGCCAACAATGTGCGCTCGCAGCCCAGAAGGTCAACCGTATCCTGGGCTTCATCAAAAGAAGCATAGCCAGCAGGTCGAGGGAGGTGGTTCTGCCTCTCGACACCACTCTGGTGACACCCCACATGGAGTACCGCATCCAGCTCTGGCAAGACATGGAGCATCTTCCACAGGCAAGACATGGACCTGTTGGAGCAGGTCCAGAGGAAGCCACAAAATTCATCAGAGGGCTGAAACACCTCTCCTATGAGGACAGACTGAGAGAGTTGGGCTTGTTCAGCCTGGAGAAGAGAAGGCTTTGGGGAGACCTCATTGTGGCCTTTCAATACTTAAAGGGGGCTTATAAGAAAGACGGAGATAAACATTTTAGCAGGGCCTGTTGCGATAGGACAAGGGGTAGTGGTTTTAAGGTAAAAGAGGGAAGATTTAGACTAGATATGAAGAAGAGAATTTTTTACAGTGAGGGTGATGAAACCCTGGCTCAGGTTTCCCAGAGAGGTGGTAGATGCCCCATCCCTGGAAACATTCAAGGTGAGTTTGGATGGGTCTCTGAGCAACCTGATGTAGTTGCAGCTGTCCCTGCTCATTGCAGGGGGGTTGGACTAGATGAACTATAAAGGTCCCTTCCAGCCCAAGCTATTCTATTATTCTTGGCTTCTAACATTCTTTTGCAACCCACATGCGTTAGCTCAACCCTGCCTGCAATGGTAGACGGTGTACACGCAGACCTCGTCCCTTCCTTTTAACCCTATTCCAGATCACATGGTTCCACCCACTTTGTACATTTGTTAAGTTTTCAGGCTAGTCATTACAGCATGAGATCTAGAGTCACATGTTTTTCTCCTCTTATAGTGGGTATAAACTACTAGTTTTTTAAAGTGGCTTAGTTTTTTTTAGGGATATTGGTGAATCTGTGTGTTTGAGTTCTGAGGAAGTTTTGGATTTGGGGATAAGTCTGTATCTGGCAAAAATTAATCGTATAATAATCTTACGGACCTTCTATCACCACAGATCACGTTTTGCATTTATTTCTGAAGTAAACAAGCAATCCAATACAATTCCCATATTTTCTGTTAGAGAACAGGTAACTGCAACTACTTGAAAAATTTATTTCAGGTCTTCCTTTAACAGAAAGAAAGTTCGCAAACTCACAAGCCTTTTGTAGTAATGCCATTCTTCTTTTGATGATCCTTATTAATATTTAATCTTGAGCTTAAAGTTAATCATATGATTAGTTCCTTTTAATTTACTGGAACTATCCATGTACTTAAACTGCAGAGGCACAGAAAAGTTTACAGGGTTCATTTTAGACCCAGGAAATGGAGAACTAAATAAAACCGAAGATAAAAAACTGACGTGCTTCAGACTTCTTTTTTCCTCCCTGCAGCTCAAAACCTGAGATTTCTGTTCTATTTCATTTGGTCCCTAATTTATTCCATGTTCTTTTAAAAACAAAATGTGGCAGGTGAGTCACGAGTGGATGGCATAATATACTTCAGTAGCTTATTCACCCCGATCATGTGAGCCAAGCTTACAATGGAAATATCTGTTAAGTTGTGAGAACATTTTGTCTCATCCAGAGAACAGCATGTCTCCTATTAAGGCTCGTTACCAAAATCAGGGTGGCAAAGAGAAGGCACCAGCAACAGTACTTGCAAGTGAGTGAGGTTACCGAGATAAAAAAATGTCAACAGCTGTTCATGAAAAATAATCTAAAATGTATTCAGACCACAATTAATATAAGGATGAACAGGCACTCTTTCATCACCATGCCAGACTGCATCTTAAAAGAAATATCTGTATTAAATAAAAATAAACTTCCCAAACATACTGCAAGGGAATTGCCTGGCTTTTCTGAGGTTGATAGTTTCTGTCATCATAAATTTTTCTGGCTTGTTAAAGTCAATCTTTCTGTCCTACTTCTCACCTACTGTGTCTCTGCTTGTGTTTCAAACCTCATTGACCACAGCATCACTGACAAGCTACATTTCTTGTCCTGTAGCTCCACCCCATTTTTTACTCTTAGGGTTTAAAACACATGGGCAAAACAAAGGCTATTATCTGGCTCTACAGTTCTCTAGGCTGATTCAGCATGCAAATATATAGACAGGCTAGCTTGGTGTGCAACTAGTACTCTGCCATTAGGTTAATTTACAGCATTATTCAACTTACATAATTGTAATTTCTTTTATACAGAGATGGTCTTTCTAGGCCAGTTATTAAGTCAGTTACAGTAGAGGAAACATTATTTAAAGGTACTTTGGATCCCTGCCATACAGAATCACTATAAATAATGCCATATACTTTAAAAAAATATATCCTTCCTGCAACTAAAGACATAGTGGAGGTAACTTTCTCTTTTAACAATTATACCCACCCTGGATCAGGTATTCAATATGTTTCTGGATCAGGTATTCAATATGTTTCTGTCTCTGTTCTTTTGATCTTCATTTACTTAATCAAAGCCAGCTGTTTTCTCCAAAGAAGAGCAATAGAAGGAAATATTGGTTTATTAATCTTTTCTGAAGCTGATGCATTCTTGAGCTGAGCACTGTCTGAACTCGGAATGATTTACATTCTTGTTTTTTTCCAAAAAAGGCTTTATATTTCCCCATAATTTCCTCCCTAGCACTCCAAAAGATTTTCAGAGTGGTAAAACCTTCATCTACCAAGCAGGTGAAGTTAAGCATATTCCTATTCTATTCTCAAGATTAGGCTCATTCTTTTCACAGCTCTTTGTTTCTGATGAATTTGAAGAACAAAGGCAAGAACACAGCAATAAATGGGCTGCATTATGTTTGTTTCATTATGTACATTATTTTTTCTTTAACGTTGAACATAAATCCATTCACTAGAAGATACAGGGCCAAATTTTGAGATCTTGTATGCTCACGTAACACCACCGAATGCAGAAAGCTCATGTAATTTAGCAGTTCAGTACCATAAGGCACCTTGGCTTAAAATCTATACACAATACTCCAGCATGGCTTTTCTGCAGCCAACAACTTTTGATGCTCGGTAAACAAACAGCTTAATAGCACAAGGCATTGCATTGTATACTATAAAATAATTAGGGTATAAAAGACACTTTGTATGCTGATGTTGCTGCAGTAGTTAATCTCCTGGTAATTTTTCCTGGAACTCGGGACAGCTGGTTGCTGGCCAGGGCCTCCGCACTGACTGCTGTTTGATGGCGTGTGTTTGTTTTGCTGCTGCGTCCCTGCGCCGCTCTGGCTCAGCAGGAGTTTTGAATCCACATGAAATGCGGGGAGCGCTCCATCTCTGATGCATCATTCACTGGCATCCTCCTCCAGGATCAGCGTTAAGCTTTGATGTCCATGAGAGAGGACATGATGCATCGCCGTGCACTGGAGGACCCCGTGCCTATGATCAGAAGGCTGATCAGGACACATATGCGTATCGAAGTCTCACATGGAATTTTAAGTAGATGAAGGAAGTTAGTTATATTTCATTAACTGAGAGTACTAGTTCCCCACCCAGCCTTCCCACCATCACCACCTTCCCCCAACTGTGCATTTGAAGGAACTTGGTGAGGAGCTATATGGCCTAATCCTGTATAGTCAATAAAACAAAGCTGACTGCCTTCAGCTTACTGCGATGTCCTCTTCTCTGTCTGCCTTTGAGGAAACAAAACCGCATGAGAGGTCTCTAAATCTGTTGGTGCTACGGTACATTTCTTACTGCTGTTTTTTTCAACCCACTGGCCCAGTCACAAGATTACGTAAACAAAAAATTAGCTTTCGTTTCCCAATGTAAAAAATGTCCTTCACTAATTTTATTACAGATCAGGGCAATCACACCCAGTAAGTCAGTGAAGCCTCCCACCTGCACACCCATTCTGACCCAGATGGGGAGCAACATGCCTCACATCTGTGCAGGAGAACCACAGTGGATCAAAAAAACTGCTTGGGAAACCCTGCCATGCTGGGGAGGAAAGGCAGGCAACAAACGCCCGACGGCCTCCCTCCATGCCAGGACAACCGCAAAAGGTGAAGGAGGACAGGGAAAGCAAATTCACCCCTCAGCCCTCCTATGGGAAGAGGGGAGATCTGTTCTCCTTCTCTTCTTTAGGATTTTTTCCACCCACAGCTTGAGGCAAGGGGAGGGGGAGAGAAAGGAAAACCCTCCAGCAAAGCCGGGTCTATCCCAGTAAAGGACACAACCTTCCCCATGGCCAGCAAGGCTAACTGAGCTCCCACGCTGGCTCAGGTGAGACTTCAATGCTTCTGATGGCAAAACACGTCAGTGACGATTTAAAAATTACCCAGCAGTTTATTATAGGTTCCAGTATGAGGCAGTAAAAATAGGGACATGTCCAGTTAATAATAACACAAATGGTGTTTCTATTCACCAGTAGATGTTCAGGGTGCAGATTTTCTCCTCAGCTCCTGAGGGATTCACAAGTCAAATTGCAGACTTTCTCCCGAGTACCTGAAGGATTTGTGTTTGCTAACAAATAGCTTGGAAAAAGTCTGGGCTAAGCTGTCATGACTTCCAGGACATGAAAAGCTAGGCCTGGTGGTAAGGCACATTACTGGCATGTTTTCTGGTTAAATCAAACTTTGGGCAGCTAGAGCTGTAAAATGGACAATAAACCTTTTATAACACATCATAAACAAGAATGCTCATGCTGACTGTTTGATTGAAATGGGCACTTCCTCATACTCATATTTTGTGATTTCTTGGTTCCTGCACTCCTTCCTTTCCAGCTACATCAATTGGATATTTCTCCTTTGCTTAGGGAGGAAAGCTTATGAATGGAAACAAGTTTTCTAGATGTTATTAGTATGCAAGCTGCTTAATGTCTGGAGGTTACTACTCTCAGATGTTGCATATGCATCATTTATTATTCTGTGCTTGTGACTTTCAGGTGGGTTTGTAACATGTGATGTACTAGGAACACAGCAAATGTTACCAAAAAGTAGTGTAATTCAAAGCCACGAATTTACTTCCTCCTTCCTTATTCTTTCAGTTCACTTTCTGGAAATATTCAATGAATGATTTTTCATTCATGGGCATGCTCTTAGATCTAGGCAGTTATTTACAGGCACATCTGTGGCACTCATCACTGGTATTTCAACAGCCCTGAGAGGAAGGCATGCATTCATCCCACCGTTGAGTAAAAGACAAACTTAGCAAACGGGAGATTAGGTACTTTGCCCTTAGTCACAACCAACCACCTGTGACAGAAACTCCTCCAGCAGCCCTAGCGGTCTCGAATGAGACCGGGGAGGGGGGGGTGGGGGGAGATCTGTGGGACTAGGGCTGAGCATGGCTCTAGCTCAGGAATGGGAGAAACACGGGGTGTGGACCAGGAAGAGCTGGTTGAGACCAGGTCAGCTGAGGGTGAGGAGCTCATCTATAGTGTGATCCAGACCCCATGACATCTTTCCAGGTCTCTGCAAGATCTCAGAGTGTACCTAAGGAACACTGAGTGGGCATGAGAAAATGAGGGGACCCCCCACTCCAGGTCTTACAGAGTAAAGCAGGTGACATTTCTTCTGATGGTGGTGGGTGGAGGACACTAGCCAGCCCCTGAAAGCTACTCAAGGTAGAGGAGTTCTGCTTTCATCCCTGGTGTGAACGACAGCCAGAAGGGAGCTGCCTTTTTGAAACATACGGGTTGAACAACGTATGTAACTTATGTTATGCACCTCCTATTCTGGACTTGTGGTGATGGGCAGAGATGCTTGTGTACGTGCACGTGAGTGTGTACCCAAACTACTTCAAAAGCACCAAACAGATTTTGCATTTTATTGTAAGATTCCCCCTGGTGTTGACAACTTGTATGCCAAATTATAGCTTGGAGGGACATTTACTGGCCGCATTTATAAACTGTTAAACACAAGGATTTCTACTGGAAACACTGATAGAGCCCCAACTCTAGCAGCATTTGTGAGCTCTGCCCTAATTACGACAGTGCTGTATAAATCACAGCCTTCTGCCTGTCACCACTCAAGGCCCCAGTGAGAGTCCAGCACAGGTCAATGTGTGGGGATGATCAGAAGGAGAGTGACGGCACACACCTGAGCTCCCGTGGTCTCAAGTGCAGTGATTATTAATGTGAGAAAGCCAGAATGATGGAAAGTGGTCCAAGTTCCAGTAGAATTTATAGCTTTTAGTGCCAATGTCCCTCAGCGTTGACCAGCTGTTACACACCTGGAAGCAGAATACTGAATATTCTCCTTCAATTTATCTTTCCTTTTGCTTATGGGACTAATGATGGACAGAGCAATAGGTAGCGTAATTATAGACACCCACTTGCAGACAATGAGTTTCATGCAGAAACACTGCACTCCACTACCAAAAAGCATTCCAGACAATCCAGCATCTTAAAGCTACATTATACCAAGAGTAATATTTTGCTCATGTAGGAGTAGCATTTGGAGTTTTCTTTTTATTCCTTTATACATATATACACACATACATATATATATAAAAGGTGACAGGCTAATGAAAGTGAAAGCAATTCCTGCTCTTAAAGTAATTCCTAACACAAAAATTGGTAATGCATGTGAAAAAAGTTACTCACAACGTTTTCTTGAGTGCAGGGTACAGTGCGTCTTCTATGGATCACTTAGTGTGCTCAGTTTTAACGCATTTCTAGGGATCACCTAAAACAGAGGCACCCAAAGGATTACAAATACACACATAATTTTATGTCATATAGAATCATAGAAGAGTTTGGGCTGGAAGGGACCTTTATAGGTCTTCTAGTCCAACCCCCCTGCAATGAGCAGGGACAGCTGCAACTACATCAGGTTGCTCAGAGACCCATCCAAACTCACCTTGAATGTTTCCAGGGATGAGGCATCTACCACCTCTCTGGGAAACCTGAGCCAGGGTTTCATCACCCTCACTGTAAAAAATTCTCTTCTTCATATCTAGTCTAAATCTTCCCTCTTTTACCTTAAAACCACTACCCCTTGTCCTATTGCAACAGGCCCTGCTAAAATGTTTATCTCCATCTTTCTTATAAGCCCCCTTTAAGTATTGAAAGGCCACAATGAGGTCTCCCCAAAGCCTTCTCTTCTCCAGGCTGAACAAGCCCAACTCTCTCAGTCTGTCCTCATAGGAGAGGTGTTTCAGCCCTCTGATGAATTTTGTGGCTTCCTCTGGACCTGCTCCAACAGGTCCATGTCTTGCCTGTGGAAGATGCTCCATGTCTTGCCAGAGCTGGATGCGGTACTCCATGTGGGGTGTCACCAGAGTGGTGTCGAGAGGCAGAACCACCTCCCTCGACCTGCTGGCTATGCTTCTTTTGATGAAGCCCAGGATACGGTTGACCTTCTGGGCTGCGAGCGCACATTGTTGGCTCATGTCCAGATTTTCATCCCCCAGTACTCCCAAGTCCTTCTTGGCAGGGCTGCTCTCAATGCCTTCATCCCCCAGCCTGTATTGATAGTGGGGATTGCCCTGACCCAGGTGCAGCACCCTGTACTTGGCCTTGTGGAACCTCATGAGGTTCACATGGGCACACTTTTCAAGCTTGTCCAGGTCCCTCTGGATGGCACCCCATCCCTCAGGCATGTCAATTGCACCACTCAGTTGGTGTCATCTGCAAACCTACTGAAGGTACACTCCATCCCACTGTCATTGATGAAGATATTGCACAGTACTGATCCCAGTGCAGACCCCTGAGGGACACCACTTGTCACCGATCTCCATCTGGACATTGAGCCCTTGACCACTACCCTCTGGATGACACCGTCCAACCAATTCCTCATCCACCAAACAGTCCATTCATCAAATCCATCTCTCTCCAATTTAGAGAGGAAGATGTTGTGGGGGACTGTGTCAAAGGCCTTACAGAAGTCCAGATAGACGACATCCGTAGCTCTTCCCTTGTCCACTGATGTAGTCCCTCCATCATAGAAGGCCACTAGGTGGGTCAGGCAATATCATTTCATGAAATTCCTATTTACAATAATGAAAGGCACAAGCAGATTAGAATATAAAAAAGTGATCCCCTCTTTTGTCTTTCTCTCAGTCGCAGCCTCTACCACCAACAGATGAATATAATGCTCAAACAAATTCAGTATGTCTCATTTAAAATTGTAGTCAGATCTTCGGGAAAAAATCTTATTCTTCTCACCATCAAATGCAAGATTTTCCTTCACTTCAATGTGACAAGAATGTCTTTATAATTTCTTTCCTGTTAACAAACCCTCTTTTTCTAGTTTTGTACTCTAGCTTTGTAGTTAGTTGGACAAAATATATCACATGGATTCAGAAAATACAGATATCCAGCATGTGCTGAATGATGATGAGGGGCAAAGGTTTTGTCATCTGTAGCAGAAAAAGAAAATGCGCCTGAAGAGAGGCATCTTTCTGATTCAGTAGCATCAGACTTCAGTGACCTCTAGAAAAGTTATAGGAAGATCTTTGTGAGAACAGAAATGTATGATGAGCAAAATACACGATAGACGCAGAACTGTCATCCCTTCCCAATATGCCTTCACTTGATATTTTATGTACCCATGTAATAACAGAAGAACAGCAAACCTTTCCATCTTTGTTCTTGAATGAGAATCATGCTTTCTCTTTCTCCCCTCCCCCCTGCTATCCTATTGTATTGGGTTTGCATGGCAAGATTCTGGTAGTGGGGGGGCTACAGGGGTGGCTTCTGTGAGAAGCTGCTAGAGGTTTCCCCTACGTCCAACAGAGCCAATGCCAGCCAGCTCCAAAATGGACCCACCAGTGGCCAAGGCCAAGCCCATCAGTGACAGTCTTAGTGCCTCTGTGATAACATATTTAAGAAGGGTAAAAATCCTGCACAACTGCAGCCAGAGAGAGGAATGAGAATATGTGAAACAACTCTGCAGACACCAAGGTCAATGAAGAAGGAGGGGGAGGAGGTGCTCCAGGTGCAAGAGCAGTGATTCCCCTGCAGCCTGTGGTGAACACCGTAGTGAGGCAGACATTCACCCTGCAGCCCATGGAGGTTAAAGGTGGAGCAGAAGTCCACCTGCAGCCCACGGAGGACCCCATGCTGGAGCAGGTAGATGCCCCAAGAAGGCTGTTAACCCATAGGAAGCCCACACTGCAGCAGGTTTGCTGGGAGGACTTGTGACCCCATGGGGGACCCACACTGGAGCAGTTTGTGAAGAACTGCACCCTGTGGGAAGGACTGAGGTTGGAGAATTTCGTGAAGGACTGTCTCCCATGGGACGGACCCCACACTGGAACAGGGGAAGAGTGTGAGGAGGAAGGAGCAGCAGAGACGATGTGTGACGAACTGACCGCAACCCCCATTCCCCGTCCCCCTGCGCTGCTCGAGGGGAGGAGGTAGAGAATTTGTGAGTGAAGTTGAGCCCAGGAAGAAGGGAAGGGTTCGGGGAAAAGGTTTTAAGATTTGGTTTTATTTCTTATTACCCTACTCTGATTTGGTTGGTAATAAATGAAACTAATTTCCCCAAGCTGAGTCTGTTTGGCTCAACCCATGAGCCTTTCATTATTTTTTCTCTCCCCTGTCCAGCCAATGAGGGGAGTGATGGAGTGACTTTGGTGGGCACCTGGCAGCCAGCCAGGGTCACCCACCACACCTATAGTATCTCCAAATGTGTTTACAATTACTTCTCTACCTTTGGTATAACCAGAAGATTTTAGAATGAACTTAATACAAATGTAGAAAAAAAAGAAGTGTTTTGTGTGTATTTTAAGGAATTGCTAGCTGTTTGCTAAAGCCTTTTCATGCCTTGTCTGGGATCTTGAAATAATTTATTTAATAAAATGATGGCAATGACTCACAGCTTTTCTAATAGAGTTGTTTTCATTTATGTTGTACACAGAAACAGCTCTGTTAATAAAAAACATATATAAATAAAGTAGCTCCAGAAAGGAATGCTGATTTGTATAAGAAAACCCTGGACAATTAGGAACTAATGTCTGTAAAATATTCTGTTGCCACAAGACACACACAAACTGATTGAAGACAGACACTTCTATGAGAGTTTTGTTGAGGCCAGCTTTATAAATAGATGCTCAATAATAGTAGGCCAGATGTTCAAAATAAATTGTCAAGCAAGGTTTCTTGTAACCAGGCTGAGGAAAGCCATCAAAGCAATTGTTTCACAACTTCAGATCACATTCTGAGTCTGTTAGCCTATTGTCAAATGATGCTCTTAGAAATGATGAAGTGCTCTCTCCTGTCAGAAGAGCCAATGCCACTTTTGGAAGAGTGACTGAAATAAAAAAATGGGCTAAGCTTTGTTATGGAGCTGAATGTAGACAGGGTATTTTGAACCAAACCACAGTGCTTCTTTAGAGACGTGACTCTTGTGAGGGTTATTGCTGTTAATGGTGAGCTGACAGCTTGCATATGCTCTGCATACTACTCTGGTCAGCACATACATTATTATGTCCACCATCTTACTTGTGTGGGCACGTGTTGGGGGGCTGTAATATCAACACATTACAATAGAAAAAAAAGAGACAAGACTTTTTTCTTCCATAAATATAGGCATCTGAAAGTCTAAACATCAGGCTCCTAGTGTAGTCACTGGAGAAACAGCTGCATCCGAAGGGTCTTCTCCTAGCATAGGTAGAAGTCACTTTCTGATAGTGACTTCTCCGTTGGCTATAGAAACTAGACACTTTCTGTGACAGGGATGTGACGTGATCCCAAAAGCCAAAATTCTGACGTACATCTACTAATATTGTTTCCTTTAAGGAACACCACAAAAGCACCAAAAGGAATTTGAATCTGAAAAGTGAAGATCTCCTAAAGCACACATTTTTTAAATGGACAAAAATCCACATGTGCTGGGTAACACTGAAGTAAAATAAGTGGATTTGGAAGCAACTGTCTCTGCCCCGCCTCTTGTGCCTTGCATGCTAAGTCTTTTCCTCCAGAGTTTCCCTTAATCCAGAAATTTTTATGTGAGTTTCCAGGTTACAGCAAATTCTAGAAAATATTCTATGGGTCCTTAGGAAAGGTCTCTTTCTTTCTATCACCTCTGAAAACTGCCTGTGTGTTTGCTCCCTCATTTTCAGAGAAATTTCCCAGTCTGGCTTCATTTTGTCTACCCGATGTTGCATTTCAAAATGTTCCTGCTTGGGCAGTATCTGGTTGCTCTACAGGAAAGAAAAATCTCCTCCTTGCTCAGGAAGTTCCACTTGTCCCAGAGTGAAGGAGCCAAGAACGGTAAACCAGTAGCCTTTTTCCCTGGCTTTCTAGGTTTCCATCTAACACATATATATGAAGAGTCAGGTGAGACAGAAACTCACATTTGATTTGCGTAAGCAGAATAATACTTCTGCAACTCTGGGTTTGTACGTTGAACTAAAGAACAAGCTTTTCATAGGAAAACTGTACTGCGTGTGTGGATGTCTGGTATTTTTCTTGCAATCTGGTAACAAAATCCACAGGCTGACTCTGCAGCATGCAGGGAAAAGTATTTCATTTTTTTGCTTTAAATCTTCTGCCTGGCAATTTCATTTGATGCTCTTTAAAAAGAATAAGAATATTGTGGGAAATACTGAATAAACATTCTTCATTCATTATCACCATATTACTCGTAATTTTATATATCTCAGTCATATCCCTGTTTAGTCATCTCTTTCCCAAACAAGGTCATTGTGGTCTGCAAAATCAAAGACATGAGAAGAAGTGAAAAGAATTAGCACAAGCCCTAAAATTTCACTTATTGCCAAAAGGCAATCATGCAGCCAAACAAAGGCTAAATTCTCACTAAATGTTACCCATAGTTATGGAAGTCTGAAGGCTTCATGTGTTCTCCAAGTGGTTTAGATCTTAATTTTAAAAACCTCCTCTAAAGGAAAGCTAGAAAAGTTTTACATACCACTGTTAGCAATAAATAAATAAATAAGCTCTATATACTGCAGTTGACTAAATGCCATTGTTCTTTTTCAGCATTATCCTCGCTACCATATGTTTAGAGTCACTGGGACTGCAGCACTGTGAATACCAGCCACACAAGCTATCAATTAACTGTTTCTGAATGCCTCCATATTCTTGCTATACATCACTGTGGCTCCTCTAACCTTTGCAAGATGTTTTCTTCAGTCTTTTTTTGAACATCATTTTGATGCTGTTGGTAACTTAAAGTCTAACCATTACAGTGGCACCATGAGAACATATTCATGGCCTCAAACCCTGTTGCATTAGGCTTTGCACGGATCCAGGTATGGATACAGACTTGGTCCCAACTACATACAGTTTAAAAACTAAGACAAAATCTTTCAAAACCACAAAAAAGTGGATTCTTCTCAATAGTTTCAGATATCTCAGCTGCAGATATTGGCATTTGAGCTGTTCACCCCTAGCTTCTTTCACAGCCAGAGAAGGGGAACAGGCACTTTTATGTATCAACACATCGAATCTGATCTGGCAACGCTTTGTTTCCTTCTATCCATTAAAGAGCAAGTCAAGATAAGCTCTTTCACAGACACCTGTATCTACAGATGTCTGTATCTGGTCAGATACTACCCACACAAACAAACATACTGATCAGCATGATGGTAATGGTCCCATTATGGTGGTAGCCAAGTACGATTTAGAGTAAAAAACCACCACCTTAAAGTGTCCCTGTGGGTGCTTGGGGGAGCTGTTCATTTGCATGAGAAGTCAGAGAAATGTCACATAAAATGTCAGCATACTCTTGGAGATATAAGGTGATGGGATCTATATTGAGAATCTCAGGTATCCGGGTGGTTAGGAAAAGTATGTTAGAGAAGTTAGAAGGAAGGACTCGGCAACACCGAGGTATGGCATTGAGTGGGGAACTGGAGAGATCTCAACAGATGATCACATCCATTTAAAAACAGCATGGCAATATTGTGACAATGAAAAGCAGTCGTGAAGTTTGAGAAACAAGTTTACAAGGAAGAGAGGTTAAGAGGTTTGTTTTTGCTAAGTTCAGCTTGTCCTGATTGTTGGATTTTAAGAGACATGAAAAGGTTTTCATTTGAACATAAGGAAATAGACTCGGAATAAAGACACATATGAAAGACATACCTTTTTGACATGGACACACTCGTTGGTCTTGTGTTCACAGGTGAGACATAGCAGAAAGTGAGAAAAATCAGACCAAAAACATTATAAAAAATACTGCTTTACTGAGCACCACTCTTGTCTCCCCAGTAATCAGGGAGGGGAACAAGATTATATTCCAGAGGACTTTCTTAACAAGCAGTTAGGGAGGTGGGAAGAAAGTGGAAAGAAGAAAAACTCACTGAAGCCAAAAAAAAAGGATGAGTTTTCCAAAGTATGTGCTCATTTGTGCTCAAGCCCAAGGCAGCCAGACAGGCAGGGGGAAGAAGGGAAACATCTCTCCACAGCTGGAGCTCAGAGGGGAACGGAGAGAGGAAGGGCAGCTGCTGGAGGGGCAGACTGGTGTGAGCTGAGCAAGAGTAAACCTGCTTGTATGGGGATGGAAAAAGAGCCAGAGCATACTGAGAAGCTAAGGAGAAGACTAAGGAAGGGAATGGGATGAGATGGAGCGCCTGGAAGAGTAAGAGGAAAAGGCACAGGGCAACTGCCTGCGTTATGACAAGCAAGGGGAAAAGGAAAGGAAGGTTGCATGTATTTTGTATTTTCTATTTATATATTAAATAGATACTTCTTCCCTGAGAGAAATGGAGACTTGCAGTGTAGGCAGAAAGAAACAAAAGCAGGAATATAGAAGAGTGAGTGACAGGTGGTGAAAAGGCATCTGCTATTACAGGTGTAGGCACAGTGGAAATAGTAATTTATCTTTGAAAGTGACAGAGACAGGAGATTGTTTGAGGTGAGATCTAGAACAAAGCAAGCAGCAGTGCTTTACTAGCCATCTTTAAAGGTCATCTTGTAACTTTTGCTGTGATACCTTGAAACAGATGAAATGCATTTATAATTTGATGATTCAAAAGGACACTAAAAGGGCGACCCTAATTTGCGGTTCATTGGAGCACCAACGGAAACACCAACAAATCTGTGTTATTATTTTTTTTTAAAATGGTCACAAAACTTCCATTAGCTGAATTTTAGGCTAGACTGGTACTTTGAACTTCCTGATTATATTTTTTTAGAGAGTCAGGGCTAAAATCTAAACAGGCACACCACTTATTTTTGTGATTGAAGAAAGTATATCCAGTACTTATAAAAACACTTACGTACTTTAACAGTATAAAACATTGTTAAAAATATTTTTTATTTTAAAAGCTCTTCCAGAAAAATCTTCAAATCCTGGCATCCCATAAATGTAGAAATTTCTGGCGTTTCACTTCAGTAAAGTGTTAAAGAGCAGAGCTATACAGGTCTGTTTAATGCATATCTGTAACATATTTCACCCTACGCAATACCGGTTAGAGTGGTTAAAGCATACTGGGAATTTTTTGATGCAATTGACTTTTGTCACTAAGAAAGCCAAAGTCAAAACCAAAAGTATTTTAAGAGTGCTGGTTTCAGCATAACCACCTTGGGCCCCAGCTGGCAAAAGGCTCTTTGGAAGCAGGTTGAGACACTCACTCTATGAGAAAAGCAGATTTAAGTCCCTCTTCTGTCTGATTTAGAGGGGTAATTCTGGGTGACTAATGGATGCTTTTGGCTGAGTACCCTCCAGCAGTTCCTGAAAGGCTTGGCTGTTTTTATTCAAGCTAGGAACATTTCTTTTCTGAATTTCAAAATGTTCAAGACGGCTTGATAATAACTCGTTACTAACTGTTAGATCACATAGAGAAGGCCCAGACTTATTTATTTTTTTCATTTACAGGTAAGACCCTAGAGATTTGGGCTTTACCTTTAAAGATGAAAATCACATTGCCTCTTAGTACAAAGCTGCAAGAATTATGTAGATTCCCTAATTAGAACGAAGATAGAAATGCACACGTAATTAATTCAGAACCATTCTTAAAAAACATGAGAAAGAGAAGTACAAATCCCACAATCTAAACAAAATCTTCTTCCTTTCAAAGAAGTATGTTCACAGCTTCCATGCTGGTCAGCAACTTTAGACAGCTGGAGCCCATAGCTAAGAAAAAATACATTCCTATAATTGTATAAATTAGAGCAAGAATGATTGTAATTGCCCACATTCACTGCCAAGATGTCTCTACAGGTTGAAATTAAAAGACTTTTTTTATAGACTTATGAGGGCAAATTGTTGCCATTTAGGAAAACAATAATTTTTAAGTTTTGGACATTGCACAAGAAAATAAAGTTTTGTTTAGACGAACAAAAGGGTTTTTTTGAAGTATAACATGATTTGACAAGTCAGGCACACAGAACCTATCCATTATCTATCATGGGAAAAATATAATTTATGGATAATCTCTAAGCAACATCTGCATCAAACATACCTGTAAGTTACCTAAAAGACCAAGAATCTAAAGGCTGACATGATTTATTCCAGTTACTTATGAGTCTTTAAAAATGCTTCTTTCTCACTTAGCATGACTTATTCAGAGGTCTGAGGGTGCTACAGGAAGAAGGATGGGTGTCATTATTTCTATTTTAGAGCTGAGGAAGCAGAAGAAAGCAGCAACTCTGTGACACATCCACCTCCACCACCTGGGGAAGTTAGTGTGGGACTTGTGGAGAAAAATCCTGCTCTTGCCTCTCCAGATAACTCTGTCCCCGAAACAGTTGTATTTTACTGGAGCTGAATATCTGCTGAGTAGTGCATTCACAACTATGCACAAAACCCCACAGTTCCTGATTTGATTCAGCTGCAATCCTGCTCTTTTTTTGTTAGTCTTGCTTCAATCTATTTTCTCTGCATATGGATGTTGCTGAAGGCAACTGATATAGAGGGGTACACATATTCATGGAGGAACAGGAGTTTGAAAAAGTGTACTCATCTTCTGTTTATTATTCATGATTCACTATTCATCATTCACTTTTTTCTCTATTCATAAAGTTTCAGGCATCCAATCAGGAGCGGAGACCAGGATGAATAATGGAAATACACAGTTCACAGATAATATTCAGGCTGTAATTTGTACAGGCAAACGATTTGATGAACATTTATAAATAACTGAAACACATTATTTTGGGGGCACAAAAGAAAATCTGCCCTCAGGCAAGGAGGCAGATAAATGAACTTGATTATGGCTTGGGGCTCGAAGCAAGTAACCAGAATAGATAGCAATCTCCTCTGATATAACCTGACTTAGCCCAGAAAGATAGAAGGCCATTAAGCTATGAAAACCGCTCTGTCTTATGAAGATGCAAGTCTATCATTTTAACAACTATCTCTGGGGAAAGATGGACCAGTATTCCCAGTTGGATTGAGGGTAATCAGGTCCCAGATCTAACAAGACCAGTGAAAACTTCTTGTCTGCTGAGTAAGTGATTCCAGCCGATTGCTGTTCTCAGGACGGGAGCTTTATATCACATTCTACTATCTGAAAATCAAGAAGATTACTTTCTGTGGTGTGTACTCCACTCCTAGCTGTCCAAGAAAGGGCCATTCCTCAGTTTCCCAGGTGCTATATTTTCTCTGAGATGTTAAATACTGCACCATTTATTCAGGTGCTAACAAATTTTGGAGAACGGTGGATACATAAATCTTTTCCCCACAGTATAGGTTGAGTGACCTGGTAGAAAAATTGAGGGAACTCCCCTAAAAGGGCAGAAAGGTGCCGTGTCCTTAGCAATAACTAGCTGGTTAAGGCAGGTTTTTTATTCCTGTTGTGAATAAAACACAATGAGGATGGGGAGTCACTGTCTCTGCCAGAAGTCTCTTCTGTGGTGCTGTTGATGTGGTCCAGCTCCGTGTCCCAGCCTGACTGCTCTCTAATCACATGTTATTATTAGCATCCATGACTTTAACTGTTCTACAGCCACTATCTATTTTTTACTGCTGCAGTGCAGTGTTCAGGTCACCATCAAGATGCAAACACTTTAAGAAATCCTACTAGCTTTTTGATCCACTTTAACAGAGGAGAGGTAGGAAGGGAATATATAGGCATTGTGGGACACTGCAACTTACAGTCCAACATATTAGTGTCAACCATAGCTAATTTCTTTGTACTTAGGATGCCAGGCTATATCAAACACCAAAAAACTACTTACCTAAAACTACTGTTATATCTTTACCCTGTGCCTTTCTCCAGGAGGGCAAATTGGAGCAACAGAGAGATGAAAAGAACTGGGTCAGTGAAAAAAATCTCTGACCATCACAGGCAAGCCATGTCATGAACCAATCAACATAAATATACTCCAAATCCCATAGTGAGCAGCATTCAAGTCCATGAAGAGAAATCCCCATAGGCTGCGTGGAGCTCCTCACTTTTGCATCCCCTTTGCTCCATCCTACATGTCCAGCAATATTTCCCTGCTATGCCTCGCTACATGGAAAAGAAGCAGAAGAACAGCCAGTCCACTTACAGAGATACTTATTTTTAGGTGTTTTACTCTCTTTCCTTTGTGTGAGAGATAACTGATTCTGAAGTGACTGGCAAGAAGGGAAATGTGAGGAAGAGTGGAAGAAAGCAGGATAGAGACAGGAAAGAATCAAACCTCAACCTGAGATCAGCAAGGTGAGTTTAGAAGATGGAGGTGTACTCCCAGTGTGTCCTACACAGCTGTGCTGCAGCGGATCATGCTGTGACTGGGGCAGCTTGCAAGGAGCAAGGTGAGAGCACTGAATTGATGTGCTTTCAGCTCTTGACCCTGTGTTGAGACTTGCCCACAGGATCTGCAAGGAGGAAGAAATGCAAGCAGAGGAAGCAAAGCACATGGAGATAGAGGTAGGAGGCAGGAGGCTGAAGTTTGCTTTACAGCTGGAGGGTGTGAGGAGGTGTCAGGTGAATGCATCAGGAGAAAGAGAGGGGCTCTGTGAAGGCACGTCTTTGGAAGCCTTAGGACCTGGGAGAAATCAGAGATGAAAAACTATGTCAGATGGGACGGTGTATACTGGTTTACCACTTTATGGAAGATGTGAGAAACTCTTGCAGCCTAATGTTTGGGTTTCAGCAAATCCCTGGAAGGCTTTGAAGCATAATTGACATGGTTTAATCCCGGTAGGAATGTAAGCATCACAGAGCCACTGGCTCACTCTCCCACCCAGTGGGATGGGGGAGAGAATCAGAAAGGTAGAAGTCCAAAAACTCATGGGTTGAGGTAAATACAGTTCAATAATTAGGAAAAAAAAAAAAAAGAGAGACACAGAGGAAAAAAAATTCCAATCAACAAAGACAAAGAAAACCACCCCAAAAACAAGTCACACAGAAAAGTCCAAGTTGCTCACCACCACCTAATTGATGCCCAGCCAGTCTCTGAGCAATGGCAGCCCTGGTCAACCTTCCTCCCTCACCCCCTTTTATTACTGAGCAGGATATTATATGGTATGGGGTATCCCCTTGGACAGTTGGGGTCAGCTGTCCCAGCTGTGTCCCCTCCCAACCTTTTGTGCATCCCCAGGCTGCTTGCTAGCGGGGCAGCCTGAAAAGCAGAAAAGGCCTTGACTCTGTGCAAGCACTGCTCAACAACAGCTAAAACACCCCTGTGTTATCAACACTGTTTTCATCACAGATCCAAACCATGGCCCCATACTAGCTACTATGAAGAAATTTTACTCTACTCCAGCAAAAACCCGTACAGTGACGCAGGTTGGTGCTTAGTCTGTATGTTTTTTAGGTGCTGCAGTGAGCTGAATTTTGAATTTTGGTCTATATTTACAGCTCCTTCCACTTGAGAGATTTCCATTATATCTACCCAAGGAAACCAATAATGACTTAATCACATCAGGAAACTTCCCAGTGAGAAAGGTTGGGGGTGAGGAGGGACTGGTGTTAGAAGCAGACCAAGGAATGAGGTTATTGCACAGCAACCAGAGCTGTTTGTTTGCTCTAGCTAGCAAAGTTAATTCAAGAATCATGTTTAAAACCACTGCCTGGCATTTTTTAATATTTCCTTCTTTTTTTTAGTTCTTTGGGGTTGGTCAGCAAATTAGCTGGCAACCTTCTCTGAGAGGTTAATTAGAGGAGACTACTCAGGAACGCTACCCAGGCGCGTGCACACGCTGCCTGGTGGGAAGCTAACAGATGTACAAGGAGCTTGGAAATCTCTATTTTTCTAACTGGGGAATCTTTTTCTCTGCAGGACTCAAGTTCAAGCAGAGGTCGGATCCTTGTTTCCTCCCAGTGAGGATCAAAGTCTGTTGAAACTGAGTAATGCTTAGAGTGGGAATTGGAGCCTCAGCTTATGGCAATAGAAACTGGAGAGGTTTTGCAGCTCTCCTCAGTGCAATGTTATTGATTTCCAGAGTAAGAAATTACTGCTTCTACAGTTTAAACTTTATTCTGTTCTCTGATGGTTGAAATTGGTTTGCCTTTTAAACTATGCTAACACTTGACATGTAATATAAGATGATTTTGTTGTCGCTAGCCAGCAAATGTTTGACCTCAGCAGAAAATGTGAATTCGAAGCACAAAGCTATAGAATTACTTCTCTGTCCTTGCATTTGTTTTGACTGTGCCTGGTATGGAAACGGCTCCAAATCCAGCTTAGTCATTCATTGTAAAAAGACTGAAAAAGACCCAGTGAGTCTTCAGCCTGAAATTTTGGGTGGGCTTTGATTCAGGCACCGTTTACTCAGTCAGGGAACTCCAAACAATAGTGTGAAATACGATTTACCTGCTCAGTCACAAGCAGACAACAGCGAGTCTAGTCCTACATACACTCAGTACTTACTACTAGTTCCTTCTGATCTCTTTTCCTCTCTGCCTCCATAGTCAGATAATGCCATTAATATAACTGAAAATCCATGTTGGGAACAGGAGCACAATTAGAAACCCTCGTTTTGACACTTATTCATCTGCCTTAGCAGATCTTGCTGACTCCCTAAGATAAAGTTCCTGGAGATCCTGGTACTAACTTTCCTTTGGTGTGTTAATTCATGTATGCAAAGAGGGAAAAAAAAGCAGGGTTTGAGGAGCAGGTATCACAAACTTGCAATAAGTGCACTGTCAATTCAGGTAACCACTGAAACCTGGTGCTAGCTCTGAGGAAGTCCCTCTCCTCCTTTCTTCTGCTTGCTGACAACATACTCGGGCAGGAGGAGGGAAGATGCACCTCCACACTGAATAGCCCAATCAATCTGAATAACCAGGAAACGATACATGAGAGAGACTTCTGAGGCAACGAAGGAACCACCAATTCTAAGAAGATCAAGATCGCATTGATTATTTACTTACATTCACTAGTGACTCAAGTTAATTAAAGGAGATCTCCTGCAAATTCCCCATGAGATACATCAATGGCTCTTGGTACTACATGTTATTTCTACTGGAAATAATGACCTATAGATGCAGTAATTCCCCACAACACACATCTTTACTGCAGTCTGTCACATTAGCCCCTGGTATTTATGGCATCAGTCCGTTATGGAGCCCCTGATTTTTTCATCTCTATGCAACTCCTTTAGTATTTTTGTTTGTTATTAAAAAGAGAAGCTAAGTTAAACCTTGACTAGATTTAAGCAAGTGCCTTTGAAGTTACCCCATCACTTTTTCTTTCATCTGTTTTCAGGACCAGCTTAAGATAATACAGACCCATAGGCACACCTGTGCTCATTTGTGCTCTCACAGCTCCATCTTGAAGAAACAATGGCTGCAGACTCCTCTGAGTACCTCCACAAGTGAATGCTGAGAAGTTCTCTCTTTCCTGTAGAGTCACAAAGTGTCTACCAGTTTTTGCAGGAGGTGAGGTAACTGCCTCATCAAAGACTTTGCCTCAGTGAAATTCTTCATCAAAGAGTCTAACTGAGACTCTTTTATTCCCTGAGTTCAGTGAATGAATGGTGCATGGAGGAGGTACAGTTTCATACATACTGGATGCTGAGCTGAAACCTGTGGTGCCAGGACCCACAAACTAATATTTTGCCATAAGATCCCACCCTGTGAGAGCTCTCAGACTGGATGCATAGGTGAAATAAGAGTTGATTAATTTATTTACCCAAGAGCACAGTGGTTATAGCACTCACCTGAGGGGAGATATTGGTACTTTATGTTCACTGGAACAGGTCCAAACTGAGAGTGAAAGTGCAAGGACAGATTGGTGAAGGAGATAACATGGGTTCAGGTTCTCTCAAACAGAGAGGAAATTTGAAATTGTTTTTTCCTGATGCCAGATGAAAGTGCAAACCCCAGGCTATTGAGTGACAGGTGAGAAGTGGGGTGAGTCCTCTCGCTGCTCTTTGTGCAGACATAGCACCTACCCTGCCCATGGGCTTTTCTTTCTCCCCTGCATTTCCCTACCTGTAAAAACTCTGCAGTGTAATGATATTCCAGCTCAGCCTCTGCTAGCCTCATCAGTCCAAGATATTTGGAAAAAAAAAAAAAAAAAACAACCAAAAAAACTCTTTTGAAAAATCCTGTTTGTTAAATAGAAGTGAAATAGCTTCCTCATTCTAGAAACTACGTTGTATTTTTTCCGTCCTTCTTGAATACTACACAATGTTACCTTGCAATAGTTCCCTGTTTCACCTGCTGCATCCTAGCTGTGTGTTTCATAATAGCCACACTGGACTGGCTGGTGGTTCACTGACACCATGAAGCCAGCTAAAACATCCTGCTCTTCTCCTTCTCCTTCCATGTTCACCCCATTAACTCCCTTCTTATGGCAGTTTTCTATTTCTGGGTGCATGGTTTTGTCTCTCAAAGAAATATAAGTGGCAAATAAAAATCAGGGAATGATCTGTTTTCCCTGCTGCTCACAAGAGTTATTCAAAAATTAATTTGCCGTCGGGTAAAAAGATCCTACTAAACCTCATCTAATATCTGAGTTTGTCAAGAAACCTGAAACCAGGCAAATGTTACTAATCTCTGCCAATATGTTTATCACTGTTTATGCTACAAAATTTCTGCACACTAATTCCTCCCCCCGACACACTCCCTTCATATAACTCTATTTGTGCCATGTACAAAAATTCTAGAGCACTGTATCATATTCTCCTTCATTTTGGATGGGCTACTTCATGAAGGGGTTTTTGCTACTAGTGGCCACCTCTGTGCATTCAGAGTTGCTTTGAGACTGATGGCATTACTCTTGATTGGTCCAAACAACAATGTTTGAGGCCATTATTTTAGAAGTTCCAAACAGTGTTGCAAGTTACAAAAACCTGGTTGCTGTCTAGTTGTTTTTTTTTTTTTTTCTTATCTGGGCTCTTATACCCTTTCCTTACTGTGATAAGAAACTCCACTAGTGAGAGTAAAGACTTTGATCCCTGCTGGGCTGCTAGCTGAACATAAATACATAAGCAATATTGAAAGAAAAGAAACCATGAAAAGTGTAAATAAAGGATGGTGGAAAAGCCCAGCACACTCATTTTTTCTGCTCTGTATCTGTGGCTACAGTTATTTCCCTGGGGACAAAGATAGTGAAGGAATGCAAGGTTCATAATTTCTCTTCTATCCAGGGAGACCACATGAGAATGAGATGAGCAGATGACCATCCCTGCAAGTCAGAAATAAGACATGTGGTATTCAAAGGGGAGGAGGAAAGAAAA
The DNA here is from genome assembly GCF_000708025.1 of Charadrius vociferus. NCBI lineage: Eukaryota > Metazoa > Chordata > Aves > Charadriiformes > Charadriidae > Charadrius > Charadrius vociferus. The sequence continues at coordinate 7,906,948 of NW_009650064.1, forward strand.
AAACAGGAAGGAAACCAGAACAAACAGATTCCTTTAAAAGCTCTTTTAGACAAAGGAGACACACAATTTTAAATGATGAGTTTTACTTAAAAGTAGATTACATCGTACCCAGTGAACGTACAAGAAGAGGAAGTACACAAGCTGTCCATTCTGCCTTGCATTATTCCTCTGAGGTCTGAAATTGGATTTATAAATTTCTTTCACTTTCTGGCTTCATAAACTCAGTGGTTTGGCTCATATAGATGAAGGAGTTCTGCACATTTGCACAAAACCTGTTGAGGAATATGAATCACCTGGACCTGTACAAGGGCATTCAGAGCTATGCATGGGACATGGGTATTGTAAGGCTTGAGCTGCTTCAACAGGTCTTGTGAAAGTGGGAGCCGACTCCCCTTCTTCAGAAGAAGCACGAAAATGTCATTTTTCCTTTTAAGCCCATAAGGAAGCAATTTTTGTTGTTGTAACTCATCACCTCTGTTCTCCTCTAACCATTCTTACGAGAAAGCTGTCTACCAAAGAGTGAGATTGAGCTCGGATTCACTGGAGCAAAGAAGGTCCAGAATCTGAAGAAAGGAAATGATGCCAACTTTCCATTACCTGCTGTGAATGAAACACTTGCTAATAACACTTACTTACATACTAACCTGTCCTCATTCATCCATCTCCAAAGAAAACAGAAGCTATGACTTCATTTTGTGAAGAATCCGATATGGCTTGTGCACATATATGTGTGTGTGTTCATGCGTGTACACGCATGACACTGAGAGATCCTACTGAATCCAGCCCCTCAGAGAGACTTACCGTAAGGAATTTATTGCTCACAGATCCCTTCAGCCTCAAGCACAGTGATGGTTGGTATCATCATAGGGTAGAAACATGATTTGCAACAAAGAAAATTTCAAAATTAATAGATCATAGATATCATACAACTGTGATACTAGTGCCCACTCTGCTGTTCTGTATGGGCTGCCCTAAGACTGATCTGTACTCTTTGGCCACATTGTGCACGTTTGCTTCCATGCTCCCTGCGGAGTTGTCTTGTCCCTTCCACCAGCTAGGGTCAAACAACATTTCACCTGCTTCTGCACCCTCTTTCTCCTTGGATTGGCGAGCACAGTAAGATGCTGTATAATGGTGTCAGAGAGGATCACCAAGGAAGAATTTTATTCTGGGAGAGTTGCTCACATGTATGCCAGGAGATGGAGTCTCCTTGTGCCAGGTCAGATCATCTGGACAGCGAGGAAGCTAGTGAGGAGATATAGATCTTTGCTTCCATCCACAATGAATTCCGCTAACATTTTAGACATAATAACATTGAGTTTCTTGATAATACTTTCAGTATTGCAAAAGATTCAACTGCTTGTGTTTGCTTCTATGCAGGCAGGAGTTAAGTCCTGAGCTGTGCTGCTTCTTGAGTCGCTCTGGTTAAGCACAAAGCAGAACTTCAGCTTCTCTGGGGTTTATACAGTCCCAAAGTCATGTGTAATGAGTTCTCAGGTTCTCAGCATCAGACTTTGCTGCCTAAATTGAACCAGAGTCCTAATCTAAATCACAAATCTACTTTGACTTTGTCTTAAGGGAACTCACATGTCATAGTCTCTTACTTTTCATTACCGACGACTGGTAACTCTCACTTTGCATACACTTTCGATATGGGATCCAAATGCTTTGAGTAAAACAACAAAATCCTTTTCCTTCTCACTTGACGGTCTTTAAACCTATTTATTTTTATCACAGGTAGCTCTTGTCTTCCCTCACTTAACTAAGCTGTGCAATGTATCCTCTCAGTTTGTGTGGGTGTTTCACCAGACACAAATTATGTTCTAGTCAAGGCATTTATTAATCTTTGACTCCTTCTGGCTTCATCCTTTCTTCTCCAGAGCTTGCTTTTTCTTTTTCTTTTCTTTTTTTTTTTTTTTTTTTTTGAGGGGGGCACTTACAGTATGAAGGAACCCTTCAAACACCTCAACTGCCTGCATCCCTCAGAATCAGAAAGAGTTTTGATGCTCAAAGAGATTAGCTGATCTGTTCAAGGTCCATAAGAAACATCTGTGGTAGAAACAGTTGTCAGATCCCCTGCAAAGCTGAGGAGGCAGGGGCTTAAAAACAAAACCACCCTCTCTCACTGGGTACGAGATTTATCTTCCCTAAGAGCTCTTCCTTCATTCACTCTCCCTTGTTCAGACTCCCAGATAATATTGTCTGGCAGAAATTCAGTATGTGCTATCCTACTGTCACTTGTAATTTTCTGGTTACAGCATAATCTACCCTAGTTCCCCAGCTGCCCTTTCTACATTTTTTTAAATCTTCCCTTGAAACCAGCCAATGTTAGAGACTGACTATCAGTCTATCTGTTCTGGTAGATTATGAAAACTCTGCCCCCTCTTTTAACAGCACAACTACTTGTGGATGGCATCTCCAAGAGATTTGGATTCGTGTTCAATCCAAAATCCCTAATGTTTGGCAACTGGACTGATCTAGTAAGCAGGATTTTGCGGTAGGGGTCTGGGTCTGACATTAGTTAACAAATATTTTTGTTAAAGACTTAGATGGTGACATAAGGAGTTCATATAGCAAAGTCTCCCAACTCCAAATGGCTTTGATAAATTAAAAAAAAAATGCCCTGGAATAAACAGGATGCAGTTTAATAGGGTAAGTAAAACACATGTAGGCAAAATCAGATGTGTGCTTAAAGGAGAAAAAATGTGAGCTGGACTGCAGGTGTGCAGAAAAAGACAGCGAATCCCAGCCAGAGCGAATGAAAACACAAAAAAGTATGCTAGACATGTGAAGCAATTCTTTTGTTATTCTCCTCACTTTTGATGACTCATCTTGAGTATTGCGTCCTGTTTTGCATGCTGCTTCTCAGGAAAAGCATGGTCTAACTGAAAAGAGTCTGTTGGAAACCAACCTGAATGCTCAGCAGCTGAGAGAATACAACTTATGTGGGAAAAATGAGCAGACCTGGGATGTTTCTTCTAGTCTGCAAGGCATCATAATTTCCAAGGTCCACCAAATTAGTGCTTCTTCCAACTCTTACTGTATTATTCCCTGTAATTAACAGCTGAATACACTCTCTCCAGGCTTAAATGCTGACTCCAAGTCATTCCTCCCTGAATTCAATACCTTTATCCCAGTTATCAGGAAACCTTGTGTGTCTTCCCTGATAAGCA
>NW_009650064.1:7910141-7911612 GCF_000708025.1 Charadrius vociferus
GCAGGAAGGAAGACTTTCAGTTCACTTACACTAGAATGATGTCTATCAACCCCAAATTGTAATTTTTCTTAGCAATATTTCTAGCTCCTTACAGGAGTGAAATTTCTCTTCTGGCATTTGTCCATCTCCAATCATCCAAATGGCCTTAAGTAGTTTAATTAATGAATAATGACACAGGATAGTTTTCACCTATTTGCCCTCAGCACATTCTCTTTTTATTTTTGGAAATTTGATGGGATTAACTCTTGATTTCCAAACGTAATAAAGCCCAGGGACATGAGTATTAGCATAAGCTTACGGGGCCTAACATTTTATTACTCACACAAAGCTTTTCTGGATGATACTTGTAAAAACAAGGTCTGTTCTCTCATAAGTTAAAGGGCTGGTAGCACATTGACTGAGGCTGGAGATACCTGAGAGATTGCTTCAATTTCTATAACCTTGGAAACACTTTCTTCCCTGCCCCCCACGGAAAAGCCTGATTAAAAAAAGAGACCTTGGCTAAGCTCAAAACAATCTCTGAAAACCTATAAATCTTTATTAAATTCTTTGCTAAAATTCAGCTGAGGAGGAACGGAGACACACTTTGTTCTGGGTATGTTTTTGCTGCGAAGTTCTTGGGGGCCTATAATAAGCACAGAGCTCATCTGTTGCTAATGATTTGGAGGAAGGACTCTTCCACATTGCGGGATGATATTAAGGGCACTGTGCTACAGTAGTAGCATTATACCTCATCTGCGACTTAGCTGAGGCCTGACATTCGATATGTATGTAAAACACCACTTACATATGGTGCTGTAGCTGATGGCTCCTGGGCTGCATTCAGCCCACGGGACACGTCCATCTGGCCTGCAGCCTCGGCGCTGAAAAATTGCATCCATGTGGGAGCAGCAGTAGGGGCTGAAGAAAAGCTGCTAGGCTGTGTTTGGAGGGCCAAACACTGAAGACCTTGGGGAACTGCTGCCACCTTCATTTGGCCTACGACTGGGGTGAAAACCGAAGTCCCCACCCGCTATTAAAAGACGGTCTAGCCTGTCTTTGATGATGGAGGAGGTGGAGAAGCTGGCTCGGGAAGGGTTGCTCGGGCACTGTGGACCTCTCCCTCCCTCTAGTGGTTTGTCTACACATAGAAATTGTTGTAAATCTGCTGCCTCTGTGCTTAAGGACTTGACCCGGAGGTTCAAGTATTTCCAGGCTCAGTTTTGCATTCTTAAAGTAGAGGTCTAGGGTTAAATACCCACTGTGAGCCTCACCACTATGAGAGGTCCTCGCAGTGTGGAGCTGAGCAACTGTGGCCCTTGAGGGACCAGGGATCTCCTGAGCAGCCTTAGTGTGAGTCTCGTACTAATACAGTGTGCCCTCTTAATCCTCCCTGTTGACAAAACAGCATTGGAGACTGCTAAGGGTTAGAGGCTCTTGAGGTGCTTTTGGTTGTCGTGGCTGTTTTTATAAGACCGGGGGATCTGTGCCA
>NW_009650064.1:7911740-7943257 GCF_000708025.1 Charadrius vociferus
ACATCTAACAGGATTGTTAAAAATACTACCAAAATCCATAAATCACACCGTTTCTATGATATATTTATTATAGAGACTAAGGTAGTTGTGGTCTCAAGAGTTTCGGTCTTCACAACGGAGTTAAGGAAAAAATAATACAGTGTAGAAACCCAGACAGAGGGAGAGAGAGGGTTTCTGATGTGAGATGTTACAGGTTTGTTTGACTTCACAGCTTGGTTTATATGTTGCATCTGTCAGGGTATTTGCACTTGGCAAGTGAATTGCTCTTTTGTTTTTTGTTTTCAAGGTCAATGACTTCAAAGCTGGTTGGAAAATATTAGAGAGAGAAGAAAGAGCATGAAGAGGGGAAAAAAAAAGATGGGAAAGATGGGGAAGGGTGGAAACGAGCAGAAATACCAGTTTCAAAAATACCCATACAATGTGCATCTCCATTCCTTTTCAGTTGCAAGAGCATGGTGAAAGTGGGCACCTTGCAGAAGACAACCAATACTCAAAGTCACTGTATGAATGACAAGGTGGTACTACGAAAAAGCAGGCGTGTGCGAGACCTGTTCTTCCTGCTGCTGGGAAATGCTATATTCTTGAGCACTAAATTCTCCTGCAGCAGAAGTCAACAAGAGCTCACCGTTGATTTTAGTGTCCCAGAATTGCATCCTGCTGATTTAGACTCATGTTGTGCTGCACTGGTAAATACATGTCCCCTCTCCTAACTCATGTGGCTGTGGGAAAAGAGGTCTGCCCTCGGGGTCCTTGGCTGGTCTCAGGCCCCCAGCCAGCTGCAGCTGCAATGCTTTCTGAAGGCAAAACTGGAACCTGCCACCTCCTGCTCTACCAGCTTCTTTTCAACAGGAACTGTTTACTCATTACAAAGCAATATATATAAAAATATGGCCACTGCTTTACAATGGTGACTGCAATGCTTCAGCTGAAATGTTAGCGCGCTGGGGAATGTGGCAGATTCTGAGTCAGGCCCTTGAGACAAACACTAAAAGTACCACTTAAAAGTTATATCCAATTCTAAATCTCTTTGAGCATAAACTGAACCAGTGAAGAAGTGTTGCATCCAAACACTACAAAGAAAACAAAGTGCTGCAGTGTTTCAAGTACAGGAGAGTAAAAGCAGGCAAACAGCTTGATTAAATCTGATAGACACCATTACTTTTGTTCCAGCAGCAGCAAGCACAATTCAGATGCTGCTTTCATCTCTCTTTTACCTCCTTGTAAAGGTCCAAAAATAACCCCAGAGAGTGAAAAGCACAATGTGTCGTTTCCTCCTGTCAGGCTAGCTAGGCTGAATCACAAACCTACAGGATCGTCCTCCTTTTTGATGGAGAGTGATTCTATCAGCCCTGCAATACAGAAAGGAAATTAAGGCACACAAAAGGCCACATGACTGGTCCAATATCACCAAGAAAGCCTGGGGTGAAGCTTGAAAGCCGATTCTTTTATGTTCTGGGCTCATACCTTAGCCACTTCGCCCTCCTTCCAGCCTGAATGTCTTGTAAATGCTGCTGTCGATGCATTGCAAACATTTTATTCAGGAAGCAAATATTTGTTTGTTCTAACTAAAGTGTGAAATGTGCTCAGTGGTGCCGTATATTAACTGGTAGTCAGATGTGAATGTGAACCTGAGTTCTAATCCAGACAACTTCTTTGTCTCCTGAATTTTAGGAATGCATTTGCCACTTCAAGTCAGATGAAAGAGTCGTAACTCTAATCTTCTGCTGCGTACTGCAGCTGCTATTGGATAGTTGGAGAATATAAGAAACAGAACAAATGTAGACTGATCCTTTTCTGATTTATTCTTCCATTATTCAGTGTAAGCGCTTAGCAATTTAAGAACTTCCTTGGTAAAATATATTAAACACATACCATTTACATGATATCAAAACTGGTATCAGGTCAGTGTTTTTTGCTTTTGCATTATTTTAATGTACTAATTGGCTGACAATAGATGTCTGATTATTTTTTGCATCTGTAAAACGTCACATAACATTAAAAAGCAATATCTGGTATTTATTGGAAACATTTCACAGTTAGTATTTCCATGCTGCTTTCATTTCGGTCTTCATTTCCCTTTGTAATCTAGAGTTTAAAGTTGAGTTTTGTATTCTTCAATATAAATTCAAGAATTCAGAGTTCATCCTGAAGCCAAAATGCTCACAGAAATGCCCTGGATCAAAAAGGCTGATGTTTCCTGTCATATTCAGACACCCAAATTGTTCACTGTTCAGTTTCTGGAAACATTAAAGCCTTGTATTTATCTGTAGGTCAGGCAGCTGCAAATCTGAACTGTGCCCGTGTTGAAATGTCTCTTTTTAAAGTAGGAGGCGATTCGGACTAATTTGTCCTTGGCCTCTTATGAGCTCAGACTACCACTTGAGTCCAATTATATGCGATGTCTTTGTGTTACTGACCTACAATCTACAGGGAGCTGAACTGAGAGCATCTTGTCTGCTTCCCCAAAGGGTTTTGGGATAATGATTTTGAATGTTTAGTGTGACATGAAGCCAATGATTACATCTTCGGTATTTTTGATTTATGAGCAATATTAGGCAGGAGCGGAGAGACAATCCTGCTGTAAAGGTATTTTTGAGTATGCCGATTTTACCCAGTGGAAGGAAATGACAGACTCAAGAGCCGTTACCAGTGATTAGGATATGCATTACAAAGTATGTGATGTACACGTCCAACATTTTCTATGCAGTTCCACTTCTCTTTATCCAGGGAGGTTAGTTTTTCAGCTTACTTAGATAGGATTTATTAATGGAGATTATTATGCTTCAATAACCAATGGCTCAATATAAACCTTAACATAAGTTTAAAAGATGTCAAAACAGAACGTCTTTTAACACAGAAACTTCTGTATCAAACATGGAACTGGGCAAAAGAAAAAGAAAACATTGGCAAATTGTAAAAGATGTGCTCTGCTCAATAAAACATGCTTTGTATGGAGCCTTCTTGGCAGCTAGCCATGAGTTCCTCGCGTATACGCAGGAGAAAGGACTTCCATAGGTGGTATGATTGGAGCCCTGTCTTTGACTCATGTCTGGTAGGGCTTTGGGACAAACCCAGCTGTGATTTGTGCAGTCATTTCCCAAGGCAGGGAGGCTGGAATAGCAAACGGGAACAGTCCAGGTTACTTATTTTTCATGGATTTCAGCAGGCAGCGCAGCCTGAGGGCAGGCAGGGAATGCACCTTGGCCTGTTATAATCGTCCCTTAGCAGAGTTTGTTGTAATCAATCATCTTCTCTCTGTTAAATCTCCCTCCTGGTAGTCTAGTCCCATCAGCTTCCTGAAATCTATTTTGGCAATTTTACAAATCCTGGAGGGATGCAAAGTCACAGTTACCAATGTCAACCCTAAAGTGACTCAACATTTTGACCGTTTTTTAAAATGAAATAAAGTATTTCCTCTTTGTGTTGCTCAACTTTCACATTTGATGTGAGTGTCTGAAAAAGAAATGAAACATAAGTGATGCCAATATGGATTTCATTAATAAACTTATGAAAATGTTGAGCTTGTATTGGTTCAATATTTTGTTTGAATGTATTTGAAACACTTTATCTTAGAATATTCCATACATGTTTAAAAAAAAAGGAGGAAAAGGGCTCCTCTTTGTTCTTCTTCAAAGTTAATTAGTAAGGTGAAATGTACGTGATATAAAACAATCAATGCAGCAGCACCCTCACAGTTATTAATGGGAAATAAATATGGATTACAGATGTGCAGTCTCATTGCAAAATAAAGTGGGTGATTTATAAATTGTCAGTTATCACTTTGAAATACCAGTCCTCACAGAGCATCTGAACTGGATTTATTTTGAAGGAATGATCTCGAGCAGAAGGTTTTACAACTTGCTGTTGTTCTCCTTGAAAGCACTGAGACAAAACAGTGTATGCTATAAATCACATGCTGTATACCAAACATTGTTTACATGTTTTCAAGTGAGTTGCTAAACTAGTACAAAAGAGACAAAATTCCCGTTGGTTCTTGATAGAGATACTTTAGGAATTATGTTCTAGTTTCTCTTAGGGGAGTATATTCATAAATCAATTTGTGGTTTAATCCCTACAGAGAATGTATTTCTTCTAAGAACCTTGTCTATGTCTTTGTGTTTGAAGACAAACATAATTGATTTTACAAGACTGATCTTTTGATCAGATTAGTTTATTGGATTAGCCTTTTGTCATCACCAGGATTTATTTGTTTTCCATGATATATTTATTTAGATATTTTATCAAGGGTGTTTGCACACTGCGTGATGGTCTCTTAAAAGATTAGAACTTCCAATTAGGTTTTTGGAAAGGAAATTTGCATACATAACAAATGGTTGGTTAAGGTTCACTGAGAGCCAAACTCTGTCGTGCCTCTCGTGACAGGCCTGAAAAGGAGCAGTCAGTCCGAATTGCCAAGGAACAGCCCACACCAACTGCGTGGGAAGGCTGACATGTGTGGCAATGCCGAGGACATCTGGAGAGGTGGTTTAGAGCTGGGTGGCTTCACCCAGGACAGCTCTTCTCCAAGGGACGCAAGCCGACACTGCGGGCATGAAGGAGGCCAAAATCACTGATGAGGTTTGCACTGAGGAACCTTTAGCACCTCAGCTGACTGTAGTAATTATTTCTTAAATAACTTCAATTTCATCTTCATGTGTACAGATTGTTTTTTTCTTTCATTCTTCCCATACCTAGCATAAACCTTTGTTTTTGCAGTCTGCTCTGGATGTTGTGAATTAATACTTTTGTCTGCCTTTTACTTTAACCTGACTTGCGTTAAGAGGGGGGTTGAAGGTAACTAGTTTACATAAAGGCATTTTTCTTTGAAAGGGTGGCAAATCAGAAAAATAGGGAACTAACATAAGAAGCATGCCGTACCCACCCTGCTGTTCAGCTGTGCCCCCGCAGATGTGCACAGACTGTTTAAGAGCTGGTATTTTAGGGGTTGTAAAGGGAAGCGCCTTTTGGCAACCCGCAACAACCAAGAGCGCAGGAGTCTATCAGTGTGCAGTGAGGAAGTGGGAAGCTCCCAGGGACCCTCTCTGGGCTTTGTGGCAAATCTACCTCTAATAAATAATTTCCACGGCTGCTCATGCGGCTATTGGTATGAAGAGAGCTGGCACTGAAAGCATTTAGCAACACTGCAAATCAGGGTACCTAGTTAGGTGCTTAGCACAACAGACACCTTCTGGCACATGCTCTGGAAAAATTTAGTACAAGATTCTGGCCGACTTTCTAGATTTCTGTTGGCTTGCTGTAAAGAGCTTTAACTATTGCTCATGGATTTGGATGTTACCGCAGTCTGACCGGGTGCATATGGTAGCATCATGGCACCCATTGCAGTAAGTTCTTGACATACCGTCTTCTTGCATATCGATGGGTTATGCTAGCCGCCACTGTTTGAATTATATTACTAAATCAAATAGTTGGCAGTGAAAATCAATATCCTGCCAGCTTGTGAAAATCTCATTTAGAAGCAAGAGTGGCTAACCATAGGAAAAGAGCATTACATTTACTTTTGTTTTCCATTTAAAAGCACATTCATTGATAGTTATGAGATGATAGAAAACGCCATGTTTTCTGTCTCACCACTTCTTAGGTCAGCGAAAAAGTGCACCAAGCACTTGGTCTTTGTGAAACCAGAAAAGCACATTAAATATTTCCATTTTGGAAACAAAAATATTTCTATTGGTAATATTTCTAATTTATCCCCAATCGTTTTCAATCAGCTGTGAGATACAGACCACATCCTCTGCTCCTAGTGTCACTGCTTGGTTTGACATGCCATTTGGGGAACTTCATCTGTGAGTCTGAACAAAAATATGCCCCTTGGTTTACAAAGAAACACTGGGTGCTGATGCTTGTGCTGAGGTTAGTCTCCTGTTATTTCCAACAGCTGTGTTATAGGAAACTTCAGAAATGGAAGGAGGAACATTTTAAAGCTGGACTTCTGTTTAAGCAGCGGTTTTGGGGTTTGCGGGTGGGTTTTCTTCTTCCCTTTTGCTTCATCTACTGGAGAGGTACTTCAGAACCTAATTGTTGTGATTTATTAAGTCAATTAGAAAAGCTGCTAAATCGAGATGTTGGAAGGACAGTTATGGGGATTCTTAGAAACTCTCTTTAGTCTAAATCAGGTTAAAAGCAAACACAGAAAAACCAATTCATACCCATTTTAAGTGAGGTTATTCTTGATCAGATCTGTGTTGCTGGCACAAAAGATAAAGTTATAGTTTAATAGATTTTGACACCAGAAAGGATTGTTTTGGTCAAGTATTCTGATTTCTTACACAGGAAATATATATGTTACCCTGTAGTTCCTGCATTAGGATTTTGCTTCTTGGCTGGTCCAGAGCATGTCTTTTAAAATCATGATTTTAAGACCTGAAATGATGGAGAATTAAGTTGCTGCAGTTATATTAGCATCTATACCAGATGAAATATGCAGTTAAAATAAAGATCCTCACACTAAAAAAGTACATAAAATCAGAATGTTACCTATGCGTATAATGAACTGAGATCATAGTCCAAGTCATTCCTTTGAAATCATTGTGATCTCATGGGCAAAATAGGATGGTTCAGAAGGAATAAAACCATCAGTGCCTAGCTCACTGTGAATCACAAACCTGCTTATAGTCATACTTCACTATAGTCTCTTTCTGTAAGTACAACATCTTCATAGTCTCAGAGAAAATAAAATACAAGCAGTGAGGAAAGCAGAAACCTTTTCAGGCAGACTCTGAGCACCAGCATGCTTATACTGGTACTCATAGACAGGGCATGGGAGAAACCAGCATGTGCTCAGAAACGTTTCAGGAAAACATTTCTTGACGAAACGGTTTTCTAGGAAAAAAAACCCCAACCTTCAAATGTTAAAATATTCCTTCTGCTACCTTCCTAAGACAAATATGTATTTTTACTATGTTTAGGTATAAATTGATTATAATAAATATGCTAAATTACATTATTTGAAGCGACTCTAATAACTCAGATTATTTTTCTTTTGCTTTTCCTTACTGGTGTTGGGAGGCAAGTGTGTTCATTTGTATGACAGAGTTGTCATGTTCACCTTTGAATCAGAGAATTAAAAATATCTCAGAATGTAAGAGGCTGACCATGTGGGATTTAGCCATATAACCTTTCATCTTTCAGAAGAATTGTTTCTTCTGTTATCAGCACGATCAAGAGAATTTGTATCCATTCTTTCTCCAATATAATTGTTGTTGTGTTAGAAAATGTTCTCCTAATAGTCAGCAGGTAGCTTTTCTTCTCAGTTAGAAAGTTGGGAAAATATAAAGCAGAAATTAAGCAAACAATCAGAAGTTGATAGAATTTTTACAAGTAAGAAAAATAGATGCATTGATTAACTCTTTCTTTAACAGCCCCATTAGTTAACTTCAATTGGAAACTAAAAAGGGAGGAAAAACGTAAATAAAAGGGAAAAGAAATCTATAAACTCTTTGTTTCCCCTGAAAGATGCATCTCTCTCAAATCTTTCACATGCCATGTTTGAAGCAGGTTGCAAGCATCAAATCATGTTAAGCTTGTCTCACTCTAATGCAACATGAAAGATACAGCCTGAAGTAATGCACTGCAATGTGACTTGTCACATGTGGGAAATTTTAAAAGAAAGCAATTTGCTGATAAAAACAACACAATTAAACAACGGCTGGTTTGAATAAAAATGCAATATTTTCATGAAGCGTCTCAGCTTGGGGTTACGAGAGACACTTTGGTCTGAGAAAAGGATTAGTTTCTTGTCTGCTGGGAAACGACTAAGGCAGGTAAAGAAGCAGCCTACGTAGCAGCTGTCCTCTGCAAAGGCAGTGGTTTGAGGTAGCCAGTGCACATGAACAAATACTTCCACTACTGCAGTGGTCAACATGGTCGTATTGGAAAAGCAATGGTTGGAGGGTGTAAGAATACACCATAGACCTCTGCTGCTTGTGGTCATTGGGTACCTTCAGGCTCTTTATTCAAGAGTCCCAGTACTGTGTCATAATCTCAGTTTAGGAAGATGTGTTGGGCAGTGGATGTCCTCACAGCGATTTCAGCTGTCTGCAGTTATATTTCTTGCTTGATGCTCTTGCCTCGCACATTGCAGGTGCTTCCTTGTGGACCACAGCAGTGGACAGGACTCGGGGATCCTCACAAAACCACATGCATGGTCAGCTGAGCATGGGGTGTTCCAAGCTGCCTTCAACAAGGTTTTCATTCCTCACTCGTTCCGATACTTTTCAAAAATCCCCTTCGTCAACAGAAGATGCTACTTGTTTCCCAGTTGCATAAACCAGTAGGTCTCACCAGGCTAAGACTGGGCACAGAGTTAGTGACCACAGGAGTTTAGGCTTGTTTAAGCAAAGCTTTACCTATTGCTCTTCCTGACAGCACCAGCTGGTCGCTCCAGCCTGGGCTGCTGTCACCTGCGCCTGGAGTAAACAAAGAAGGCATGGGGAGAGCCTGAGTGGGGTGCGCAGCTGCACAAATGTCACGTGGTTAGCAGAGGAGTTTAATATAAACTGTTGAGATAACCCAGTACAAGGGAAACACGAGCTGTACGAGTGGAGAAGAAAGGACAAAGGCAAAGGGACTGCACGGGACGGGGAGCAGAAGCAGTGTTTACCGTAGGAAAAGGGATGGGGAGGGCAACAGTTTGAGCGGCGAGAACAAACACCAACAAAATAAAGGTCAAAATCTTATTTGTTTTCCCAGATGATGATAAAATGATTCTCAGCATGGTATTGCTGAGAGCCTCAGAAGATAGAGCAAGACTCAATTCGTGCAAGGGGAGAGGGTCTCAGGTCACCTCTCCGAGGTGGCAGGGCTTCTTGGGCAGACACTGCAGTTAGCGCTCACACGTACTCACAGTAGTGAGTTCAGTAAGGCTGTGTCAAGCTGTGAGCATAGGAAAAGAGAGCGTGTAACTGTCTGCAACTGGCTGTGGAGGAGCACCCGTGGTTAAAGTGCGGCGAGGAGCGGAAAGGGGCCTTAGGAGTTCCTGGTCTTCAGCAGCTGTCTTCAACAACTGCTTTTCAACAACCTGTATTTACAATCTGGTTTTGCTCACATTCGTGGCTGCAGTCACTGCCAAAGGCTTCAAAGCAGGAAGACGTTGCCGTGCTGTGTCACCTCAATGAAGTGACTGTGCTGTCCATCACATACTTCAGAGTGAGGTTCCTACGCACAGCTGCAGAATACTAGAAAGCTGTTTAAACCAGAAGAGATTTCTCTTCCTCATTCTGAATTTAAGAAATCACAGTAGAACATTAAAGCATATATTTTCAGCAAGTGAAACCAGTGTCTACTTGTATAAAACCCACTAAACCATCACACATCTAGAAAACCCTAATATGATTGACAGTGTACTTAAGAGAAGCCAAGCTGGGAATAGAAAGGGTTAGACTTCAAGGACGATTTAGCAAGCAGCAGAAAGACATTTGCATATGTAGTGTCTGAAACAGGAGCATGAAAGTGAAAGGCAAGGATCAGCAAGTCCAGCCATGGTCATTGGCAGGCATGTCACAACATTTGGTCTCTGCCTTTACAGCTCACAAAACACTTCCGTGCTCCTAATTACCAACTAATGGGCTACAGTGAGAGCAAATGCCACAAGTATGTCAGAGGAAGAGAGCAGGAGATGGATAAAAATCATGATTAGTCTCATGCCCTGCAAAGGTGGTTCAATCTTGCAGTTCTTCTTAAGGCACAATTTTCACTGCTTTCACTGGACATTGAGATCCTTGGCTCTGAGCCTCAGTCCTCTCTCTTTCTTTGTGCTTGTACAAGAAAAGGAGAGAGAATCAGTTATCATTTCAATGCTGAAGACCTTGGGATGGCAACAAGAGAGACAGAAAGAGATGAACATGTGTATATTTGATTCCCCGGGTTATGTCCTCAGTTCTTCATATTCATGGGGATGACCAGGGGTTACGAGGAGAGTATATATGGTTGTGTTCCAGTAACAGATTATTTCATTCTTAAAAATATAGAGTCTGTGGATAAAATTAATCTCTTATGTAAATCTGCGTCACTTTAAGGATGTATTGTCAGAGATGAATTTTGGTCTACTCATTTAAATTAAATCCAAGTGACTAGAAAACCCCATGAGCAATTTTAAATAAAAAATAAGAACTGGTAAATAAAAACATCTGGTAGATGATTAAGTTCCACATATTGAGCTTTTATTAGGAGTAGCTGATGTAACTCTAAGGGAGAGCTTGCATGTAAGCAGTGCTCATTTACATATGGTGCCTGACCAAGAGTGGTAAAGAAATGCAGGCAGGCAGCAAAGCCACTGTGAGACTTCTTTAACAGCAGGCTTGAAAAGTGCTGCTGCTTCATTTATTCCTCTTCTTTTGACTGCGGTGTGATTGCAGTTTTCAGGGAAAAAAAACCCCAACACTAAATTCTCCTCCCCCACCCTTTTATACTTGGTGTCTTTAAATTAGACATCTATATTGTATTTGTGTAAATGGGTAGGGAGAGGAGAGGGAAGATTTCAGGCCATCCGGTTTTCATCAGAAGATCCCTGGGAAGATTTGGACACCTCTGACCTGCCACATGCTGAAGGCACTTCATCTGTGGTATGTGTCAGCTTGAGAAGTAAACTTGTTCCTGATTAGAAGTGACTGTAAGTATGACAGCCTTGCACATAAGAGGTACTCTCCCAATGAAAACACTACCAAGAACAGTTTTCCTCCAACAACAGCCAAAAAAAAAAAAAAAAAAGACATTTCCAGCCAACCAGCAAACTCAGCAAGAGACCTAAGAGAACCTTTGTTATTCCTTTAATGTGAAGAAAGGCCCTGGACTACACCCAAAGTTGTGGTAAACTGCCAATGCTCTCAGTATGTCGGGGTTAATTTATACATCCTTACCTTAAAATACGCTCTTGACATACCTAATTATGGAAATCATATAGCTGTGCAAGCATGACTTGCTTTATTAATGTTGTGCACACCGTCGTAAAACGAGAGGCATTAACCCTGGTGAAATGTAAGGGAGCCGAGGACCCAGGTCTCTGCTGGGTGAGCTGCTTGTGCACCACTTCTGCTGGTGAAAACCAGAGAAGGGCTTTGTGAGTCTGTGGGTGCATGAGGGTGAGAGAAGTCCAAGGCAGCAGCAACGCAAGGATTTCTGCCACCTCAGACCTCCAGAAATGTGTGCCATCAAGGATTGATGCCCCATGTGCCTTTCCCTTCCCCTCCTGCCCTGAGATAAGGGGAGGAGGGATAAGAACCTGCTCCGGTTGCCTCTCCTGAGCTGCGGTCACACTGCAGCACATCGAGGATGCTCAGGCTTTCATGGACCTAGAGAGCACTAGTCACACCCCTGCTGAAGCCACAAAGATGCAGATGTCTATGTGGACTACACAAAAGCTGAGACAAGCATCAGTCCCGCCTGCACAAGGAACCTTCTTTGGAAAATTTTGAGGGAGAGATAGCTTACTTTTACCAAAAACAGATGCAATTTCATTTCTGTAGGGCAGTCTAAGCCAGGGAAAAAGAAATATTTGATATCAGTTTCCTTCATTGTCTTTGTCTAGCAGTGCTATCCCAAACTGGCAGCTTTGCTTTTGCATTGCACTTTCTCAAATGGGAAGCCTGAAAGGATTTTTGCTGTGTATGTTCTTGATTATTTTTATTTTTAGCCTTCTATCCTCCAAAGCCTCATTTAAGCCAATAGTGACATTAATTATAACAGGACCGCCTTACTTGCATGAGTAAGAACTACTCAAAGCGTTATCAGATTGTGTCCAAGATCCAAAAGAGAGAAGAATTCATAAGCCAAGGTTTTGTGGACTTTAACACTTTCCTCGCTTTTAAGCAACTACATCACACCATAAATAAAATAGACTAACAGGATAATTAAACAGCCTGAATGTAGCAAGGAGGAATATTTCAATAACAAATATTGCTACCCATATACCTCAACAGAATGTGCTAAAGTAAACAAAATGATAGCATAATTATAGTCGTTCCAGTTATGTTAATTAGGCTATATATACGCTTCATTGATAAGCAACTGTGGTGCAAAGAAATGCTGTAAGCCTGATATTTCCTTGGTTAGCAGCTTTGTTGTGCATATGCTGCTGTTATGATCGTGGTTATATTAATGCAAAGCAAAAAAAACCCCACTCAACCAACCCTAAAAATAATACTACTAATAATGGTATGCGTCAGGGCAGGCACAATGCAAGGTTCACGCTGAACAGCCCAGTGTGATGTTTCTCTCACGCTGCATTCAGATTCCCAGAGAAGATTGCCGGCAAGACTTCCCCAGACAACATCCCAATAAACTGAAATACACAGCAAACATCGCAGCTAGTTGTGCTCCACAGAGGGAGCCCTTTACACCTGTGTTTTGCTGACTCCGTAGCTGTAATTTCTCGACACTCTGCAAGGTGTTGTTTTGGATTGCAGCTGCTCAGAATTTAACATCACGTCTTTTTTTTTTTTTTTTACAGAAGTATCACTTCTTTTTTTTTGTGTGGCTTTTTTTTTTTTCCTGAAGTGTAAAATTTCACAAAAACTGTTGTTTATTTCTTAAAATATTACCTTTTGTGGTAAAAAAAAAAATAATGGAAAGAAATATGTCTTTGCTCATTTTTGATGATTGTTTATGAAGAATGTAAATTAAAGAAATAAATTTGAAAACTTTCAGAAACCCAAAGGAGAAGAAAACACCGCATAAGAACAAAATAAAAAAATAGGCTCAGCAATTTTAACAAAACATTTTATAGCAGAAAAATTACTTTTTTCAAAATAAAAAACCAAATATTTTTAAGAAATTTCCTCTTTAAATACCCTAGAATCCCTATCTGTTTGAATCTTAAACATGACCTATGCCACTTTGTCATTATATCTTTTTTTGTAAGTTTTAAAATGTATTCATTATTGCTAATTTTGAACTCTTCTGACTGTTAAAAAAAAAAAAAAAAAGACACCTTTGGGTATTTTCAATGGTTTCCCTGGATTATTAAGCTTTTACTACTACTTGTTTCACACATGTTGCCCAGGCACTTCTCTACTGCTTAGTACAATAATTTTTTGAGCATGACGCTGCGATGTGCCATGGAGATACTCCTGCCTGATCAGAGCTGGTCTCAGTGTCTCTCCCGCAGTGCCACTTTGCACTCTGCAGTCACATCTTTAATGGAGAATTAGGCCCAAAATTGTAGGTGAATAGACAGTTCAGCGCAGAATATAGGCACTTCAATGATGTTGGAGGAGTCAAAATACCAAAATCTCCCATTTTGAGTTGCAGTTTGTGCAAAGTAGGCTATATTTTTACCTAGATCAGGCAGTTACTCTCCCATCTTCATCCTGCTGGGAAGAGTCATGACCTCTGTCTCGGCCTCTCGATTGCTTTGGAGAGGATGCTGCTGCTTGCCTCGTTTCTAGTCCCGCTTACCACCAGCATTCAAAAACACGTCTCAAACTTTAAAAAATTTATGAGACTGGTTAAAAAGTTCAAAAATATATGTCTAATAATGATTATTCAGGTTCCGTTTTTATTTTCTTCAGCTGCTGATGGGGCTATTACGTTTCAGACTAATTGGTGTTTCTTCATGGAACAGCATTACCCAAGGAAACGTCCTGTCCCTCATGACTCTGAGACCGAGCTGCAGGCTCAGCGCTATACAGAAAAGTTTGTGGGACATGAAATAAACATGGCAAAACATTCCCAAAAACACATACTTAAAGAAACATTCAGAAACACCTGTCTTCATGTTGCAAGCATTAAGTAAAAAGAATTGCAAGCCCCAAAGAAAACGTACATTTGTAAAACTTTTTTTCCCCCAACCCTGAAGATTTACACTCTTTAATGGTTTAAAATATTAAAAAAATAAAGTTTTTTTCTAGGTACTCAATCTGAAATATTATATACAAATCCCATCAAACCCCTATATGTCAGTTTTTCACTTTAAAAAGTAGTTCAAGAAATTCCAGCTCTAAACAGTACCTCCAGAAATAATAAAAGGTCTCCAAATTCTACAAATAAAGCAGTCCAATCCTGCAAGATACTCAGCACCGCTTAAGATTTGCTGAATACAAAGAACAACTTTCAAGAGGCACCAGTAATTCCTTTCCCTGACTGTACGCATGGAAATTTGAATCATAATTAAATGTGCATGTGGTATTTTTCACAATATGTTGTGTTTGTGGTTTTAATTATCATCATAAGCACCACAGTTAATCTGTAGTTCAACATGTGAAAACGTTTATATAGTTTTACATGATGGTTTGGTAACACATACAAACATTTAGGTTTAAAGGAACGATGAAGGTTGGGCCCTCATCGTTTTATGAACCCTTACGTCAGCCATCTGGAGACCCTTCCCAGCCCTTTCGCCACCTGCAACTCGGCCACCCAAGCTCTTTCTCCTTCTGACCTCACCTCTTCTAGCCAGCAAGAGAAAGAAATCATTCTCTGCCCAAAGCACAGAGGAGAAGCAAAGGTGAGAGCCACTCATAAATAAGAGTTTGTATGGTGCCGAGCCCACCAGAGATCAACATATAGCAATAAGAAGTAATGTTGAAATGACAATGCTCATCGCCAATGTTAAGACTGGAGGTGGGTTTTCCCTGGCACATGAGCAGCAGCTTGCTGGCAGGAGACCTTTCTCTTCTCACATGCCAATTCCAGCACATGCATGATGTCTGGCTGAGGGGCAGCAAAAATGTGGCAGGGAAGGATGCAGAAGTCTGGGGAGGTCACGAAGCATAAGCACTTCTTCACCAACCCAACAGCCATGCTGCACTGTGCTGCCAAGCACAAGCCAACCTGGCTACCAGCCCCTGGGAATGCCCAAAAGCCACTAGCCATGTTCTTAACCTCTATCCAAGGGATGTTGGGCTCTGTCAGAGTGCACAGCTGATTTTACCTGCACATTTGAAAACACAGATTATTGCTTTATGAAGGGAACATACTAAAGAAATTGAAATTAGGATCTCCTGAGTGATGGTGCCACAGCAAAGAGGATTCTGAGGCACGTCAGCAGGCTCTGCACCCAGGAGAAACTGGGATCCTACAGCTCCAACAACAGTGCTGTGAGACTATGCCACATTCATGCTCTTGCCACTGGGACTGCCCCACAGACCAACCTGTAGGACCAGATCCTTCTTCCCTCTTCACATGTCTTTTCAAGGAGGTAAACACAACTGCTCATCCTGAACCCAAGTCTATTCCCTGTCTGGTGGGGTGGAAGTCAACGACCCTCTTTGGAACCGCCCACAGACCGGCAACAAGAAATAATAATACAATGCAAATCTTCATAAAGCCTGTCAGGGAGTTCAGCAAAGCTGCTGTGCTCTGAGGGTCTCTTGTTGGACATGTACAGGGAAAAAAACATTGGTACTGGCATTTACCTTTTTTCTCAAACACCTCCTTATTGCTGAAGACAGACATGGTAGAACTAAATATGGACTTGAGTTATTTGTGCTGCAGGTTGCCAGTGGCCTTCTAGATAAACTAATTTTAAATTGCAGAGAAAAAAAATGTTACAGGAAAGAGCAATAAGAAGCAATGCAGCTACAGAATACAATTAGTGGAGTGGTAGTATTTTCTTTTAGCAAGGAGTTGTAAGAAGTTTCAAAACCATCAGCTACTCATGCATGGTCAACCCAACTTTAGCAAAAATAGTGCAAAGGTAATGAAGTATATTTTTTGACCAAAAACAGAGGCTCGAGGAAATAGTTGCTCTTCTTTCTTAAAATCTTTGTGTGTAATCCGTGGGAGTAGTACGTTGCATGTGGGGTAGCCAGCAGCAATCTATGTCACACCAATTTAATTTAAAAAGCAACCCCAGCATCTAGGAGACCAGAAGGCCTTCTTCTGTTTTATCACAAAGGCATTACCAAATTGCTTAATATCTCCATGTCCGTTCCAGCGTCTCTCAGATCACATGCGAGACTTTAAAAAGAGGTTGTTCCCACTTAAAGGATTTCTCCTAAAACGCTGTTCATGTAGACCCAGAAAAACCAAACCACTTCCTTCAGCATCACAAGCCCAACCAACAGCACTGGTGTGATGAGGGAGGCAACATAAATCTGAAAGTTCATAGAAGTCTGCAGAGCAAACCAAGAGGGCAGAGCTTAAACAGCTGTGAAGAAGCCTGTGTGTATGTATCAACTCAACATCAGTCTTCAGTGTGCTAAAACAGGAACATACACAAACCCAGACCATACAATAACACATCAAGTTCATTCTGCTTCCAGATAAATCATATAATATTTCAAGAACTGCCTCTCATAACAGTTTAGCAGTGCTCCTTGGTGAAAATGCAATAAATAAAGAATGCACTACTACTGTGCATGTGTGTGTGCTTGCGCATACTCAAAACAACTACATTTTACTTCCAGGAGAAGATTTGACTTTCCTTATTTGTCCCTCCTGATTCCTCTGTGGTTGATACAGACATATCTGTACTATTTCTCGGTACAGTTTATTCTGAACTCCTCTTTCATTGCAGCCAACAGGCTATTTATTGAGTTCGCTGTAACAACAATGACATTATTATGGGTCTATTTAAGTTGCTCCTGCATACACCTTTTTGCTGTCATTTTTTACTAATAGATAGATAAATGAAGTCATAATCCAGCAGAGATTAATGTTATTATTACCACAAAAGATGTCCCTTTCATTCAGCAGTTTCATTTGGACTAGGACAAGCAATACAGGGAAACTAATGACAGCGGCACAATGCAAAGACTCTGACAAAAAAACCCATGGGGAATTTCCTGGGACTTTTTAAAGCTCCTAGATGCTCACAGTCGTCTGCCAGCAGTTATCACCCCGCAGCAGAGATGGCAGAAGGGAAGTGTGCCAAGGAACGCCCCCAAGCACCTCCCTCAGCCACAGTGCAAAGTCACCTTTGCTGGGCATTTCAGAGTGCCAACTGCAGGGACTGGTGGCCCCGAGGTACGGTCACATGCTCCCTTTCGCTGTAGCGCAGCAGCTCCGATAGAGAAAAACTGGCATGAGGGAACAGGGGGTATTTTAAAATCTGCACAGCAGCCTCCTGCTCGTGTGGACCTCCACACATCCGTTGGTGCACCCAGAGGACAGGGACAATGGCTGAAGGAATATAAACCCAGCAGAGGGGCAGGTAAGGACAATTACCTTCTCAGCTTCCCAGCAAGATGCATCAGAAGACCTTTATGATAATCCTTGGAGACTTTTGCTAGAAAGTCTGTGACTGTTTATTTTCTTAGGGATCAGCTCTGGATCCCAAATACTATGTGGCTCTGAGGAAGAGTGCAATGAATATGTATAGAGCTGAGAGAATTATTCACACCCTGATGTGGCTGGCAAATACCCAACTGTTCCGGTCATCCCTTTCAAATAATTACAAGTGGAGGATGTTTCACCTATTTAATTTATGGCAACATATCGTGGGATATGTCTGGCTGCAGCATTTTGTCTGCTGGATATGCCATCATCAGGGATCTTACATTATTTCTCCCTTAATACATTCTACGGTGGATAATTGCTTTCATTACAACTATATAAAGAAGCTCCCACAAAGTAGAGTTGCCCAACCATTGGAGATGCTGAAGGAGAAACAAGAAGAGGATGTAGCTCTATCTGTCATCCTGACACTTTGAAAACAAATTCAGCATTGCTGTAAATGTGTTGCGGAACAACAGAGTGACTGATTCATGTTGAGTCTTTTTTTTTTTTTTGCCTCTTCCAGAGAGAAGGCAAAGTATTTCGTTGTTTATTGAGCCAAGCTACACTAAAACCAGGCCAATTATAGCAGCACCACCTTGTGGTACCCAGCTAATATGCCCTGGCCTAGGGCAGCCATTTGTTGTCAATTTATATTTGTATCACTAAAACATTACAATACTATTTAAGCGATGTTCTTTCCAGTTTGTTAGATTTCATGTTTAGGTCAAAATAAAACTATCTGGAGTAAGGCTGTGTAAACTCAGAAATCATTGGCTCAAGACAGAACAAAAGATGGACAACCTCATTTTTGTTTAGAAATCAGATGTTCTTTGTCATCTAAGAATGATTTTGATTTGAGTTATTGACTGCTGTGCAACCATTACAAAGAATTTTGCTGTTAGTGACAAAAAGAAAATAAAGGACATTGTTGCTGTTGGAAGACAGAGAGTGAGAACTGATGGCAAACTCCTGAATGGACTGACAAAAACCTGGCTGCCTTTTAGTTTTAAGCAGAGATGGAGACAAAACTCAGTCAGTACCATTCTAGCTAAACAGTCTTGGCTGCGTGAAGGGTTGTTGAATATACTTTTGCCCTTGCAAGTATTTGCAGTATTATTGATGTTCAATTAATGTATTTTTACCAGCCATCTTCAGATAGGTTCAAATTTCAGAGCACAAACAAATCCTTAAAAGAATAAACTTCTAACCGCATGCAGCAAAAAAAGTAGAAAAATGTTGCTGCTGTCAAAGCTCATGTAAGAATTCTTCATGGGCAAGCTTACAAGGAGTATACCATCTCTTGAAACAACCTGAAACAGATGCTGAACTACTGGAGGCTTAGTTCCTTGAGGCATTTTTTGTACTGTAAAGTAGCACAACCAGATGTCACTACCTGGAAGGCCTTCAGCATCCATTGTACTTAACATAATGTGAAGATGACCAAACATTATTCAGAGCTGAAGACTAAATGCAGCAGAAAATGTAATTCGCCATTAGTTCAGCATGGTGTTCTCAGCAGAATCACTAATATTTGGAACCTGACCTTTAATACATGTGTCACTGATACAGCTGAAAAGTGGAGCATTGCTCCATAACACAGCAGAAAGGAAATTACTGGAGCAGAAGACTGGAGCAGAAGAATTAAGTCTAAGAGCTGGAGAGCTGCTAGCTCCAAGATTATTTCTTCTGTACTGACCTTATATTGTCATTGTCCAATAACATTTTCACTCACCTCTAGGAAGAGGATGCAAGATCCTTCAGCACGTTCCAAGTAGGGTACATCTATACATGTTTCTTTCAATAGTGTTTGGGTTTTTCTCTGTTGTACTTCCCAATAATTGTGTTGAAATAGCCTCTTTTCGCTCTATTCCTATTGTGCAGAATTTTGTCCTGCTCATTTTTGTCCTCTGCATCCTACAGCTCCATTTCATCATTCATCACACCTTTGTCCTGTTCCTGTTAGCTTCAGGGTACTTTTCCTCCCTTCTCTCTCCCAGCACTGCTGCTCTTCTCATCAAAGCAAATACAGAATCCACTGCAACATCTGCTCCTCTTCATGTCCTAGACTTGGTCCTAAGGTCTCCATCCCTTCCACCTTTTCTTCCCTAATTTTCACACACTCGTTCCTAACCTAACCCCTTCTCCCACTTCTTTCTTTCACCCAACTTCATTTCCCAAATTATTGATGCTCACAGAGGTCTGAACGTCTTTGCCTGAACCTGTCTTTTCAGTGTTTCCATTACCAAAACCCCTCTTTTATATCTGTCACTCTGTGGATTAAGCAAGAACCTAGCAGGAGATAAAAAGGGTGTGAGACCCTGTCATAACACCTCTTGCTGTGGGTCAAACGCTTCAGGTTAAAGTGCCTTTCAAAGTAGACTTCAATATGCACTGAAGCAAAACTGGTTTGGAAGTGGGTGGGTTGGGTTTTTTAAATGAAAATTGAAGTATAAATAGCTGTAATAGCTCAAAGGGTTAGTATTGTTCATGTCCAAGTTCTGAAAACACTTACTCATGTGATCTACATTAAGCCTACTAATAACGTTATAGAGTTTAATGCAAATTCTTAAATATTGTGGTTTCTACAAATTTTTGCAGCAATGGGGCCACCCATCACTGACAACTGAAAATAGAAAATAACCAGCCTGTAATTAGCTTTGGGATCTGCTGCTTTGGGGCCCACTCTGAAAAGGCCTAACATCAAAATACATTCTGAGTGACAATGGTTTGCCAAGATCTAGCCCTTAATGTTACATTAAGAGGGTTTATTTGCATTTAATTTTCCGTATTTCATTTTTTATTCTGACTGGGGCTGTGGCATATTTGTTTGTTTGGAGAATAAAATAAATTACCTAAGAATTATGTTATTTACACAATTCAATTAGCTTTGAAATTCATTATTTGTTTAGAGGGATGAGCCAGAAAGAGCTATTTTCTTATTTTCTTCTGCTCTTCACTGGATAGAAGCAGCTTTTTCTTTATCTTTCAAGACTGAGCTGAAATGGTACCAGCCCACTGAATTCCCCTGAATTTGCTGAAACTTTACAACAGCACAGTTTCTTTCATGGACTAAAGTTCAGAATTCAGAGGAACTACAGAAAAGTGAGATTTCCTGGAAAAAATTATCCTCCTAGAATTTTATCTCAAATCTAATTGTCATTTTAAGTAGTAGTGTATCATGCAAGTATGTTTCATTGCACAAATCACTCTCTTGAAAAGAATTCCAAAAGCAGCGCTAGATTCGCTATAATCATCATTCTACAAATCAGAAAAAAAGTGGAAGGAGCACAAAAGAAAGTTTCAATATTCTAAAATGTTAGTCAAGAAAATAGATGTGCCATTTATTTCTCTCTGTACTAATTGAAAGTTCAGAGGTCAACTGTGTTTATATACTATCTATTCAAATGGATTTGATTTTAATAAAAAAAAAAGTGGAAAAATGTTCATTCATTCTAAAGCAATCTCATTCGGAGGGTTTGTCAGACTTTCCAAGAAGTATCTGCTGTGCAAAACCCAAGCACAAGTCAAGACTGCAGGGCCTCAGAGGAAGCCCCCTGACAACAGAAAACAATGAGTTATCTATGGGAAGGACCCCTAGGAGTTTTTGTTTGTCAGAACAGAGGCTTGTACTATAACCTCTTTCCCACACAAAACAGTAGAGTATGTGGCTTTGTACCTCCTGCATATCGCAGCAGGTCTGCATCGGCCACATCCTGCAAACTTATTTTTTCCAAACCGTATAAAAAACATTCCCAAATCATAGCCATGCAGAAGGCTCGGAACCAAGAATCAGTAATACGTGCAGCAGAAAAATATAGCAGAAATCTGGGTTAATATTAGAGGAGCACACACCACCTTAACTGTAGCAATGCTTTAATAAATGACACTTCTAAAATACAGCAACTGAATTCTACCGGTGTTATTAGTAAGCTGTCTCCTGTACTGAAGGAATGAACAAGGACAATATTGTTACTTATAATTCAGAGCTAGCTTGTATGAAAAAGACATGTGGCATCAGGAAAATGTAATTAATTTGGTGGTGTAAGCCTTCATAAATTATCAAGTATTCCCAATAGCAGTCCTGCAAAACTTACAGAGAACATGAGCTGCCTTTAAATTACTTAGTTTGCTTGCTACCAGAATTCTTTTAAGGTGGTTAGATACGGACACAGTATTAAAAATGCTCGAACTATTGCAACGGCTGACATACTGAGCCACCTTTAATTAAGACCATAATGTTCCTTTGGGCCATACATAAGACAGTAATCTGTGTCCAGAGGCTGTCACTCTCTTCTCTAATGGACTACAGCACACAAAAATTAATTATAGGGGAAAGGTTGCTGCTCCAACTGGGACTGGAGTCTCAGGATTCGAAGGCAAATGTTTTGCTGTTGATCAAAATGAGCAGCTCCTTTTGCAAGAGCTAGTGCAGTTTCTGTCACATAGCACTTAACCCTCGCTTCCAGCATTAAAATCAGCAAATTTGTTGCCTGAGGGGAAATCTTTACATTTTTATTTATTCATTCATTTGTTCATTATGATGCCATCATGTAAGCATCCGAGCACAATTTTGCCTGTCAAAAATGGAGAAAAAACTTGATTTGAAGAATTCAAATGGAAACATCAGATTGGAGCTCCCAGCCAGGAGATTCTTGTAGGTCTCTGTCAATAGAAACAGACTACAACTAAACAAAGATTTCAGAACATTTTTCACTGCTATTTGTTTAAATTTTTAAACAAATTAACTTAGAAAGTGATAATGCTTTTTGTGTTTGCTTTCAGCAAATATTCAATGGTAAATAATTTTACAGGCAGGGTTGCTTGCAGACAGAGTAGATTTTAAGCAAACATTATACAATATTCGTTAAAGAAGAATTTCAAGTAATGGATATTTCTGGCTGTTGCCTGACACTGTTAACTTTTTGGATCTCTGAACCAGAGCAAACAATGCTTTACAAAACAGAAAGAGAAACAGTCCCTGACGAAGATACCAGCATGGTAAATTCCAGTAACTCACATTTATCAAAGAATCCTCTTGTGTTGTGAGCTTACCACACAGATTTCATAACTCACCATCAAACTCAGAAATAATCTGGTGGGTCAAATCATATCTGCACAGTGTTGACACTGTGTGTTTGTTCCTGCCTACAAGAGGAATGAGGGAGAGGTGAATGAGCGTTATTGCAAATATTTAAGCTGAAACGAGGGTTTAGAGAAGGAGAAAAAAAAAAGACATAACCTAAGTAGCAAGCCTGAAGATGAATTGCTGACTAAAAGGAGGAGACAGCAATGATGGTCTTGACACAGGATGGCCCATGTGGTTTTTTAACAGATGATCATCAAAATTCAGAGCTACACTGCCAGAATGTATCTGCAGGCCCCCTCCTCCAGCCTCGGGTTACAGGCAGCTCCCATGAACCCCAGGGGAAATCTTTCAAGCAGCAGTGTTCCCTATTTCAGTAACACCTGAGATGATTAAATGAACAATGAAACTCAGCTGTAAATGTGCAGCAAGGTTACAGTCTGCAATCTGAATAGTATTAGGAGGAATGAAATAAAAATGGAATCAATGCTTATAAGGATAATGTAAATCAGATGCAAATAAGCTTCCATTTTATTTGTCTTTTCTTTGTTTCTTTCTAATAGTGGCATAGTTAATTGATCAGACGCTCAACACTTATTTTAAAACTCAATGCCTCTATTATTCCAGGAGATTTCCTGGGGGATAGGGGCATAGCAAGTTCCCATTCCCATGAATAAAATGAACCCCTGTCTTTCCCTGTGAATGACTTCAAAATGCAAGCCAGAATCAAATATATGAATATGAAACGACAAAAATACTGTTCTTATTACCAAAAAAAATCACAGAAACAGGCATTTGTCTATCAGAGCCTTCTTCAGGAAAGCAGTGCTGGTGTCGACAGCATTGTAGCACACTGTAATGCTGTATTTTTGTAACAGCTCTTTGCCCATTATTTCCAGCTCACACAAGCATATAAGTGTCGTGTACCATGTATCCTCATTTTCCCTGACCAAAATTCCTGAAATAGGTATCCTAATCATTATCCTTTAAAGCATAATCTATCCATGCTACACGAGCAGCATTTGTCCCTAGGATCTTAAGGGCGCAGGTTTCAGGTTTGGTTCTGCGATCAAACTGTTGTACGGATTTGATCAAATTACTCAATATCGATAAACCAGCTTCTTAGTCTGCTATATGGAAATATTACACAATTCAGTCTTTCCTGAGCTGCAGTATAATTTACCTCTCAAACACAAGCCCAGTCCTTATAAAAGCTACCTATTCATCCGCCTACCTATTTAGTCTGTAACCCTGCAGATAACAGCTAATAAAAAAAGTCAAAGCTTGAAAGACTTGCAGAATTTCCTAATGTATCTGTAGCATCATGTAAGTACTTCAATCTTACTACAAATATTTTGAAGCCAGCAATCACTCTTCAACCTGCTCCAGGCCAGCCTGACACAAGTCACTGCCACAGTTGCCAGAAGCAGACTTGAAATTTTTTACGAGTTTGTGTCTTGGTAGATTTCCCACTACATGAGAAGCAGTCTTTCTTGTATTCCCTTCATTTCCAAAATTAACCCCTCCTTTGGTTGACTGCAAAGCAATATGGGATAACTGAAGAAACCAGCACTCAGCAAAATTGTTGTACATTTCTGTTCTCATCTTCAATGTCTGAGTGTCTAACAAGACTACATAGCCAGTCCTTCAAGTCCATCATGGCTCCTGACTGGGGATGTAGACAGACATGACAGTGCAGCAAACATTGCACCTCTGTCTCAAAACCTCACTTTTTATTCCCAGTATTAAAACTTTCTTGGTGTAATCTGTTCTAGGACAGACACAAAATCAGGCTCAAAAGCTACATGGTGTTTTTGCATTCAGCTGGCTTGAACAGTTTGAGGCCAACGCAAGTGCTTTAAGAATGCCCTGAAAACCTCTCATGGAGCTTGTCAGGTATCAGTAACCAGCAGGAAAGATGTTTGGACTGAGACAATTGGAAGCAAATCTGTTATGATACTGCTTTAGTCTTTGAAGCAAAGTGTACAGCCAAACTGGAAGCCAGGAGAGAGAACAGGAACTTCAAAGAAGTTCAAAGGAACTTCTCTTTCCTTTCACTACCATTCTTTGCTCAGCAGAAGTCCATACACTTTTAGCTATGTGTTTCCGCCAGAATAATCTGTTCTGATACCTTTGAATGGCACCATCATATGCAGAACTGGTTGCTGTCAACTATATACACAATTAAGTACCAAAATAAATCAAAAATCTCAGATGAGCAATAAGATCCATCAGCCTGCACTCTTCATGGCTTCTTAGTAGGCTGAGTCAGCAAAAATACCCCCAGACTTCTACATATCAAATATTTAGGGACTTGTATCTTTGTCTGTTAGCCGATTCTCTTTGATTCCCAGTCCTGAGGTCTTCCTCCAAACTTTTTCACTATTACTGATTTAATTCAGACAAACAGCAGGAACAAAAGGCCCCTTTCAAAACTCAAAAGGTTGCTGTGAGATTTAATGCAGGCACAGAGTCTGGGCTGCTCTAGATAGTGAAGTTAGAGTGGAAGAAGGATCTAACACCTATTATCACTAACATCCTATTTATTTGTCATTATCTCTTAATTATCTTGTCTTGTTTATTTAAACAACAAGGCAATTAAGAGACATTGTCAATGGAACAGAACCCTGGCACAGGCAAATGGTCTCTGCTGTGAGATAAATGCCAAGATATTTAACAGGCAGCAGCATAACACAAGAGTGTTTATTTCCAAAGCATTGGGCAGTGATTGCTGGAAAACTTGGCCATTGCTACTGCAGGATGCCTTACAGTGCTCGACATAGTCATTAATTGTCTTCTGCTGGGAAGTCCCTTCGTACTTTCTCCAGATGTGACTGTACCTTATGAATATACCTGAAATGTTGTGCTGGAGTTTGACATTACCAAAAGGATGCTGGAAATACTGAATGACACAAACCAGAAAGAACTTGGAGAATAACAACTGGAATCTGCAGTGGACTTATGGGAAGTCACCAAATATAATTTCAGTAGGAGATTACTTAGGGGACGGGTGGGATGGAGTAAAGGCACTGTCCTACCTCATCAGACCAACAATCCATCTAATCCAGTGACTGTTCTCTGAAAGCACCCAAGAGCAAATTGTTCAATGTGCATAATAACTCTACACCAGACAACGACAGAACAATATGTCTGTAGGAGAAGTTTTTGCCTAAGATCTAGGACTGGTGGTGTTTTCCACCCTGAAGTAGGAAGAATGATTTGTCATTTTGTTGTTTATTCTAATGCAATCATGCTAACCACGTGCACACTTTACTGTTTTTTGAATATGTTTCATTTGTATGTCATTGCCTCAAATAAGAGTGAAAATTTGCACCTACTAGCTACAAAAAGAGAACCAACCAGTTTTGCTAAGCACAGACTGGTTATGGGACAGGAGCTGGTAGACGTGAAACAACTTTGAATGGGCTGGTGGGAAGGAAGGGGGTAGGTCTGAGGTTTGAGGGACTTTGGGAGAGAAGCGGTTGGGAGCAGGTGGGATGAGCATCCCACATGGAGCATTTCAGGGACAAACACTGAGGACTACCTTCCGCCTTTGCAACACCACCACTGTCTGCTCTGTTGATGGAAATGTGGTCCTACCAGGAAAAGGTTTTCTGTAGTCTCGTGGCATAAAGAGTATTATGGCAAAGATTGACCAGAATGGTCTGAAAATACCCTTTCTAGTTGTTCTTAAAGGTAGAAAGCTCATGTTTTCGGTTTATCTTCATTTATGTACCCACTTTTATACAATAGAAATAATAGTAGAATACTCTGTGGGTTAGTGCTTAAAAAAAAAGGATGTATTTAGTTACTTATTGATATTTTAAAGTGCTTACTTACTCCTTATTGCTCTCTGGGGCAAAGGTTCCATCTCTGGTGGAAACACAGCACTTGGGATTCTGGTTTTGAGCAGAGAAATTGCAACTGCAGAAATGGTGTCTGCTTCGGGGTGGAAGCAGAGGACAAGAAATGGAGTGGAGAGATGGAAGGAACTGGGAGCTACCAACCAAGAGGCATAGTTGTTCTTTAATACTGTTTTGATATTCTACCTGTAGTTGTTGTATATTTTCTTTTTTTCATCACCTTTTCTCAGTAATTCCAAACACTGGGGGAATACCGGTGTTTATGCTGCATAGATTATTATGACAATCACCACCACCACTTCTTCTTCCTTCTCTGTCGGATGAGCAAGCTCAATTGCTTGATTATCCAAAGATCATGTCCGACTCCAATTATCATTACTTATTAAATCAAGTTTGACACAGAAAAATAATTAAATGCTTAAATCAAGGCATTCTACTTTGTCACACACTTGGGTCTGCTGGCAAGTCTATGGAACAGTTGTTAATATTGAAAATGAGATGAAAGATGTTCTAAATTTATCTCCCCAGCATTTCCATTCAGCATAATAATGGGCGTTTGACAGTAACACATTGTTGTTGAGCCAGTGAGAAACATTTCTGAAATGAAATGAGCACACACCTTCAAACGTAGTCGCACAGAAACCTGGAATCATTCAGGGTGGAATAGATAAATGTTCATTCACCTGGGAGCTGTATTTTGGCTGCCTTATGGCTCAAATAAAAATGAACAATTTTCAAATGAATATAAAAATCATACTTAAAAGACTTCAAATGGAAAGTATATATGTATTTTCCAGCATCCATATATAAATTAATATGCACCATCTGGGTTACATCTGGTGATATTAAAGTGTTGTCTCATGAGCAGAATAGGTGTGAGAACCATGAAGCAAAGCTGAGCAGTTCTGGCACTTAAACTGCAAAGGAGACAGCATTCATATGTAGCCCCAAAAGTACATTGCCCTTGTCCCTTCACTGCCGCTGCTTTTAAATCCCTGTTTTCCTTCTTTTCTCCCATATTATTGCCTATTTTTTTTCCTGAGAACTACTTACAGCATCTCCATGACCCAGGCTGCCATTTTCTTTAGGTCCTGGGTTCAGCTTTTGCAAGCAGGTCTTCAGTCAGGGCATCAGTGACGCTGTAAGTGAAACCCATGGGTCTCGCATTTTCCCTGGCACTCCCAAAAAGCAACTTGTCTTCTTCTCACCATTCTCTAAAAATTCTGCTGGAAAAAACATTCACCTTTGGTGGCTCTGATTATCTTCGGTCTCTCAGTGAATCTTTCCAGTTGCTTGTCTTTCTGTATTCCATCCTTCTCCATGATTTTATAGACTGTTACCCATCTGGACCTCTCCTCACCCTCACCTTCCTCTCTTTCCTTAAATTATCCATCTCTCCCAAAGTGCTTCTTTTCTTTCCCTGGCCTTTCTTGACCCATTGACCATGTGGGCTCCTAGGGATCCTAACAAGCATTTGTTTGGCAGTTATGGTTGTCTACTAAAGTACCCCTGTAGAACAACTCCTTAGAGCTGATAAGAGCTAATCTTTGATATGCAATCCTGGATTTAGGTACTTGATGCTGACATCACCAGAGGATTTTCTTTTCATGACTTGTTTTCCTTCCCACCACAACCAAGTGGTTGTTATCAGTGATTTTCATTGTCCTCTAAATTTGGAGGCTGAGTAGCAATGAAGCATTTTTGACCATGCAAGAGAAATTTGAATAATCATCTCCACTGGCACATTTAGGATTAATAAGAAGAATGTGTTGCATGTGAATGAAAATGTGCATGACAGCCCATTGCTTCCTCTCCTTTTTTCTTCAAAATGGCAAGCTTTCACTTCATGAACTGATGCCTTAAAATAAGTGTCCTCTTTGCATATGTGTGCAGACTGACAACTTCTACACATAGAGAAACACCACACCAAAGTTGTTTGGCACCTCATCATGCCAGGACATCTCCAGGGACTTTACAAAAGGCTGTACTATGAATTCAGCACATAGTCTATAATTCCAAACTAAGGACTGAAAACAAAACAAAACAAATCTTCATTATTGATTTTAAGAGTGACCTACATATGACCTAAGATAAGACTAGGAGGTCAGTGCTGTCCACAGCATAGAAAGTGCAAGATGGAAACATGGAAAGATAAAAGCACTAACTCACATCAAGTTGGGGATCTCAAATCCTGAGGGCTGTTGGGCTGTACCACCTCTCAGAAGTCAGTTTTAAAGTTGAAAGAGAAAAAATTTGATCGTCCTTACACATAACTATTTTTTGTTTTCAGATAGAGTCAGGTAATGTGTTAATTTGACAACACTGGTCTTCCCATGAAGCAAGGGAGTGGATTAGATGGCCTTTCCTGCTCTTTTTCAGCCCTATTTTCTTCGCTGCTGTGGGCTATATGATCATACTGTAAGTATGGCCTTTTGCCCTGTGCTATAGACAAAACCATCCAGTTCAGGCACACCCACCCACATTTCAAAGAAAGTTTTGCTCAGAGCTTTATGCAGAAATCAGACCTTGGCCACGTTATATTCAACACAGTTCAGGAGCAGATGCCAGACTTCTGATTTACCGCACATGAAAATCAAGTACTTCAGGATTAAGTCCTCATGTGAGCAAGGAGGAACGACACACCATTATTCATCTAAGTAGATTAGCCTCTGTGTGCATGTAAACAAAAAGTACATCTGTTCCTCTGCCTTTTTATATAGGGTATGTTCATCTGCAGGATCTGCTCTCACCCACAGATCTGCAGGTTCCACGTGCACGGATTTCAACATGGAAAAAAATGGGGATAGAAATGTGGATAGAAAGCCTCTTTTGAATCTGACTCACCAGACACTAATTTACACACGAGCCTGGCATGTGCTTTTCTCTTAGCAATGCATGAAGCACCGCATCAGCCCCTGTGCTTTTCCAAAGTGCTGATGTTTGGGAGACCCTGTTCGCTTAGGACTTTCTTTAGGTCCTTTCCTAGGGGTAACCCTTGCAGACAGGAACTGATTATTTTTAACAAAACCGGATATTATTCCTTTTTATTTACTTGATTAAGCAAATGAACGATTACATTTTAACCTCCAGAAGCAGATTTTCAGACTGCCATCAATTGCCTTGAATTATGTCAAAGGCAGGTATCTCTGAAGGTTTCTTTGCAAAAGGCGTTATACAAACAAGATACAGTGACAGCCCAAACACACCTAAATGAATCAGGTACAAGGAAGGACATTTTCTCCCCATTTTAGATGCAAGAAACTGAGGCTTACAGCTGAGCAAAGAGGCTCACCGCTGTTGTGGACCGAGGACTGGCCCCAATGTTGTCCTGAATTTGGACTCATTGCAGCAGGGAAAGGATGAAATGAAAGGTGTCTCTTTCACTTGGATGAACTATGGTACAGGTGGAAGGGTTACAATATTTTTTATTTTACTTTTAAATGAAGCGTTAAAAAATCTGCCAGGCAGAATATTTTTTCAGCTTTCTTTCCTAACCCTAGAGTGGCTGTAAAACCTCAGCAGTTAAAAATGTTTTCTCTGGCTCCAAGTCTAATGCATCCATAAAAATTACATTTTAAATAAAGAAAACATGTTTTGTTCCAACTCCAGAGTGGCTCTAAGACGTTACATATTTTCTAAAAATGCATTTAATTCTCTATTTAAAAAGTCCTTCAATACACTGTGACTGAATAATTTGTTGAAAACTCTGTATATGTTTTAATCTCCAATTTATCAATCTTAAACCAGCATTTTGGGATCTGGTAAAAGAAAAGCCTTACATTAAAAACCTGTCATTTTTTCCCCTCGAGACCACATTTAGTTCACAGCCTCTCTGGGGGTGTCTAGGGCTGGATTTTGTGTTCTGTGAGAAGCAGAGCTCCCTTTGTTTTTAGGTCAAGTCCAGATATTTTTCAGACAACCTGAAGAGGTTTGAGACCTCAGTACTAAGAGAAATGTCACTGAATGCTTCAGCCTCTTTGGCTGGATATGTGATTGTGCCTCTCTGAGCAGAAGACCCTCATGAGATGTGTGGGTCCTGCAGAAAGGATTCATCCTGGGAAATGTGCTGCATGGTTTCCACTGTCTTTTCCAAGCTCCAGTAAAGCCTCCCTCTTCCATCTTGAGCAAGTCACTTAACAATTTTCATTTCATTTCCTTCTTTGCAGAATGGGAAAACTCATTTTTGCTGCCCTTAAGGCATATTGTGCAGAGAGATCAATTCACATGCTTTCAGCAGACAGCAGTTTGCAAACGCCTGTTTTAATGGAGCAGTTCTGGGAGTAGGGACAGGGCAGGAGAGTGGATGCTTAGAGTAACCATGAGGACAGGCTGAAGCTGGCATGGCTGAACACCTCCAGAGCAGTGTGCAGAGGCTGCGCCCTCTCTCTGCTGGTCCCTGAGCTTTACTGTGTCCCAGTGGAGACAGGGAACAATGGTGAAGTTGAGAGTTAAAGGGGAAGAGCTCCCTTCAAGGATGGATACAACTGTATAAAGCTGTTCTCTGCTTTCTTCTCTGTTCCTAACTGTTCTAAGAGATCCCGGCCACCTGTGTGCCTCCAAGACTTCTTCACTGAGACCCTACATACTGTCTGGCTTATTTTTCCCTTGTTCCCTTGCCTTGTTCTTGCCAAGATGCCTTACTGTAAAATTCTCCTACAACCCACCACAGGCAGCTTGGGTCTTGACCACTCCTCAGATCAAATCCGTACTGACCATTGCAGGCTCTGGTATATACCAGGTCCATGTGGGGCTCTGAAACATAACTGTGGGGAGGGAGCAATATACAGAGCTGCAAAAAAGAATAACATCATTCAAATTTCCTTAGGTTCACCCAGGCCCTTCCCACTGAAGCTGATGGGGAGTATTTTGCCTCCCTGGAGTGCAGGTTCATGGAATTCCACCTCCAACAACTGTCCCAGCTCCTGCTCCTGACATAAGTTAACGAGAACTGTGGGATAAAAGCTGCTGCCTCACCAGAGGCAAATCCCTCACCAGCTCCTGTGAGCTCAGAGTATAGCAAAACTGTGTCCAGGGAGCCTCTGCCTCTCCCAGGAGCAAGGTATGGGGCACAGAGGACCAGCAATGCCCTACCATCGCAGGCAGACTTGCTGCCTATCGCTTGCAGAGCTCAGCCAGCACCCCGCTTCCCACTGGAGCTCTTGGGGACTCCTGGAGACAGTCTGCATTTGTCTGCAAAACCTTTTTAAATATTGAAAGTAAAAAAGCCGCCAGCAAAAGTAAGTGGGCTGTAGTCATCTACACTTGAAATACAGTGAAAGGTATACGTCCTCCTCCATTCTTTTTTATATAAAATGATTTTAATTTGATGCCTAAAAGATCCTGCTGTCCTCTTCTAAGATTCTCAGTTCTGTTTAGTATGAAGCGATATAAATATGGTT
>NW_009650064.1:7943276-7954410 GCF_000708025.1 Charadrius vociferus
TCAGCAGAATCTGTTTATGTTGGAAGTCTAAGGGAATAAAAAATATTTTCACAGGTCTACTAAAAAAATGCCATGTTCAGCTCTACCT
This sequence comes from Charadrius vociferus, assembly GCF_000708025.1. Classification (NCBI taxonomy): domain Eukaryota; kingdom Metazoa; phylum Chordata; class Aves; order Charadriiformes; family Charadriidae; genus Charadrius; species Charadrius vociferus. The sequence continues at coordinate 7,943,365 of NW_009650064.1, forward strand.
CAAGCTACAGAGCATTGATGTCAGGAATCACCATAAAAGCCAGTCTCTCTGCAGCAGAGAGGAACTGGAATAATTCTTTTTTTTTCCACAGATGACTGTCATATTCTTCCTAAAATAATGCACGTGTTTATTCATATCCAAATAGTTTTGGCTAGGTGCTGATTAAGCCATCCCAAACATTGGCTGCTACTCAAAGACGAGAGACACAGCCCCAAATCACCCCAATCCCGTTTTGTTGTATTCCTGATTCCTGCTTCCTAGCCAGAAGCAGCACATCATCATCCCTTGCTTGAGGTGACTGTGAGAGCTGGGTAAATGAAAGACGAGGGTGGATTCCCATGAGCGTACCATTTTGTGAACTGTGTACTGGGGAACCTGCATCTATGGCTTCACCTGACCGGTTGGTTGCCTATGACATCCCAGCAATCCCCCTGCCACCGTGGGGCAGGGTATCTGTGATGTGAGTGCAACCAATGGCCGTAACAAATGTCGCCACTGAGAATTAATTGTCTTTTGTTACACCAATTTAATGAATTGTTTCTCAGGGACATCTGGCTTCCCTGCCTGAGGTGGGGGAAAGGGTGGACTGCCAACAACGCAGGAAAATGCTGTTCTTCAGCATATTTTGTCTTCAAATATTGTTATTCTTTGCTGCTGTGGCCCCACTCTTTCTAATGGTTGACCCACACTGCCTCATGTTCCCTTCCAAACACCTCCATGCACAATCTCCTCCCTTGTTCCTCACACTTACACTAAACTGTGGGGTGCAGTGTCCATCAGAGGCTTTTCCCGACTTTCCTGATCTGTGCTAAGCTCTTTTCTAAGATAACCTCACCACAGTGCACAGGAAGAACAGGCACCAACCGGGGCAGAGTGACTCTTGCCACTATTTCCTGCATTAACACACGGGATCAATGTCTTTCTGGGAGAACTGGGACCTTATTTTTACTAAATGGCCTGTGAAAGCATTTCCATTAGAGATGGTTTGGTATATAACAACTAAGTGGATGGAACAGAGTGAGCATTTATTTACCCAGGAAAGTTTGGATCAGATGGAACATCTGGTTTTCATTGAAATCCTCAATTTTACCAAAAAAAAATAAAAAGTCCAGCTGGGTTAATAGAGACTCAAGGAAGGCAGGTGGCTGACATGTGATTGCAAGTGAGTTGAAACGGGATCAAAACATGAGCATCCTCTGAAGTCTTAGTTCAGATCATGCCTGGAGAGCATTTTAGGGTCCAATTTGCAGGCCTGAATAAGTAAAAAGATTGCTTGTAAGTGCTGAGCGCACAAAGAATTATGTTGTTTCTCTGAAATGTTTTTGTTTTCTTTCCTTTCATTATAAATCTTATTATCATGTGGGTCAGCCTAACCATTGCACAAGTTTGAAAAAATGCATGAGCCGACATATTTTGCAATGGGTAATACTACCACACTCAGCTTTCTAGGAGCAGCAACACAGCCGTGAAGGATAGACTGACTGCGTCTTATTCAGAGGGGCAGAGGCACAGGACATCTGACTTAGCCGTCGGTGCTAGGAAAGAGTTTTGAGAGGGATGAATAATGCTAGGACGCGTGCCTGGCTGAAAGATTTGTTCTGAAACAAGTCACGATGCGCAGCGTCTGCTGCTGCAGCCTTCAGGAAACAACGGCAATGGAAAGGGAAACTTTTTCTCAGCCTCTTGGTGGTCACCACTGTCCCCAGTGATGTGGATCATCTTGCAGTCCCTAGGATCCCAGGAGAACAAAGCCCTTTCATTTCTAACAAGGTTAGACCTCCTTTGTGATGTGGGAGACGTGCCCTGCACAATACGGCAATTTGTCCGGGGTATCACATTTGCTCTGGGAAACATTTCTTGAGGAAACAGAGATGCTGCCACAAGAAAAAACGTTGGGACTGGCTGAGCCTGTTGTTTTTCTCAGACACCAGGGAGGGCTTTGAAATGGTGTTTTGTACTTTCTATACGGCAGCCTTATGTCTTGGCACTGTGTTTATGTGAGAAATAATGTGAAGAGGTGCCCTGTTTGTGTGTGGGCATACGTGCCAGTTTTGCTGGCTGTGTTGGGCTGCTAGCCGGGGAGCCGAAGCAGCCTGGCCCTGACGCTGTGAGTCAAGACCACGTAGTACCAATCTGTGAACATCAAACGGGTGTTTAAGTTAATATTTTTCAGATCAGCTAAGGATTCAATGAAAGAGTCAAAGAAAGAACTTAGCCTCTTGATCCTCAGTCCCTGCTCTAATAAAGGAGTGATTAACATTACAGTTTATTATTACTTTCAATTTCAAGTCCCATGTGAAGCTAGAGGAGCTGCAGTACAGTCAGAATCCTATTTTCTGCCTGTCAGTTAAGCAAATGAAGTCCCAAGACAGTCTGACTCACCTTCATATATAAAAGAAAATTCTTTATTCCAACACACACCTGTGTCTTTCTTAAAATGTGTCTTTATTCTGAAAAGTGACTGTAAAAAAATTGCATCCTTTCAGTCAATTGATCTGTTCCCTGTCTGTATTTTTATCCTATGTATTTAGTACTAAAATAAATTTTTATAATATTTTTTTTCTTTCACTTCTTAGTGTTGACAAAGGTATGAGAGAAAAAGTCGTTTTCTGTTCTGGCTCATGTATCACCGAAAGATTTGTTAAATGCTTTCCAATTCAAGGATCAACTGCCTCCTCAACTATTCCTTTGCAAACTCAGAGGAGAATTTATTTGCAAATGTTTAATTGTGAGTGGAATTTGATGTAATGAAGTTTTAATGGCAACGCTGTATGAGCCAGAAAATGCACAGCTTGACTTTCAGATCCCAAGCTGAGTCTGCAAGTGGAGATGCTTCTAAACTGAGAAAATGTCATTCAAGTCACTCAGGCACAATAAATGTGAATCCCTCACCACCCTTTTTATAGTCAAGAACATGCTCATATGAACACTAATGCAGGACTAAGATGCTGATGGATACTTCTGCAGAACCAGGATAGCAGTTAACGAGAAGACTCAAAGAAGTATTGTGTAAAACCTGACAAGCTCAATCCACACAAATGGTCAAATGTGTTTTCTTCAGACCAGAACAACTTCGGTGCACCAAAAGTGTCTCATCTTTCCAACTCTGCCAGTCTGTCTAAAGAAAAATGTCTGATTAGAAATCTTATCTTTCCTTGGACTGTCATGGCTGCAGTACTTTGCAGCTTCCACTCCTTTGCTCAAGGACTCATCTGGAGAGGCAAGTTCTAATAAAGCCTCAATAAGTGATTGCCAAAAAATACTTAATTTGGGGTGAAGGACAGTGAATTGTGCCAACCAACCAGAAGTTCAAGACTGGGTGGCTGTTCTAGGTGACAATAATATGTACGGCAATGTTCCTAGGAGAAAATGACAAAGCAAAGAATTTCTGCCATATAAGAGTGCCCAACAACCTTCCCAATTCCTCATTCACTTTACAGGTGTGTTATGAAGATCTTTTTCATAGGAAATATATATTTAAAGTCCGCTCACTCACCTTTCCTGTCTTGAGTTCCTACTCAGGGCAAAACCAGCCTAAATACAGCAGCTGACACTACAATACCTTACAAAGGCAGGCATTTAGTATCTTGAGTCTCTTGGCCTCTGGGAATGCTCCCAGGCAAAGCCAAGCTGGTTAAATAGCCATCTGAAGAGTGTCAGAGATGGGAGGTGAGACAGTAAGGGCAGGCTCTGATAACTGTTTAGCTCTAATCTGTGGGCAGAACATTTTGTTCTGTAATTATTTGTTGGTTGGCACAATTATGTTATTGCCAAAGACTGAGTCCTTCCCTGCTGTAGCTTTGTAATTATTTGTATGCTGTGAGCTGAATATCAAAGGACATTTCAGATAGGTACCTTCTAATGTCATATTTACATCTAAACAAACACATTAAATAAAATTAATTAAAGGCCAGCTCTGCTGTCTTACTAAATTATGCCATTTTATTTATTGTCACCTTGTAAATTGATGGAGATATCTTCAAAAGTGTTCCATAGCAGCTCAGTTCAGCTGTCATGTAGTCAGTTATAACTCGCCTTATTTTTGCATAATTAATTTCCCCTAATATTTTGATTTATTTGGTGAAAAATAGCACTGTTACTGTAATGCTGATTTATTTATGTGTTTCAAAATCTATATATAGTTCCTGACTGCTTTATCAGTCATTCCAACTGAGTAGAAGACAGAGTGACCCCTGTATATTCAAAGTGTTGCGTGAGGTTTTAGCCACTCATCTCTCATTAAATTCAATGATACTCAAGCTAAAAGCATGAAGAGTTCCTTCTCTTTACTGTCTTCTTACCTACAGATAAAAGACAGGCAAGCCTATGATCATCCTTTTCTTCAGATGCCCCACGTTAACCTGAAACTCAGTAAATATAGTTTTTATTATATAACCCGGAGTCTTTTCAAGCATTAGTCAATGCAGCACAATGCTCTTTGTTTAGCTTCACAGCACAGTGAGACAAAATACACTGACAGGCTTGTTCATAGTTGCCAGTCTTTCAATGGTGATGTGCTCTATAGGCTATGAATGTGCCTACCAGCAACTTTACTGTACATGGGTGCATGTAACTAGCACTATTTAAGCAGAACCTCGGGTTTCACAGCATTTTCTAAGTGACCACACTTCACTTAAATGAATTCCAATGCCAACATTTTAACAATTTTGTATAATAAAGAAAGAATATCTATATTGTAAATAGCATTTCTCTTTGATGTGGTTTTTTTTATTCCTTAAAGAAAAAGGGATCCCGGAGCAATAACTATTGTTCTTCACCAGACAGAAAAAATACATGCACTTTTGCCATTTTTACTGCCCATGCAACCCAAGGTCTCCACTTCCTAACCATACTTTTACACCTACTTAGGAGAGGAAGGGTTGGCTCCCATTTTCCCACGTGTTGTGCTACTGAATGAGCAGGTAGAGGCCCGGAGGGACAAGCTCCCGCTCAGAGCAGCCTGCTGTCCCCCGCAAAAAAAAAGATAAGCAGTGCCTTGGCAGCTGTTGTTGGAAGCAGCTCTGACCTGTGCTTCTCCCCGCCTGCTTACCCGAGACTATAAGGAATGAGAGCTGAGCTCTGCGTGCCACGTATTTGCCTCACGTACCCATTTTTCAAAAAGCACCCCGAAGTGAAGTCTCATCTGATCAGTTTCCCTCTTTCTCCTTTTCAAGACGCGGTGATGTTACTCTGTTCGTGGTTGCCCTTAAAATTTGTTTTGTTGATTCTATGGCCTAACTACATAAGAGTGAATAATATTGTACCTGTGACTTTGAGCTGAATTATGCCAGCGCAAAAGTTCAGGTGAAGCCACTGGTTTCCTGTGAAGAGCTGAGCAGGCCAGCCTTTAACTGTAGATTCTTCTTCCTATTTAAATTGGCTGCTAGAAAGCAAAAAGCCCTTCAAATAATTTAAACACAGAAGGCAAGTTTACGTCTATTTCTAAAATATAGTTAGGTGATGCTATTCCCAGTAATTAAATACTTTATCACTGGAAACCATAATAAGAATGTGCTAATTTCAGTTCACAGTAGATGCTCGAAGGCAATAAATTACAGCTATCACACCACCATCCCTTTTATGATTACTATTCTGCTATGGAACTAATGTGTTTTCTCTCAAGGCTAAGTGTCTTCTGTTACCACAACCTTATAAAAATCTTTCTTAAGCCTAACAGAAATCAAGTGTTGGTTATGAAACGTGAATTTCTGGATTCTGTTAGACAGTCTCCAAAAATGCTGACAGCAAGCGAACAAGACAGTTGCATCAAGGAATTAGAGCAATGCACACAGACACGTTTCATTTGCCATGTATTCTACTGATGGTAAGAGCAAATTATAACTTCCAATATAAAGGAAGAAGTCTTTGTGATAAATGTCAGCTTTCTGATGCCTGACTGCTTCTGGACTGGTCCGGAGACACCAAAGACCTGGTGGCACATTGCCCTGAAGAATGGGGAAATCCCAGCTGTCCTGAAAGCATCTTAACAGGTATTAGGAAGACTGTTACAAACACCAGAGGAAAAACACTCTCTGTTCAGATTTCTTTCTTGGCATTTTTGTTCTCCCAAATGCGTTTCCACAAGTCTATGCCCACAGACCATTATCACCCAGAATACATTAAGCAATTGGCTGTGGTTATGCTTTCCTTCCACATTCCCTTCCTTTAGTCCTTCCTTGCACTCAAAGTATCATCTCATATCAATAAATCAGAAATCAGGTTAAGGCTTGCTGTTGTCTTAACTTTCTGTAAAACATTTTTCAATGGATACCACAAGCAAAGGCACTCTAGTCCTCTCCCCTTATAGAAAATATATCTTTTTCTTTCCAACTTTTAAAGTTGGCTCTATTACAGATTAATTTCCTATACATTGTCACAGTGATGGGTAACATGTATACAAATCTATGACTCTTGAACCTTATTTCTACCTTAAAGTAGCTGCAATGTATCCTCCAGATTGCCGACAGAACTGGAAGCAGATGCTTGGGAAACTATTTGGATTTCAATAAAGGAAGAAGCCTTTATTTTGTTAATAGATTATGTGCAGATTTCAGTGGTTGGACTGGAGTCATAAGCCATAAAACTAGAACTTGAAGTAACAAAATTCAGCTTCTTGCTTGTTCAGAGACTTTCTGCAAGATCTTGAGCAAGTAATTTAGACTGACATGGAAGATAAGCATTTCCATTATCTCCGAGGAGGTGTGTCTAGCTTTTTCTGGTTTTTAGGACAGTGGAACCAACTCACAGCACTGTTCATAGTTAGATTCTTTAGAGGTCCAGAAGTGTCCAGATACTATGAGATTCAAGAAATTTTTATCAGAGCCTCCTTTCTTTTTTGTGAAATTATGTTTGTGTATGAGAAGGGAAATTTTGCATGTACAGAAAAACTGCTTTCTTCCTGCCTGTACCTCTTCTGAGTGGGATAAAACATAAGCTTCTTGTAAGAGTAGTTATTTACTGGCTCATTCAAAAGGTCTTCTCCTTTTCGTGCAATCCAGAGCCATCCACAGGGGCAGAGGCAGGTCACACATGATTCGAAGAGATGCCATTTCTTTTTAAGGAGCTGACAAGAAAGTCTCCCATCATATCTATGCACTTCCTACTACCCTACCAGTCAGCACTACTAGCCACAGCACCCATCTGGCTACTTTCTTCGAAGCATCTTTTTATGATAACAGCCTGCAGGAATCTGTGTTCAAAAAACTCTAAAGACCTTAGGAGTTATTGCTGTCAAGCCTGAAAATCATTTGACCAAGTCAGCCTGCGACTAATGCCCTTTGCAGAAGGAAAGTGGCAGGCAGGTCCTGCAGCAAATACAAATCAAGTCTTATGACTAACAATCATTAAATAGCTTAAAAACATTCAAGTTTCTAAGATGTTTACAAATTGCAAGAGGAACATTTTGCAGAATAAAACTGCAGTCCTGGAGCTTAATACTCACTCTACTGTTTCATTACTGCCCCTGTTTTATATTAGCGCACCAAGCAATTTGTATGCGTCTATGGACCTTTTAGTAGTGTATACCCAAAGCAATTGCCAAATGTTATTCAGTGCTGTTAATACGTAATAGTTCCAATGAATAATGTTTTTGTTAAGAATGTGGCAAACTGCTATTTATTCAGATGAATTCCAACCAACCATAATGCCTGGGTCTTACTTCTGAGGTATGAATGCAATAATTACCAAACACGGCTCTAAAATGCAATTTGTTAACTTGGAGGAGATTGTGAGATCGTGACATACATTTAAAGTGCCCTCAAAGCTGCTTTTGGTTGGTTTTTCCCCCCTGAGTCTTTGTTTATGTGATCAGTTACCGAATCCACCAGTTGAGGGTCTCCACATTCATTTACGCTGCGTGCATCAAAATTCAATTACTGGACATCGAAGACACCGAAGCAAGCAGTAAGATTACCCAGAAGATAAAGGAGGAAACACATGTTCAAAATTGTCCAACCATTTTTCATTTTCCATTAGGTTTAGGCTCTGAAGTAACTTACGGTGGTTTTGAAAATGTCCTCAGAATACGTCCCAGAACCAGCATGTCATGTAAGTTAGCAAGAAGTGGCACTAGAAGCAAAAGCTGTGTATTAGAAATGAAAGCTATGCAGTGTGCTGATGGGCCCAGGGAGAGAGTTGCACAAAGCTGTTGGAACTGGAGCAGAACCACAAGCAGCAGGCTGAGCCCTGCAGCGATGGGCAGAGAACACGGGTGGCGTTGAGTGGCATCACTCAGACAGAATCAAACAAAATACAAAATCCGGCAATTACCTATTTATTAATTTTAAATAAACATATTCAAGGCTGATGCATTACTGTGGCGCAGACGACTGAAAAATTATTTAAAATGTTATAAAAATTATAATTAAATATTTTTATTGGAGATCAAACTAGAGCTAGCACTGACAAATGAGATCCAGAACAAAGTAGCTGCAAACAAAAAAAGAATAACCCAAACTAATTCATTACTGCGGAACGAACATTGTATGAGCATAAAAGTATTTTGGAGACTGGCCTAAAAAGTTTTAAATCATGTGATTTTAAATCTAAATCTAATCATGTGAATCTAAATAACTTGTATAATGTTATATGTACTTCCCATCAGTCAGGACTGTTCAGGACATACGCTTTCTCCTGTCTCTCCACAAGGTTTCTGCAGAGCTTGCAGAGTTGCAGGCGTGTTTTATGCCGGCAGAGAGTTTTAAGCATTTTAACTTATGCACAGATAAGTGCAGAAATGTGCAGCCTCATAGCTGGGAAACAGATGATACTGCAGGTGCATTAGTATGAATACAAGTGCCACACTATTTTTATCATGACTCATCTGGGAATTTAAAGAAGAGGCAGTCTTCTCTTCTGCAGCTGAGAAAGGCCAGGAAAAAACCTCTGGAGAATTCAAGCAGCTGGGCTGGAGAAACATTTTGGTTTTGTGCAACTCATAACTTCTAACATTTGCAAAGCACAGTAAACACTGAGGCAAGGGACAAAAAAGACTTGGGCGTATAACTGGTTAGTGAACAAAGGGTGCTACAACAAACTGTAGCACTTCTGTGAATATCATGTATAACCCTGATTCTTCCCATTATTACTACAGAGTTTTTAAACACTAGATGGAAGTGGTAATTCTAGGAGGAGCTTGTCACATACATGACCACAAGAAGGCAATTAACAGTTGAGGATAGCAGTCTACTTTATGGCAATACAGAAGGCAACATCTCTGTGGTTGTGACACTGATTATGCTGAAGCCAGTGCTCCCAGCTTGGGGCCCACAGAAAGAATCTGAGTTTAAAAAAACTAAAAAATATTTTAGGGAATATGTGTGTGTGTGTGTTCTCATTTTGTCCTGAATCCTTCTCCTGATTTGTTTGATGTCACTCCCCCACAGCCCATTGCATCAGCACAGGTAAGGGCAAGGGTGCAGACAGATGAGGATGAGAAGCTCATGGGAAGAAAGTGGAAACCATTAAAGTTAGTTGTGCTTCCTTAAAAATGCTGTGTTAAATGGCACTGGGTGAGAACTCATCTGGGGGTAGGAGAACTCTGCGGCCCCCTCTGAGAAAAGTGCAGCGGTCTAGGCTTAACATGGAGATGGTGTGGCTTGACTGATCCTTCTTACACAATCGTGAACTTTTGTGGCAATCCACTGATTTGAGGAATGTTGTCCTCACCAGAAGAATAAATGGTCTTAGGGTGTCCAGCCTTGCAAACAGGAGCTCAGCCAGACACAGTTGTGGTCAGGAGAGCATGATGAATCAATTCAGAGTGGAAAAAAAAGACTTAATTTTATCAGAAAAGGTCAACGTTTGTGCACTGGTTTTATATATGGGTACAGAAAATGAGGCTGAGGCAATGCTATTGCAAATTATTTTCTCCCTCAGATTTAACTCTAAACTGTGTGTTACATATATCGGTAGCACCCTCTTAGAACATTTTCTTGCTGGTATTTTAAAATGGAAATCTAATTTTTAAAAGATCAAAAGAAAAGATAAGTAAGATATATTTTACAAAAATTTCCTGTCCTCCTGTCAGGACGTTGCACAGGCTGGGGACTCCCTCACAGCCCGTCCTGTCCCACCGCCCCAGCCAGGAGCAGGGCAGGACAGGGGGCAGCCAGAGCAGCCCTAGCCCCTGTCATCAGACCCTTCCCTGGGTACAGCGATGGACCAAGCCTGGGACAAGAGCTCAGGCCGTCTGGGAGCACTTCCCCATGTCACCAAAGGAGTGCATCATGTCGTGATTTGGGCTGTCTCTGAGCCAGCCCTGAGCAGCAGCCAGACCCCCCAGAAGGGGATGTTCCCAGAGTCTTCACAGCCCCGTCACAAGATAGCTAATGATTACTGGGAATGTGTTTCTTTTGCTAAAAGGAGAGGAAGGAAAAGCACTTCTGATGCCATATCACCTGATGGCAACTTTCCCATTGTATGTGATTTTTGCTCCTGTGATCCATTCCATCTCAAAAGAAGAGTGGGAAGATTAGAGGGCGGTAATCAATAAAGCGGAAAACATGGAAGAAAATGAGAGATTAATTAATTGCCAAAATTGTTCTGCCATGAGCCCTGGGACCATTAGTGCACTGCAGTTCCCTGTGGAGCTCACTCCCTTACCACAGTACCTCCTGCTGCTTTCCAAATGATGATGGAGTGATGTGACTGGCATAGGTCATATGCGTGTCATTCTTCTACCTCAGAAAAAGAAATTGGGTAGTGCCTCAGATAATTCCTAATTTACTCAGGACCAGGTGAATTCAGGGTGTGGATCTTGCCCAAGGGAACACCAAGGATGTGCATCTTGCCTGTGAACGTGTGACTTTCCCCTCTGCACACCCACTGCACAGGTTTGGCACTCTAACGCAGCAGCCACATGGTTTTCACTCTGGAGGATCCAACTCAGTACCATCAGCATTCTCCATTCAACACATAGCCAGGCACTCCCAGGACTGTTTTAGCAGACATCGTTCAGATTAGATATGGAATACAGCTTTAATTCTCATGGAGAGCTTCTTTCTGGTTCTTCCACAGACATTACCAATCTCAGTTAGATGGCATTCC
>NW_009650064.1:7954530-7965271 GCF_000708025.1 Charadrius vociferus
GCCTCATCAACTGTTCAACCCCCGGGAAACTGAATCACAGACAAGTCCAAGCTACTTCCTTTGGATGAACGCTGGAGGTGATGAGGTCCTGATATTTCAGATGACTCAGCAATTTTTAGCCCACAGGATGTTTTGTCATGGTTCCAATCCACCAGTCCTACCCGCGTGAGCACTTGGCATCTCTGTTAACCTGGCTTTCGGAAACTTGCACTGGAAGTCCAGAAAACAAGGAACAGACGGGTTAGTTAGTCTCAGAGGAAAATAAGGTTTTACCTGACTTGCTTAGCATTGCAGAAGAATATTGTGCCATAGATTTAGGACCCAGCTGTCTAAACTTGCATTTCATTAGACTTATGATGAAATAATTTCTTTGCCTGCAGTCCACTGAATCAGATTCCCAAATTCTTTAACAAGGATCCTCCAGCTAATGGCAGCCTCCTTCACTACAGCATCATAACTGCACACCAGAGCATCTGATCCTGTTCATTAAATGAGATGGATCTAGCAGACAAGTTGTAAGTTCATAAAAGTGGTCCGCTTCAAAGCGCACACACACAGCAGCAAAATAGTCTTAGACCCAATCTTAATACAGTAGTTTTTTAACTTTTGAAGACTAAAATTTGAAACCTATTTTTCAAATTTTAAAAAGTGTAGTATAACTTTAAAATGTCTCATCCAACTGTTTTAAGTTGTTAAAGGAATACTTGTAAAATCTGCCTTCTTCAGTAATATGCACGCTATTATTATGTTCCACAAGCAAATTAACTATGAAGGACCAATTATATACTACCTTTCATGTTAGGTGAGTAATTTCCAAGTGTAATAAGTACATTTCTTTCTGAGGGGGAAGTTTTGAGTAGTAGTGTTTTACATCCACTCCGTACTTACATTTTCTCAGTGGCAATGACTGTGTAAGGAGATTAGAAGAGAAGAGTCAGGACCTATAATCTCAAAACCAGATTTTGCAGCCTCCACAGGCTGAAATGTTCTTTCCTCCGTTGTGTCCAGTAATATAAGAAACCTGAATCTGTGAGGTACTGCAGTGAAACCCATCTGATAAGTGAGAGAGGTTCAGCCCAGGAGGATTCAGGACCTCTTGATACTATCCACACCAACAAGAGTTTAAGACACACAATGTAAGGTTGGTCCAGACTAATAAACTGATGAAGGACCCTGGGTGGGCTCAGACCCATTACAAACAAGGAAGGTAAAAGGTTGGGTGCCTCCAACAACAGCAAGAGCGAGTTGCAGCAGGGCTGCAGGCGGGACCGAGTGCGCGCTCTGCAGGCATGTCCCCAGCCTGCGCATGGTACCTGTGACCAAGAAGCCAGAGGGAGTTGCTCATGACACTCCATCTGCCAACATCATGGTGGGCCTGAAGGGCAAAGGAGGTAAATCCTCCTAAGGTGCCAGGTGTGAGTCCACCTGCATCCTCTTTGAAACAGTGCCTGCTTCTCCATGCTATGGAAAAGTTGTACACAACATGGAATATACAGAGTGACAGCAGTTGGCAGCCGTTTAAGCCCAGGCAACTATTTCATCGTTAGTCTAAGTACACAGTCATGCAAACCGATCACGTTTATTGCTGATTTTGTTTATACTTGCGTATAGTAAGGGGTTTTCAGCCAAGAGTAACTCCCTTGTTCAAACCCAACTCATTTGCAGCAGAAGTGATCCTCAACCCTGCTGCATCTGTGTGCACCCTTGCGAAAACAGAGGGTGGGTGGCAATAGCAGTGGGAGCAATGCCAATCTTGCCTTGCCAACGTGGATGTATACTCTAAAATATCCAGAGCTACTGTACATGGGGAACTGTGGTGAAAAGGACAAGCAGATGTGATTTACCTAATTGATGGCCTAATTAAGATCTGAAGAAGAGGTGGGTGATTTAGTGCTGTTGGAAAACAAGTTATTGAAAGGATTGAAAATTAATATAAAAGGTCTCAGTGGTGTTTAATAAACAGAATTCACTCAAAAATGTTTTTAAATGTTCCAGACCTCATTTTGTACAACAGCTCTGCCAGCTTATGATCACCATGTTCAGTACGGAGCCAAGAGAGCACAGCTGGGGTGAGTGGGGGTTGCTACTGAGTTTTCTTGTTCTCATCTGCTTGATGTGATGCCTGCCCCTTAGACTGTGGCGTTAGTCAGTAGAAAAAACAGAGTGCAACATGTCTCTCACGTCAGTGAAACACCCACGCTCATTATAACATGTTTTGTTCAGCAATTTCCACTCAGTTGCATTTTTAAGTGCTTCAAAACAAGTCACTCTGGGCTGGATGCAATTTTAAAAGCATGGAATTACTATGCTCAGCCCTGAGGTGGTCCCCCTGGAGTTCACCTCTTCCTTCCCTTTGCCCACTTGCCACTTTTCCATTTTTTCCTGTTTTCCACACAAAAAATAAATGGCTGGATCTCACAAGGTGTTGTCAAATTCTACCCACCAGTCATAAGCTGATGCTACACATGAGGGAAGCCAGGTGGTCGTACCTGTCTCTGGGCCAACCTCGCTGTTAGACGTCTAAAACAGACATTTGGGCAGAGGAGGTTGGAAAGTAGAAAGAAGACTTCTGCTTGGCTGTTTGTTAAGTCAGTAGGTTTTTTTGAAAAGATGGTCTTGAAACAAGTGTGGAGGGAAGGCAATATCTATAGATGACAAAGAAGGATCTTACACAGTCTGAGTCACTCAGCAGTTTGCCCCATGGGAAAGGAAACCATTTAGTCCAGGGGAGCACTGGTGATGGGATCCCTGACAGAGCTACCTTTGGAGTCAGCTTTCTTAATACAACTGGGCAAAGGGAGTGAACGTGAGCAACAGCAAACTTGACTTCTGGTGTAAAATGATCCTACTTGCAGGTTACCTCTCATTCTGTATCTCCACAGCTCATCAAGCTGTGACAGTGTCATACCACGCTTGTTGTACAGGGGGAAACCCACACCTGTAGGATACTGCCATAGCCACCATCAGCAGAGATTGCTCAGCCCTTATCTCTCAGAAAGGGCGACTATTAAAGAATCAGGGTTCCTGCACTAGAGTTTGCAGGCGTTTTGCGAGTCAAGCTTCCCACACAGCCACAAAGGTTTTTGACCCTTCTGGACCGATTCAATTAAATATGACATAGATGCAGAGGTTTCAAAGGTAATTAACATCTTTAAAGGATATAAGCAGTGAAGGAGAGAGAGACCCTGCAAGACACTCAAGCGAAAGCAACCGAAGAATCGACCCTGGAGAAAGACTTCGTGATTCTCTCGCTACAGGGCAAATAACCCCAACAAACCAGAAACAATTTTCCCCCAAATGCCAATCAAAATAGCACCTTCTCGGATACTAAAGTCAATCTCAGGACACAGCTTAGTAGAAATTCTGACTCTGGTAGTTCAGATGTTTGCAGAATAATTTCTTCTCTGTGGGAATCCTTCTCCTTTGAACCTGATTCCTCCACTTGGTCAAAAAAAAAAAAAAAAAAGGGTTTAATGATCTTCCCAGTGCAGTGCTTGCCTTTAAAGACTTGGGGGTTGTTGCAGGGGAGGCCTTGAAAGAATGAATGAAAGTTATTTTTTGCTGACGGTTGAAATTAGTTGAGTTTTAGGTTGATTTTATTTCAGATTTATGACAAAGAAGCCTGGAGTACTAGATGTATTTTCTTGTACGTTTGTACTAGAAAATGAAATATAATAAATCTAAGAATAAGCATTATCCAGTCCTTGTTTTATGAGCCCATAGAGAACTAGCTCATAAAATAAATGAGCACAATATCACTGAGTGCTGGACTTTGTTCAGAGTTAGCTGAAAGTTATGCAAAATCATAATGAGACCTGCTAGCTTAAGCAAGGAGGACATTAGTCTCCAGCCACCCGTTTTCTCCCCTTCTCTTCTGCACTCTGTTTATTTCAGGAAGCCTGTGAAGTTCTGGTCTTCAAAAATGTAGCCTGTGGAGAGAAATAGGAGAAGCTGTTGATATGGCTTCACTATGGGTTTTGAAGTGAACCAAGGTGTTCACTGTGTTCTTGTTGCTAATTGTTCCCAGTTTAGAACTGATCTCATTCAGCACAATAGAAATGGCATTTTTCAGCTGTTCAGACAGCTTTAAACAGGAATCAGGGTTTTTTTAAGACATCGCTTACTGATCCAATATAGTCTTGATATCGGAGAAAAAGGAGCTGGGAAAATTACTCGTGAAATTTTCAGTTATAGGTAGAGTTATGAAGGGACTTGGCACCTATTTCTACTCTTTTGGACTTACTCCCTTCATTTGCTACTTTATTCTGGAGATGCCTGAGGTACTGAGGCTATGAAGTGTCTGACACTGGGAATTGCCGACATGCTGTCAGTGCCAAACTAATTTTCTGTCTCTGAAGTTCTGGCAGAACTCCCCAAGGAAGCAGCAATCAAGCACCTGTGGCCTCCATGGGTTGGTACCACTGCTCCAGCTGCACAAAAGGGGGTTTGGCCCTCCAATTTCTGCCACTTAAAACCCCATGAAATCTTTTTTCCAGTCATCACTCTCAGCTAGGCTTTGAGTTAAATTTAGGATTTTCCATCCAAGTTCTTAATTTGCTCCACCACCAGAACAATATGTAAACAATGCAGAAAGCACTAAGTACAGAGCTTCAGATACTCCCTTACTGATGAAGACCTCACATCTACTATCATCTGACCCCGCAGAGAGATACATGGCACAGCTGGGCACAGATCTCTGCTGGGATCTGCAAGTGCAGCCGTAACAGGTCAAAAAAACCTATAAAAAGTGTTCCTTAAAATCAGAACAGCTTTCCACAAATCCTGAAGATTACCAAAACCAGAACTCATCAGATCTGAAAGCCTTCAGAGTGTCCATCTGCCCAAATCTGGAGATACTCTGAATGTTGCAGCTCAGTATTGACTGAAGCTGTGACTGTCTGGACAACAGAGGATTGAGAAGATATTAAAGGGAACAGCCCTATATGAAAAAGGTAACATTTCAAACCCACCTTATTTCTGCTGGAAGCAAAGTACGTTTCCTCCACACTCATCTCCAGTGAGAAATACCCTGGATTTTTTTCCCCTGAAATGCTAACTAGTCTGCTGCAAGAGAAAGCCCAGTTCACTTTGAAGTGGTAAGTATGCTTAAATTTGCTGCAGGCTTCAGTATCCCTGAGGGTCCTAAGGCCTACAAATTATTTTTATTCATTTAAAATGAAATAGAAATTAGAAAAAAAATTCAATACAGCTGAAAAAAAGACACTGGAGAGCTTTGTAACCCCCTCACTCTCCCTACAGTGTTCTATCTTCTATCTAATAGGATCTCCCCCGTCTTTTCTTCTGGAGAAATTTTTCCTTTCATTCAGAGCAAAGTAAATTTTGACACATGGTCCAGAAAGGGAAGAAAGTATTATTGCCATAACTCCACTGTCTGGTGTGAATTAGGGCTGTTGGTGTGTTTGTTTGCATATTCTGCCAACAGTATATATGGAGAGAAGCTCCGATGAAAGTGCTGTCATAGAGGAGCTTGCTACTGCACCCAAAGGTATGACTGTAGCAAAGAAGCCGTGTTTTAACTATCCCCAGTAACAGTGCAACGAAGACCATGGGTGACATTTTGTCATACAAGAAAAGTGTTTAGCTGGTAGCTTATGCAGGTATCCATGCTGCTTCATTTTCCTTTCTGCCGCTTCATGGTTTAGCTTTGCTGAGGCTGTTGAAGATGTCTCTGTCCAGACTGCTGTCAGTCCACCAGTTACTCTGCAAGAGTAGCACAAGTGAACCCAGTGGGAGAACAGATTTAGCGTTTGGAGGCAGTTTTCGTTGCAATTTGTGGAAATGGGAAACTCAAGGAACAAATGTGTCATCCAGCCAACTCATATCAACAGACAAAGTACCACCTCCCTATCCTCCATCCTATGGACACTTCTGCCTAATTCAGCTAAATATTCCCCAAAACAGAGGAAATTTTTCTAGGAAATGCTTGTTACCACATATTTGGTTTAGGTGCCTGTCCTACAAACCCTTCTTAATCTCCATACATTTGCCCCACCCTTCAAATACACTAGTTCCTATGGCAATGAGGATGTCATTGGCATGGGAGAGCTCAATGGCATTCATAATTGCTCTTTGAAGTCCATTTATAAAATAGAAAGTCATTTATACTGTGGTTTGTCAAATAAAGAAAGTGTTTGTGGGCCAGGTTGAGATCTGCTGATGTGGGTGGGAATTTTGCTACTGCCTTCAGTTGCATCCAGTATGGTCCTTATGCTGCACACCATATGTCTCGCTAACCACCACACAATCCCTCACCCCAAACTGCTAGCTCCTCGCTTTTTTGGAAGGAGAACTAGTGAGACTGATTCATGCAAAGTACCCTCATTGTTTATAGCGAAGATTAAAAGCATAATTATTTTTAGGAGCTCCTCAGTGATAGGAAATTTTAGACTGTAGGAAGGGATGCCAGATGATCTAGTCCTTGACTTCAGAAAAAAAGATTTCCGCAAGTACTGCACTCTCTTCTGTTTCATGTCACTGCACCCACCTCTCACTGACTCCTGGCTGCCATTTTAAAGAATAGCATGGGAATTATTTCAGACACGTAGAAGATAAGGTGTGATTCAGTTCGAGATCTCAGTGGGTTGCAGGGATGAAATTGGCGATTGTGAAAAATCTTCCTACACATTTTCCATATATTTCACATGTCATCCCACAAAAGAAATGAAAATAGAAAAGTCCCTTTTACTGATGCTGTGAAAAGAGGATAGAAATCAGAGAGGTGAGTAAAGTGTACCAGAAGGCCTCCATTTTACACAAACCATTCCAGAAAAAAAAAGGGACCTGTTTTCTTCTGCACAAAATATTTCTTAAAACCTATGTCACTGGACCTTAGAGGATGAGAAAAATCTATGACGCTAATACAATGCCTTCATTATTTTTTGTGGGCAAGCAGTGTGCTCAGGATAGAGAAAAAAATCAGAAAGAACGAGATCGCTCCCCAAGAAAGCTAGAAGTGGAATCAACAGCCAACAACAAGTAAATAAACAGCATTTTGGCTTGTATGAACGGGCAGATCGATATTACTGGAGTTCTGGACAAGGTACTTTGGAAGGAGATTTGGACAGAGTGAGGGAGTTCCCTCATGTGCTGCAATGAGGAAGGAGTTCCATGTGTAAAAGGAAGCATCGACATGGCTGTGTGAAAAGGACTTTATTCTGCAATGCCCTTGGATACGCCTGAAAAATACTGCCTGAAGCACACCAACCTCTTAAAGCCTCTCTAGGTTAGTTTCCAGCATCCCACTGGGGCATCTAGGATGGGGCAACTCTAGGTATACAGGCAACCAGGGATCTTACAGAGGGATCACATTAAATCTCAAGAAGCAGCATGTGTTTGTCAAGATCCAGCTTTGTGGTAGTGAAGGGTGCTAAAATTTAGAAATTCAGCGCTAAATTGGGAAGGCTACAAGAAGTTTTAATGTCTTACATTAACTTTCTCTTGAACTCTATTCAGCTCTGCCTGACTCTTTGTGCAATATGGGACATATTGATATGTGTCAGTTCTGTCTGGAGGGATGTACCAAAAATATATCAATCTTGGTACATTATGAGACTGAATTGAATATTAAATTGTTATTCTACATAGGCAACACATTGCCTAGGTTGACTCACACATACAAAAGGAAACGTCTGACTTAATTTCTGTGCTTTTTATGTCATTTCTGTGCATTTCTGTAATTTTAAGAAGAATCTGGTCTACTTTCACGTCTGAAGCTTGTTTCTTGTGAAAGAGAAACAGTGACATCCTGTGGTTCAACTGTAGGAAAAGTGTATATTTTGTCATTGCCCTTTTCTCAGACGTAATTTCTCTTTTTCTATGTAACTTAAAAAGAACAATCCAAATTTTGACTATGAAGAATATTATTGATTAGGTAGTGAAAAATAGCACTTTATAAGTGCAATAAGCTTTCTGTATACGTAGGATTACAGGTGTCAGGAAAGTGAAGACATTTAATAAATGTGATATTTTAAATTTTGTTTCATGCTAATCAAAATAGATAAGGGCTATTTTAAAATATATAACAATAATAGAAAATAATTTAGATAGATAATAATAATTTTAAAACAGATGTGTCAAGTGGCTTTTGAAAAAAAAAATAAAAATAGTCACGTCAGGCCTAGCATCTAGCCCTTTCTTTCATAAAAACCTTTAGGAATTATCATCTTTGAAAATACTTTGATTACCGCTGTTACCAGAATATATTTGAAGGAATAGACCTTAATCAGAAGGTGATGGCATCTCCAGGGTAAGCTGAGAACACTAGCAAACAGAACAATTTAATGAAAAATAGTCACATTCATGAAGAAAAAAAGAAAAGGAAATTATTCTGGTATATTGATTTAAAAGGTAATTTTCTTACAAGACCCTTTTAAACTATATTACTTTCATCATTACAGAACTTTTGATGATCCTGTACTGATAGAAATAGTATCGTTAGACAGAGCTGTAATAATTTAAGCAAAAGTACCAAAAATGATGTCAACAGAACTCCACAAACACCTTGCAATAGTATCAAAATCATACTTCTATAGTAGAATATAACTGCAGAATTTCTTCCTCTTGGCACAAACGTAATGATGTCATATAGTGGTAACATCCTTTAGAAGTTGTCTTAAGACTCTATTTTCTTTTCAGATGCATAAATCAGAAAGATCAGTTTTCCTCATATCAGACTCATGCTCTAGATTTTTATCGCTATACGTGTTGTACTTCTTGCATATTTCTCAACTGTGAGTTTGTCCCTTACTTGAATTTAGTTTGTGTTTATTAAGATTCCCAGAGACACATAGTCACTGGAACTGTTACATCACGGCTCTCCAGTTTTCGCTACAGCTCTTGATGGTGGCAGCAATACAAAGAGCAAATGTTCTCCTGTCCCCTGACTTCACAAATACAAATGGCCGAGCGGATGGGTGACAATGATGAAGAATGAAGTTGGAAAAGAAAACAAACCTGTTCAGACAGAAAGGTTGAAATGTGTTTCTTGAGCATAAGTGATTTTCTCCAGGGCTTCCATTTCATGACTTTTTTCCCCTTCAATGCAAATAAACTCCAAAGGCAAAAGCGCGTTTATAGAAAAGGGGGCACCTCGACTCAATGTCAATGCTGTTCAGGATGCAGACATCCCTGATGGAAGGTGAGAATGCCAAACCATAAGCTCTAAAGAAAGCATTGTTGCCAATGGATTATTTATAACCTTTCTCATCACTCAAAAGGTACACACTTGGATATGCACTTTTTTTTTAATATAAAGCCAAATAAATCAGCAAATCCCCCCACACAGTGTGGAGAGTGTTCACCGAGATTGCTAATTTCAGAGACAAAAGAATATGCCATCTAACATTTGCATGTATTTCATTATGTTTGACTGGCATATGGTGATCCATAAGCTTGCTGCTAATATAGTGCCTGTGTTTTTTAATTAAATTGATGGTCTTAAAAAAGGTACCTAGTCTCCTGAGTAAGGTATAATCTCTTCAATTTTGAATATTACCTAGTCTCACACCAGCACTGCAGTAGACCTAAAATTGCTTCAGACTCTAGAAGTTGCTTCAGAATAATTTTTAAATATAGGCTTGTAAAATTATAGTAGAGGACAAAGCAAAACTATAACCAGGGATTTCCCCGAAGAAAAATGAAACAAAGAACAGCGCAGGCTATAATTCAAATTGTCAATTAGATTTGACTCAGAGGAGTTTGAAAATTAAGTTTTTAATTTCTATATACTCCTTCCACTAATCTGTTTGTGAACTTTAGACTGTCAGCTGAGAAACAAAAAGAGAGGAAAACTAGACTCTTTTGAACCAGAGATTTAATAACTCCCCCAGGTCACAGTGCTCATTATAAAGGGAATGAAGTGCTGGTTCTTGGGCAACAGAGCAAACATCTGCATCCTGCAACTAGCCAGGTGCTCTAAATCAGGGCAAAACCAAGGCAGCCCAAGCAGCAAAATCTGAGCATGTCCTCTGTCTCTCCAGCCTGCCTGGGTCCCTGCTATGATTGTGTCTGCAGCTGGAGCGACCTCCCAACCGAATAAGCGCACCTGGAAACACTGATGGGCAGCAGCTGTCTGGCACCCACAGCAAAATTCCCAGCAGGCGTCAGGTGTTTGCCTGACTTTTCCTAGGGGAGCTGGATGCATGTGCACTGTGCAAGCTTTAAAATGTCATTGTTAGTTTGCGTGTCAGTGAATAACATTTAGGTCTTGAATTTAAATGACAAGGGTAACAGGCGGCCTGCAAGAGATTCTGTTAATGGCGAAAAATGACACTTATTGTGAATTTCCTTTCTGTAAATCTTTCGAGCCTCTCTCTCTGTGCACAATAAAATTTTAACTTACACACAGCTGAAAACTGTGCACACCTATCACTGTGAGCAATGTATCATCTCCATTATGTTCTCTTTCCTAGACAGTGCTTTACCAAAGTACAGAATTGATTTTCACACAGTTCTTCAAATAGTTCTCTATAGTAGTGGTTTGTATGAACTGCTTATCTGCTCTGTTCTTCCAACTCTGCATTTGCCCATGTCGTGGTTTAGGCCAAATCGGCTACTGGGGACCTAGGGGACCCCAGATGGGACCGACAGATGCTCTCCTCTACCCCTCTTCAAAGAGAGGGGCAGAGGAGGAAAAAGAGACTTAGTAGTTTAGTTCTTTCTAAACTCGTAAGTCTCTTTTTCCTCCTCTGCCCCTCTTCACAGCTAGGGGCAGAGGAGGGAA
>NW_009650064.1:7965486-7979483 GCF_000708025.1 Charadrius vociferus
CAACGGGGCAAATAACAAAGTTGGTTGCCCTTGGGTGTTATAGCAATAAGTGTAAGCAAGAGCCTCTCTGCATAGCATGGCTGGGCATCAACTATAAACATTGGTCTTATCACCCTGAGAGAGTGAACATTTTCTGCACAATATGCTGTTAATTTCAGTTGTTAGAGAGGCCCAGCTAAGAAGCGAAGTTACTGACCAAAATTCGTTCTGTTTTACCTCAAACCAGGACAGCCCATCACAACCATATACTGCACATTTCCTGACTCCCAAAATGAAGAGAAGCATTCAATGAAAATCACTATGGTAGATGCCTATTTACACGGAGGTTTGCATGCATATATATTTTAAAATACCAGCAGTGTACATGTAGGAGCATTCACAGCCCTGCAGATATCCTCATGAACAAAAGCTTTCACAGTTGAATGTTTGCAAGTCAAAGGCAGAGCAAATGCCACCAAAGGCTGCTTTTATGAATGGGGATCATGTGGTTTTATTTTACTCCAAAGGTTTATGCATCTGGGAGCTATGTTGCATTGCTTGAACAGTGCATTTTTGCTTTGATATGATTTCATTCTCAGCTTGGTCCAGGAGTCATGTATTAAACACTTACTTTCTTTCACTGGATGAACAAAGCATTGGTTTTGCTCATACTGTCTGTGTCCCAGTCCATAAGTGCACAACGGGTATCTTCCAACTTCTACAAAATCACCTTTTGGGTAAATCATACGTACAAAAGAATGTTCCCAGGCATGTCCTCTTTTTACCCCCATAATGAATCTTAGGATGTGGGAAGTCCAAAATCAACCAGAAATCCTACATTGTGTACATGTGCTATATGTCTGATCCCCCCAGTAGTTTATAGACTGTACAGATGACAGTGTAAATGCAATGTGTAGTGGATCCATCTGACTGACTGTGTGTGCACAGCTGCACAGCACATGCACAGCACATCAGACATGCTGAGGTTGGGATGAACTTCCAGTCCACGTGTAGGCCATCTGCCTGGTGCATGCACGCATATTTCTGGCCAGGAAACCCCTGTCACAAATACAGCAGTCCTAATGTAATCCAGGAGTAGATCTGGAAACAAGTGCCAATCACTGCCGCTCTTCCGCTTCCTCCCTTAGGCATGTCTTCGGCATCGCATATCGGAGATCTACTACCTGCGCATGTCACACTGAACTGTTATGTTCTTCTGATGTTGCTGTTATTCAAGATGCTTCCCTCCTTTCCCATTTTTAATTTATAGTGACTTCAAGATTTATTACCTATGTGTCATATTTTAAAGGTGCCTTTATGAAAGGAAATACTTAATGCATTTATTTGCTAGACTGTATCTGGCATTCCCAGGGGCGGGGATTCCAACTCCACGTTCCTAACCATTTGAGAGGCAGCAGCAGCCAGAAACCTAATGCTTTTCTACAGACAGATATGGTCACCACTCTTGTACGCGGAGACCAGGATCAGTCACTGAGAATCAGTTACACGCAATCTCTCCACAGAGCTTAGCCGTGTGCTGGCAAAGCCACGCTGAAACCCTTTGCCACACTGAAAGTCTCCTGTAAACGATTTGGCTTGTCTTGGACCATTTCACTGGATTACTTGATATAAACACTGAGCATTTGTTGCTTGCTGTCGCACAGTGCTCTCCAATTAGTCATCCACAAATTAGTGGTAAAAGTAAACTAATGCTTTGCCGGTATTTTCTGCTTCTCTGGTTTTGTGCTCACTGATGAGAAGAACCTGCTTGTTATGGATGGATGAGTTTTTCTCAGAATTTCTGCTTTTTCTCAGGGTGTTGTCTACAGAACTGGATTGTGGTTTTAATGTGACCTCAGCTCTGCGTTTCTGTACTGTAAAAGAGGTTCAGATTTCATTTAACCTTTGCCTACGTTTACATGTGACTTTTGGATGAGACATTTTTTCTTAAAAGGTATTTAACATTTCAGATTCTAAAGATGGCTTTCAGCCTTAGAGTCATGTAAACAAGTATCTTTGCCAGAGTTACAGTAACCCATCGGCCTTTCCAGGAAATAAGTACCAGTGAAGAGTGTGGCACTGTATCTACGTTTTTGTCAGCTGTCCATCTTATGAATTTGATTTTAAAAACTGCATATGCACACACATATAACTATGCAGTGTATTTCAAGAAAAATAATGTAGTTTGATGTAGCTTAATGAGCACTAAGACAGCTGATACTAGAGTTATTACAATAATATTTCTATAACTCGTCCTACAGATTTAAAACCATTGAGAAGCTAGAGCTACCAAAGCAATCTTAACTCTGATCCATGTGTCTTTAAGTCACCTGGCTGTATTGCAATAGCCCATCTGATCGCTGTCAGTAAGTTAAAGGTCTGGACCACAGAGATGTGGGTTTGCTTTCAGAGATGGCACATTGTGCCTCACACCATGTGCAGCAATGGTAGTAAGTCAAGGGATAAAACCCAAGATGTTTGCTTTCTCCGTTTGGCAGCAGACATTTGAAAGCTTTGGTAATGTTATTTCAGTGTTAAGGGTAGTCTCAAGAGCTCCACATCTTTAAATTTTCTTCACTGTTAGAATATATTGATCAATGACATGCACATTTTCTGGAAGAGGTGGATCAGGTATAGCAGGAGGTAAGATACTTTAATGACTCTGATAGTGCTATGGGTGGGTACATAAGCAGTAAATGTTGATAGAAGATCAGAATGATTTTCTTTAAATTATCTACTATATTTTAATGTAATTTGTGTCTCTCCAGCAAAGTTTATTATTTCATAACACCTAATTTTATGAGGAAGTCCTCATGAAGTTCTGCAAGGGCAAATGCAAAGACTTGCACCTGCGGAAGAACAACCCCATGCACCGATATATACTCGGAGCCACCCAGCTGGAAAACAGTGTTTCAGAAAGGGACCTGTGGTCCCATTGGATGCCAAGCTGAACATAAGCCAACAATGTGCCCTTGTAACAAAGGCGGCTAGTAGTCTCCTGGGCTGTATTAGGCAAACCATTGCCAGCAGGTCCAGGGACATGATCCTTCACCTCTACTAAACACTAGTGAGGCCGCACCTGGAGTCCTGTGTCTGTTTCTGGGCTCCCCAGTACAAGAGAGACATGGACATGCTGGATAGAGTTCAACAAAGAGCCATGAAGATCACTAAGGGACTGCAGCGTCTCTCCTATGAGGAACGTCTGAAAGAACTAGGACCGTTTAGCTTGGAGAAGAGAAGGCTCGAGGGGGCCCGCATCAATGTGTACAAATACCTCCAAGGTGAGTGCAAAGAGTATGGAGCCAGGCTTCTTTCAGTGGTGTCTAATGACAAGACCAGAGTCAATAGGCACAAAGTGAAACACAGGAGGGTCCCTCTGAACATCAGGAAACACTTTTTTACCATGAGAGTGACCAAACACTGGCACAGGTTGCCCAGAGAGGCTGTGGAGTCTCCATCTTTGGAAATATTCAAAAGCTATCTGGATATGGTCCTGGGCAACTGGCTCTAGGTGGCCCTGCTTGAGCAGGGAGGACTGGACCAAATAACCTCTAGAGGTCCCTGCCAACCTCAGCCTATCTGTGAATCCAAGCTGGATTTTTCAGCAGCAGCACTTTGCCATTTTTAGTATCCCACATGGTTCATTTTAGTCATCAAGCGGGGCTGTTTGTAACAGCTGTAGCTTCTGGAAAGGACAAGTCGACTGAGGACAATTGGTTTTTTGTGGCCTCTCCATGGACTGGTTGTTTCACTGCCACAGCCAGCACTTCAAGAGGGTAAAAGTGAGCACGGCATTGGAAGTCAGTGGAAACTATAACCATGCTTTGTAAGAAAGCTCAGGTCTCTACATCACTGCGGCTCACAACCTCGCAATTAGTCAGGCGCACACAAGGACCACTTCAGTGTTTTCTTCATTGTTGCTTCTAGCCCTCACGTTGCTGGCACGTCTGCTCGCTCAGAGAAAAGAGCAGCACTTATGCATCGTGAGCATGATGAGAGTAACCCGAGGGAATGGGACCCCAGCGTAAAGAACATGCTGTTTTACTTAGACACTTTTTCAGAAAAATGAAAAAAACTTAAAACAACATGTATGCCGTCGATGCAGTTTCCCTTGGATTAAAAACAGAACATTAGACACGTATTTAATCAGTTTTGCTGTCCCTGGGGGTGTTAATATTTGGCACTCTCCCGCTTTCAATTAAAAGCTGGTTCTCTAGTTCTTAAATAAAACTAGTCAGGAAATTTCCATGAATGCTTTCTCACAGAAAATGCATTTTCTGCAAAACCGAACTTTACTGCAGAGAAATATTAATAATATTCTTTGAAGTTTCTGAATCTTCACTGGGCAACACTGACTCCAATGGAAACATTTTGGTTAGTGAAAACACTTGAGACCAGATCAGTTAGACTTTACCTCATGGTCATAGCAATGCCTCACGGGAGTTTAGTTTAGATAATATATGCCCCAGTTCTTCTTTTTGCAAAAGCTTCCTTGTCTGAGCTACACCACAGATGTTCCTAAAGTTGAAACATCAGACAAGATACGGTTGAGATGAAGACCCCAACCCACAGTGGAAAAATGGGAATGCTGCATTTGAACCCCAGTTCCCACAAGGAATCAGAGTCCTTCTGACTCCTGAACTGAAATGTTCAAGTCAACAAACCAAAACTAGACATTTTTATTTGGAAATGTTAAGGCATTTAACTTCAGCCAAAGGAATTGAAAGGATCTGCTGAAATGCATTTTAACTAGTTCTGTAGAAAGATTGATATTCATTGTTTTCCTCCTTTTAAAAGCAAAGACAAATAATCTCTTGGGGTGTTGTTCCACATTTATGTGTGAAGCAAGAGGTGACAGAAATCTGGTGGCCTGACCCAGAAAGTCATCTCCCAGATTGCTAAAGTTTAAGGTCAGGAAGGACAGACATCTCTTTTAGTATGTTCTCCTGCACGTCCCAGAGTACAATGTTCTATCCAGTCTTCACATACTGAGTGAGCTCAATAATATGTGTGACTAAAGTAAAACTTGTGTTGAGTAAACACAAGTCTTCCAGAAAACATCCAGACTTGTTTAGGCAATATCACCAAGGTTTTGGTATTGTGTTGCATCAGTTACTTGCCCTCGCTGTTCAGAGTATGTTTCATGTTTTCTTCTGACTTCATCTGGCCAGAGCTTCTAGCCATAACTCTTGTTGTGGCCATATCTGTTTAATTAAAGATTACTTCAACATCCGTCTTTTCACTCAAATAAACACACTGAGCTTCAAGTTTGTGAAGGCAAAGTAACTTCGCGAGCTCTCAGATAATTTTGTTTACTCTGTTTCCTCATTTTCCTTTACTCTTTTTTTCCAATTGCTCAACATCTTGTTTAAAAAGCTGACTGTAGACCATGTTCTCATATTAGTCTTACACTACACACATAGGAGAAAAGTAACGCCTAATTTCTACTTATCGCTGACCTGCTTGTATACCTGGGGACTTCATAAGTCATCTGGCCTCAACATCACAGCAATAAATTTTCATGAACTTTAATGAGTTTTCATGTCCTATGTCTTATGTTCCCTGCCTTATAGCTACAGTTCCTTTCTATATACTTCATAAACTCTACGAGGGCACTCTAACTTTTTTATAGAGTACTACAATTCTCCCTTGACGAATTTACCATACAGGAATAAACGTAATATATTCTATGCTACAAAAAGTAATCTGAACTTTGACTTCTTTTTCCATAAAGTGTACAATTCTCTGGAGAGAAGGATTTTTGTGAAGAAGTGCTGATGTGTCCATTCTTTCTTCCCTCTCGTCCCCATTTTTCTTCTTTTTGACAGAACAATACAAAAGCAAAACAGCCAGAATATGGTCAGATTAAAGGGCAGTGGAGATAAGTTTTCAAATTCTTCATTTTTTTCCTTTTTTTTCTCTTTTTTTTCCTTTTTGTTACCTAGTCCAATTTTTCCTCATTTTTTTTTTCTTTTTCGTTTCTACAGAATAATATAATATGCAACTCTTATCAACTCTGGAAGAAGCAAAAGAAGAAAAAAAAGGCTGCGATGGTTTTCCATAAAGTTTTCCATAAACTTTTGTTCTACTTTAAACTTTGTAGAAAGACAGAATAAAAAGGAATAAGTACAAAAGATATAGGAGCTCACCAAGCCAATCAAACTGGGGAGACTAAGAAGAAAAGGAGGTCTGTAAAGTCAGAGTTACTCAGATGAAAGAAAATCTTACGTATCTTCTCAGAAATAACTGCACTGCAGCCAGTGAAGGCAGAGGAGTGGAATGCACTGGGGTCCTGGTCCCGTCTTGCAGATAGGGAGGGGAGTGGAAGGGAGCACTTTGAATTCCTTCCAGATGGAGACAAACATCTCAGTGCTCCAGAGGGGCTCAGGGCTAGCAAGAGGACAGGAATCCACCCTGAACTAACCTTTGAAGAATAAATGCCAGTGGTTGGGCTTGCAGAGTGGCTTTCTCTGGAAGGGGGCTCTAAATCTATGACACTCCCAGGTTACATCTCAGTGGCCCCCAGAGCAATCTTGACTTAGGTTACTGAAGCAAGAACTCTCCATGAACGTGCCAACTTTAACAAGTCAAGCTGCTTCTAAACCTCACTCCTTAAAGCCTTGGCTGTAACAAAGCCACCAACAAAATTCCCATTGATTTCAGCAAATACAAAATTTCACCGCTGTGCATTTGTGCTGTACCACTGTTAATAAAAGCTTTATGAGCACATCCAGTCACAGGTGAAAAGAACCCAGTTCCCTTCTGTTGTCCTTGGGTCTGCATCTCACAGGGATGAAAACCAGCAGCAGGGGTAGCTAGTTAGGGGCGAACCAAATGCCATGTGGTGAAATATACCCAGACAAGGTAGTGTTTTTGCATACCTGCTTTTCAGCTGAGGTGGCACAAAGTTGATAGAAAGCTAAGGGTGACACTCCTGAGCTTCCAGTAATCAAAGTACTTGAAGGGGAAGCAAATAAAAAAAGGTGGTGTTCCCAATTTTTTCACACCATGCACATACAAGGAGCTCTCCATCTTCCCCCAGTGTAGTCAGGAAGCGGCTCTCCAGAATTTATTAGACCAGTTCTCTTGTACATCAGCTGGGACTCAAACGGCTTTTGCTTGCACTTTCTAATTTTAAAGGAGCACAGTACTATTTATATGTTGACTTTGTGTGTGCCTGCGTCTCTGTGTAAATTTATGTAGAAAAGCTTAGTGTAAAGTTTGTGATAATCATTGGAATATTAGGCAATACAAGCAAAAAAACCCAACTCACTTCCCTCACTTCACCAAAGTTATAGGAAAGCCTGACAAGGAGCAATATCCAAAGCCATACTCAACCCTGGTTGCTGGATGTTGGCTCTGCATTGGCAGCGGACATTACATCAGATAAGCTGTGAGCCTAAGCCAAAGTCTAAAGAGTTAAAAGGTCAGGAACATAAAGAGAATCAGGGCCAGTGCAAGCTTTATAAGTCAGTAAAAGAATTTTAAAGCCATATGCTGCTTAACAGGCACCAGGGTAGAGGGAACGTGAGACTGGAGAAATATGATCTGTAGATCAAGTCCTAGTAACAATTCTGGCAGCAGCAACATTCAAAACCATCTGCAGCCAGTTTAGCAAACAATCTGGAACACCACCAGGAACAAATTAAAATAGTCAATCCTGGAAGTCATGAAAGCCTGTATGAACAAGAGCCTGAGCAAATGAAATGGTGTTTTCTTGAGAATATCTTGCAATATTCTCAAAAACATCAAAAGAATTTTTTTGCCCACTCTTTCATGTGAAGACAAAAAAAAGCTGAAAAAGGAGTCATACGGGTTAGCAGGGAGAAATGCGTTTCAGCGCTGAATCTCCAAAGTAATCAAAATGCCACAGATTTCACTGGCGGCGATATTAATCCAAGTCAGGAAGAGTCCTCCGGTACACTGCAGGGCCTCAGACCCGGATATTCCACTACACTTTGCACCACATGTTAAGCGCAGGAGCTGGGAAGCAAGTGTGCTGCGAAATCCCACGGAGAGGGGTGTGGGTGAGAAAACTGGCTAGCATATGTGGTGCTCCGACATATAGCGACTGAACTCTCACTACACGGATCTCATTGTGCAGCACCTCCCCCAGCAAGTGCAAAAAAAATGTGCATGTGTGTAAGAGGTTAGGAGTTTAGGATGCAGTGCCAACAGGAAACGGAAAGGGGGAGAGAAGCACAAAACCAGACGGTTGTAGAAACTGCAAGGAAACACACCTCCCTTAATGTTATCCAGCGAGGAGCACTGCCTGGTCAATTGTCTGGGATGACAAATTGTCAAAGAGAAGAACATGAGAGAGAAAGTGTCTTCACAAAGACCCACACACTGCACGCAGCACAGTCAGGGATCTCTGTTGTGGACTAGATTAACTCTTTTGGGGGACTTGTGTCTGCCAAGTTTCACTCCAGGCGTGAGTGGCAGCTCCCTCTCCTGTTGCTGTAGCACCATCCCCACACTCCGCTCTGGCAGCGGGGGAAAAGTCCTTCCCACTTAGGGCTCCAACTCGCCCTCTTTTTCACCTGGGGAGAGAGGAGAAGGGTTTCGGTTGTGTGTTTGTCTGGATTTTTTTCATCAAAAGGAAAGCTGAGTTACATCCAAATTCCTGGCACTTCAGATTCTTGATGGTTTAGCTGAATATGAGGAGCTATGGGAGAGCTCTTTTCACAGAGCAGTTTGACCCACCAGCACAGATGGAGATACAGAACATGCTATCTGGGCCAGGTTCTCCTTCAGACACTCCAGGATGCGAACAGGCAAGTTTCATGCAATGTCTTTGAAAAGGAACATTAGCATGATATTAGCAGCCAGGAGGACAACATGAGAACAAAAAATTAATTTCATATTAACCCTGCTTGTTTTAGTCACTCTCCTCTCAGCTTTGCTACTCTGGAGTTAATAGATATTAAAGCAGAATTTTGCCCAATTTAATTGTAGATATAGGTCCTATCTTCTTTGCCTTTGACTGGCAAGGGTGAGATTGAACCCTTGATCCTGGTCCTGAGGAGGGGCTGCGCTCAGGGGTTGCTGTCGCAGCAGCAGAGCTGTGGTGGAGCTGGCTCATTCCCAAGCCCTGCTGCTCGTTTACTTTGACCAGGAGAAGAGTGTTAAGCTTGCAACACAGCCAGGGCTGGTCTTGCACCCAGCTGTGAAGAGCCACGCACATCCCACTGGGTGGTTGTTTCATTGCCTTTCTCTCTCTGTTGGTTATGTCATGGCCATTCTTTATTTAGCCCTAAATCTACAGTCAGAACAAAATAAAATAAAATAAAAGAGTGATTTATATCCAAGGGAGTGTTTTCTGACAGACTGGGGTAGAGGAGGGGGAGCAAAGCAGGCACCTATAAAACACTATTTCAATTTGTGTATCAAGACTTTTATTAGCAAAGCGGATGGCAGGCGGCACTCCGGGCTGATGAAGTTCACAATAAAAAAACCATAGAGACTGTTCTCTGGCTTTTTAATTGTCCTTTCTAAATCACCCATGGTATGGATTTTGGAATTAAGTGGTTTAATAGCTGACTCGACCGAATGGTTTTGATGATGGTTTTATTCAAATGAAGGACAAGCTGTGCCCGCAGTGCGAGGGGCGGAGAGGCTGGGGAGGGAGAGGCAGCCTTCCCGGCGGCAGTGGCGCCAATTGAGATGGGAACACCAGGGCTTCGGGAAGCATTTGCGCCCCCACACAGAGCCTGGTGGCCCCACAGAGCCAGGGTAGCTGCCAGGCTCTGGGCGAGGGTGGGAGGTGACGGGAGCAGCCAGGGCCCCTGGCTGGGCAGGAGAAGAGGAGCGGGCAGAGGGCCCAAGGACACAGGGCTGTCGGCTTTGCCTTTCCCCCATGGATAGAAGGAGCAGGACAGGGTTGATGGCTGTGGCGAGCAGCATCCTTACTGATGCTGTGGGGGAGAATCTGGTGAGCTGGGCAAGCGGGGAAATAAAACGTGCAGCTCTCTGAGGCTCTAAAACACCAAGATTGTTCAATTCTACCTAGCAAGAGACCAAAGATAGGGTTAAAAATAGAAGGAAAGTCCTGTATTCATCCTCACTTGTACCCTAGCTCCTCATTTCATGCCCAAACCTCAGTACATCCCTATATCTCACGAAAGCACAGCTATTATGGGACAGCACAAGCCCACACTCACTGGGGTCAATAACAGGGTAGTTACGGAGAGCAAGATGTGTGCCAAGAAAACATGTGGTGAAAGCCAAAACACCAGTTCATGCACCCTGTCCCTGTCCTCCATACAGCAGGAGCAGGAGGGATGCAATATTTGGTCAAAAGGGTCACCAAAGATGGGCACTTTATCATAGTCTGTCTGGCTAAAGCACTATCTTCTATAATCAATAGGAAACCCTAGATTCCTTTTAACGTCCCCAGAGGGGGAGGCTGTTGCTCATTAGATGCCTCAACTTGCCAGAAACTCTGCCTCTGGAGATCTTCAAAGCCCCTTACCTCTCTTGGTCACCAGTTTAGGGAATACAAACACTGAGCTTAGCAGGACTGTTTCATTAGGAACCCACAGCGTAGATCTTCATTTGGCAGACAGTGCCAGACCTGTTATGCCCCATCTTTTGCAAAATACTTTTCAATCTTTTAAAAATGCTTTATTCCTATTTATATCTATATATATTTTTCTTTGAAAGCACAGAGAACTTGGGGTCAACCAAATAAACTTGTGAAAATAGAGTTGAGCACCATTTCTCGTTTTTTCTGTAAGGCTCCCAACCCACCATAATATCTAACAGGCTACAGGAAACAAACATTTTTCCACAGCTGCTAAAACCCCAGCAAATGGATTGAAGAAGTAGAAATAAAGGTAACAATGCTTAAGCACTTTTACCCAATATCATAGTGTTGTTTTGTTCTGGTCAGAAAGGCACAAAATTTTGGAAAACTAACAAACCACAATCATTTGTGAGCTATAGCTAGTCCTCGGGAGCAAGACATAAAATGAATTGAAAAAAGAAGGGGAAACCATAGCTGGAGTTCTTACCATTTTTCTTGAAAAGGATGTCCTGCCTACAGCTTTCAGCAAAAAATGGCCACTAGAAAAGAAAACTGTATTTTCCCACCTGTCTTTAAAGGAATATATTTTCATATACTTTCTGTATATGTTGAGAAAGGATGAATTAACTGTGGATGTTTTTAAGGGGGAAATGGATAACATTGACAAGATTAGGCTGGGCTGTGCTCCAAGTGATGACCAGAAGGGAAAGTGTCTCCCCCACCACACACACACACACACACACACACACTTCCCCACCAGTCTTAAGAGATAATGCAGATTCTCACATCCCCTGGGAGAGTGACACCAGAAACCCCAGTAGGAAATTTGTGGACAAATAAAGTTGCACCTAAAAATATGCAGCTGGGTGACTGCAACATGTGCATTCTGTGTTCATAGAAACACTTCATGAATCTTGGATGAATTTCTGAGGATGAATGTTAAAAATTATTCTTAATTCTTTATTATACTTTATTAGTAAAATTGTTTTATTGCTAGGAAACATTTACTGAAAGAATTTAAAATTGTTGTAATTAAGTACTTATGAGCCCATTGATTAAGAAGTATTCTAATCATATGGTATTTTAAATGGAAAATCTGCTCTATGGAAGAAATATCTGCTGTTTTCAAAAAATTTCCTAGTTTCTGACCCCCAAAGGCACAATTATGATTTGAAGTATTTGGGAATTTTCTATTGAGTAACTTTGCTTTAAACCACTCTCTCTCCTGTGTACTGGCATCCTTAAACCACTGTCTCTCCTGCGTACTGACATCCATCAATCAAAATCATTGCGTCACCATCAATTACCTGGTAAAAGAAATAATGTTATTGTAATAGCACATGATCAATATCTTTTGCTTTGAAGATAAGTCTTGTTTCAGCAAATGCCCTGCCTTCCTGACAGCAGGAGACTCTTACTCTACGAAAATATTCTGTTTCATTCAGATTATCTCTTAATTAAAGGTTTATGGCTGTTCTATTAAAGGTATGGTTGGGAAGGCAATTTCTTATGAAAAGCTGAAGCTAACTAGCTCTGTGGTAGAAATGAAAGGAAGACAGAAAAGCTGTTTCCCCTGTCCCTGGCTCTAGGTGCTATCTCCTGGTTATCTCCTGCACTCCTCACACTCCCATTCTCAACAATGATGCTTCACACTGGCTACCTAGAAGGCCTACAGATAGATTCTGGCCTGTATGTATATCTCCCAGCCAGATAATGTGTTTAAAAAAGTATTTTCCACCCCAACCTAACTTTACTTCAATGTAAATTAAAACTGTAAAAACCAAGAAAACATTCTTATTAAAACAATGAAAGTAATATCTCTGAAATTGCTTCAGATAAAATATTTTTTAATTAATTTGGAATATTTTGAATGAGCTTAGAATTCTTACTAGTTTTAACAGAAAACTGAAATAGCTTGGAAATAAAAAAGTCATTTTACAATCAGCAACATGCTTATCGGTGTTTCTATGCACTCTTGAAATAATATTTTGGAAGAAATCTCTGTTCTATTGTTTTTTCAGATGCTCTAAAGATTCCACTGGCAGAAGAGAAGTCCCACCCCTTGAGCAGAGTGAAATCCTGCCCAGCACAAAACTCAGTGGCAAAAACTCTATTGACTGGATAGGGCAAGCACTACTCTCTGACAATTTGAATTTCCATCATTGTAGCCATTTACCTGGCAAATACTTCCCAGGTTAATACCATAGCCTTTCTGTTTTCTTCTGAAATCTGTTTTGTTGTAAAATGCTCTTCATAATATTATAGAGTAGAAATATTTCATGTAAGAGTAGTTTCAGTTGAAACTTAAAATTTTTCCCCATCGTTCGTTCTTTCTTGGCAGGAAATCCATATAAGGGTCACAAAAAAAGAGGATTAGCACCATGAAATTGAAATAATTTATACGAATTGAGGTGTACAGAGAAGCTGCAGTTCTGAAAATGTACAGCAAGTGAAAAGCTGTGGATCAAGTATCCAAACTCTCCTTCCAGATAGTGAAATGGGGGTGATTCATCATTCCATTAGACAATTCACATGATATATCTCCAATTACTTCCAAGATATAAATGGATATAAAGCTTAGGGTGCTCTGTGAGATTTCAAGACAGCTTTAATTGATTTCAGTGGGAATTGCATTTATGTATCTAAGGGGAGAATTCAGCTGTTCATATTTAAAATGCAGAATCTCAACATACTTAAATAATGTTGCAAGAATCTGAAAGAATGGTCAGATTAGTTTTTCTCAAGGGATGTGAGGATGCTGCAGCTTACATGGGGTATATAACAACAATATTAAAAGATGGGTATTCACATCAACAAGGATTTTTCAGTGCAGTGATGCGCTTCAGAGAGGAGGCCTGCATTACAGATGAGAAAGTGTTCCTGAGTTTATGTTGGTTACATTTCTGAAAGAATAACAAAGCGTGTTGGGAGAGTTAATAGTTAAGGACTGCTGCATACTTATATTTATATTTATTTGGAGCAGTTTGGTAGGCTGACTTGTCCTGCCTTCATGCCCCTCTGCAAGGAATCATAGAACCATAGAATGGTTTAGGTTGGAAGGGACCTTGAAGATCATCGAGTTCCGACCCCTCCTGGCAATGCATGTGGTAAGTAGCATCTTTAAGGGTCGAGGGATTTCAGCCAACTCTGGGGAGAGTACTGTGTTGTCCAGCAGTATTGTATTGGATTCAGTTGGGAACTGAAGAAGCTGCACCTCCTTCAGTTCGAAATACCCTCTCCACTTTTTTTTTCAGGACTGCGAAGGGAGAAGTAGAAGCATTGCAGACCCCTCTCAGAGGTTTACTAAGCCTTGTATTTTTTGGCTTTGGCAGGATGGCTGAGAGTCATGCACAGAAGTGTGCGTGTAGGGGACTGATAATCGGGTGAACTGTACGATAGCCAGGGAGATTAGCACTTTTTAGCATATGCAGTTGTGCATCTTATTCTCAGCAGATGCCAAGTCAATGGGCACCAGGACAGCGAGCAGTAG
>NW_009650064.1:7979538-8012996 GCF_000708025.1 Charadrius vociferus
TATGTGAGTATGGTTAGTGTCTATTGGGCATTAACTGAAGCAAGTGCACCCTGTTTAATTTCAGACTTGCGAAAGAACTTTATTTCATGCTGTATTCTTCTTGCAAGAAAATCCAAACAATATTTTAGAAGGAAAGCTTCTCTGTCCTATTTTGCCCTCTTGCATTTAGTTGCTTGACTCTCTTTAGCTCACTGCTGTCTCACAAAATCTCCTTTGGGCAGCGGTAACATAGTTAAAGGCTCAAAGATTTATGACTTCAATTGTTTAGCTCACTGGCAATAATGCATCATGACAGAAGCAATTGTTGGAACAGGCAGCTATGATACCATTCTTTCATGAAAAACTGTAGTTTAAGATAAGGAAGGCAAAAGAAGTCTGTTGTGAATATTATTATCCTCTGGAAATTATCCCAAAAAGATTTGCAGTTTCTCTATAGACTATGGCTAGAGTTCATTGATCCACAGGCTATCATCCTGAATAGCAGATTAAAAACAGATGGCCATAGAGCTGCTCTTGGCTACAAATCTCAAAAGAAATGAGAGACAGTACAGTGGTGACTGACCACAAATGAAAGCATAGAAGGGATTCTTCTTTTTTTTCCCCCTTTAATTCCCTGTTTGGTTCCTCTGTAGTTTTATACAAAGTCTATTTTAGTTAGAACTCAAATAATGTCAACACAGAGAAGGTATGCAAAGTATACTGAAGTAGATCAAAATTATACAAAGTATCCTAAAAATACACTACGAAGTCTTTTATGTGAGGCCTTTGTTAGGTTATTGTGCTGGAGCAGCGCATTGTCAGTGAAAAGAGTCTTTGTATAAACTGACTTGAACTGATGGTAATCCATTTGCTTTAGTGGCTCGGGTCAAGTGAAGAGTGGCTATAAATTATGTGTCCTCATAAAAGTGATAAATATATACTGGAAGGTAAAGCAAGACAGAGGATGAACCCCTGCATATTTTAACTGTCATGTCAAAATCCTTGTTTTCATTTAACGTATGCAGATATGCAGATTTGTTAATATAATAAGTATTGTCAGTCCTTATGCATTGCAAGTGCAATCTCACAAACCAAGGTTTTCCATCTCCTTTTTTCATAGTGTTTAATTCCATTTATTGTGTAATGCCATTTAATTTTGAGTAATAGTTTCCTTTTTCTCAGCTCTGAATTAACTGAAATGGTGAGCTGAATTTCAAAAATGTCTCATGGAATAGAAATTCCAGAAAATTTTAATATGTGTTCATTGAAGCAATCTATTTCAGTGATCTATCTAGTGCTATTTTATTCTGACCTCAGTAGCATCATTCTAACAACATAAAAGTCCCTCAACTTAAGATTGTAAAAATTCTGAATTTTCAGTTATCATTGTAGATATTTTGTTTGGATTTTATGTTGTATTAAATTGCTCATGACATATAATACACTATTCAATGCATTTGGATAGGCTAGCTAATTAAACCAATTAAAGAAGCAATAAATCTTGTTTTTACTTTTTTCATGGTATGTTTTCTCAAAATCAACAGATTAAGTATTTTGAAAATAATGAAACTGCACTTTTATCAGGAAACTTCTATAAACTTGTTTTCAGGCAGTGCTACTTTTAAGTCACGAGTCTGGTTAGTCAGTGAAATCCCCATACAGTTTGTTATTTAGGTTTAGTTCAGCTTTTTATACACATTTTCAAACACAAACATGAACAGTTTTCAGCAAAAAAGTCTACTTAATGCTACCAAATTAATGGAATCAATAATATTACTTATAATTGTGTAGTAGTGCATGAATTGTATAATCAATATTACTGTTAAAAGCATCTAGTGTAAATGGTCAGAGCAACCAAATGACATTGTGTCTGTTCTTAGATTAAGAATATTTTTATTTTTCATTTCACTCTTGAAAATAGTGTCCAGGTGTAGCTGTGCATATTTCAAGCTCACTATCAGTGAAGTAGAGAATCTGTACAGGTCTGTCATTTAAATATTAGTAAGAATTAGATGAAAAATATTGACTGAAACTCGCCTTTTTTCAATATTGACCATCCATAAAATACATGGATTAATTAACTAGGTTTCCTGTTTATCATGGTTTGAAGACGAAAAAAAAAATAAAAATAAAATTGTCTCAGCTCAGTTAATGTTCTTGGAACAGCATCAAAGTATTGGAAGATGTCAGCTCTTCACAATCTGCCTGTGTTAGCATCTCCTGGAATGGGTAACAACTTGGAAACACAACACCACAGAAGTTTTGGTCAAGACAGTTGCATCTTCTGAATTAAAATCTGGATCTCGTAAGCAGCTAAAACATCAGATGCAACTCAGACTGAGCCTTTGGAAGGATGTTAAACATTTTCAGCCGAACAGCCACTGAGGCTCTTGCCTCCCATAAATTAAGCTTGCTTTCCCCCAGTAGATTATAAATTCATTTACATCATTGTTATTCTCCACCAACATGGAAAGATTTAATTCTAATTTACATCAGGCTAAATTGACAATTTTCTATCAAAATGTTTTCCCCTGTGAAAAATGATTTTGCAATTAACATGAAAGTTTTACTAAAATAATTCAAGAATGTTTATCCTTTTAATTAATGGTACAAAAATTCAAATGGAAAATCTAAATATATTTTCTGTCACTGGCAGACAAAAAGCACTTTATTTTCATGTTTTAGGCAGTAAAGCAATATAAATGGTGGGATAAGCGTTTTTTTCCATCAAAACAGCTTCTTTCCCCTCCCCAATCCATCCTAAAAGAATGAAAATATAGATTTTTTTTTAAAATAAATTGTAAGAATTAATTTGTTCTGACATAGTTATCCTGTCTTTAACCATCTCTGTTTTATAATGCTGCTGGGAAGTGTCAGAATTCACCTTCTAGGCAGGGCAGGGAATATCTCAGCTACATCAACTCTTCTTCAGAGGTCAATCCATGAATAAAGCATTTCTTTGATGATATTCTTTGATGACCAGTGAACTGATCCCTGGTGTCTCAGGGATGCTCTGCCTTTTCTGCCACTGCAAGGACTAGCTCTCTGCAGATCCCAGATTAGTGAAGGCAACACCATTGCCTTTATTTGAGATGTGACTCCACAAAACCATTTTGAAAATTTCTTACAATTCCAAAAAATGTTACCCCGGATAATTAATATTCTCTGTTTTCCCTCCTTTGTGACTGAATTTTGATGTAAGTTACACTAACAAAACTTTTCAAGGACCCCTGATGGAGAGGATCTTTAATGGATATATCACTTTCAAGGTAAAAATCCAATATGTAACATAGTTTTTGGAATACAAAAGCAGACTAAGAAACTGCCTCTTTTCTGGAGTATTGCTTAGCACATGTGTATGTGAAAGCTACTACTTAGAAAGCATTATGTTAAGCTCTCAAAAACCATAGGCTCCTCCAAAATACGGAGAAAAGTGTTTGCATATTTAGGAAATGGTGAGAAATTTGAAGTCACATATATAGAGGATCTCACTGGTCTGGTTCAGTAAGTTTGTGCAAAGAATGCTAATTCTGATGTATTCATCTTGGAACAAAACAAATTCTCTTTTTATCCTCATGAGCTAAGTTAGGTCTTCAAGTCTAGGGACACAAGCAAAGAGGTCATCCATGCTGGCTGGACAAAGTTTGGAAAATGGGAATTCATAATCCATTGATTCCTCTGTTGGCAAAAGAAGTTCAGTCCTTCAACACATAACATTAGATAATTTGGAGTTCAGCTAGTTTTGAACTCCGTGGAGGAGCTGGACAACAATGAAAGTCTTTCATTAAATCAAATGTCAGCCAAGTTCGCAATGCCTCTTTGATTAACAAAAGTGGCTTTGCATGTTACGCCTTAGAGTGCTTCTTCAAGGTCCCATTTCCCTAATTTTCTAAATGTGGGGTTATTAACTCTCCAAGTACTGACTCGTTGTCACTGGTGCAGTAATGAGCACTCTTCCTCCCCAGCTGCACTGGTTACCAGGTGCAAAAAACATTCATTGCTTTCAACTGCCAAGGTAAATTCTTTGTTATCCATTCTCCTTTCTTATAACTTTCTCTTGTCCGTTTGATGTTGCACCATCCTCCAAAGGAAAGACTGGTCCCATATCATGCCTAGCACTATATTTTTGTTGAAGATTTTACCCATTTGTATTTCCAGGCTTAGGTAGGGAAGCACATGAAATTCACATGGAGACCTTAGGAGGGATTCTGAATACTTCCCCCAAGCATCCAGACCTTTCTGATCTAGTGTCTGGCTCAGAGTATCATTGGTCCAATGGTTAAGAATTATTTTGAACAAGCCTCCCCTCTTAAATAGCCCAGACTCAAATCCTGAAGTGTTTATTAGGTGAACAATGAACATGAACAATGAATCAAAACATCCTGCTGTTAATATCACTGTTGTATTGCCATGTTTTTAAGGATAGACACTATTTTTCTCTAATTTACAATGTCTTACACCCTGCAAAGCCAGGAAACTGTTCAGCCAAGAGTGGCAAGGAAGGTTAACTAGCAGTTCCTGTCTCCAGAGATCAGTTGATGGCATTGATTATGCTGTTGTATAAAGAAGGAAATGAGGAAGCCACATTAATTCTAGTTTTGTTGAATACCCATCAGAGTGAAGGGTCACAGAAAAATGAATGCCTAGTGAAAACAAGTGGAAACAATGGAAGGGAATAATTATTCACAAATATCAGAATGAAAAAAACTACAAAGGAGGTTGTTATTTTTGTGTGCTATAAATGATGCTACAGACTACTAAATCTTAGAAGGAGTGAGATGTATTCAGACTACCTATTTTGGTCAATAATGCAGACATAGATGCTTAGAACTACACCTACCTTCAAAAAAATTGATGGCAGAATCAATCTTACTAGCCAGAGCCAGTAAGACATAGCTACATATACAATCAATGGCAATGACACACTGAGAAATGTAAACTGTCTGAATAGGGCTCCTATGTCATTCTATAGACTGCCCAGGGAGCCAGACAACCTTTGCTTCACTCACTAATGGATATCTTGACATTTCTTGGGTGTGCAAGTCCATTTTAAGCACTACAGTAGCTGTTCAGAATATGTCTTGTTACCACTAACGGGCTGTGTGACCAACTTCAAGGAGAAGCATCTACACTGCAAAGTCTATCGACAAAACTAGGGCAAAGTAGTTTGCTGCAATGTCTGCATGCAGATATAGGCATGGCCAGGGATAATGAATTAATTCTCTCTGTGACTGAGACAAATGCTGGCAAAGAAGAGAGAGGTTTGCACTGATTTTTTTTCTTTTGCTGTGCTTTTGCAGGAGGCAGGCTGGCTGTGGACCGATCCGCAGTAATCATTGCATTTACACTGAAGAAATTTCCCTTTTTGAGAGAATGCAAAAAAGCTCAACCTGGTGAATTTATGGCATTCTTGTATTTTTTGCATTGTAGGAAAAATCAGGTGGCACCACAAATGAAATCATGAAAGAGTCTTCCACAAGGATTTTAAGGGGCAGAAGTATTTTCGATAGTGGGACATTTGTTTAAAGGCTTTTAGAAAAACCTCTCCCCCCTTCTTTTGGCTTTAGGTCTATTTTGAAAGATAACATGGCTATTTTGCCCTTCTGCCCTTCTACTGTCACTGGTTTTATCTGGAAATATTTTTCATCAGATAGGAGTGTCCTGTACAACAGGGAAAGAAAACATTTTTGCTCGTTCAAAAAAAAAATCCAAAGGTTTCACTGTGGAATAAGAAAGGGTCTGATGACATTTTCTAGCAGCCAGAAAATCATGCTGTCATGCATAGGGAAAAAGCCACTAAAATATCCCCAGCTAAAATATCGCAAAATTATGTAGAGCTCAATCCTAGGGAGCCATCTGCCATGTGAAAGCTCCACTGATTTCTAAAGGCGTTCATTGCAGGCAGGCTTGCAGGACTGGACGCATAATTTGTCCCTTTTAGAAACTGTAGCTGTCGAAAAGAAGCCTTCATCAAAAACACTTGAGTGGCAGAGGCTGCCTAAAAAAAAAAGTCTGTGAATTCAGTTTGGAAAAAAACCCCACCACATACTCTCAAAAGGAGTTTGTGCACTGGCTGAAAATGCTCCATAACTACAGGTATAGAAATGAGCTACCCGTGAAAGGTCTGATCCTGCCATGTGTGTGCACGGAAATCTGCCTGCTGTCGGGGATCTTTCTTTTCAGAAAGTGTGCAGATAAGATTCCTCCTCAGTAATTGTCCTTTCCTGAATTATAGGCCCTTTAAAACTAGAGGTAAATAGAGCCAGACCATTTGGAAGAGTTTTTGACATAACACTACACGGAGAGATGTGTATATGTATACACATATTTATGTACAGTATTTTAATATTTCCTTCCATTTAGTTAACAAATACGTGTTGGGAAAGATTTAGGGGGTCCTGCCTTGGGACAGGGAGACAGTCGAATCGCCTCTCAGGGTCCTTCTCCCAGCGCTGTGTTTCTGGAAGCACTGAACCTCAATGTGGAGGAAACAATCTGCAGAGAGGCAGAGAGGGATGTTTTACAAATTGCAGCCTGATTGAGCTCTGCAACAACATTAAACACCCATGGATAGTTGCTATAATACAAATACTAAATGAAAAATCTTTTATGGCAGTAGTGAAAGCAAAGCCTTTGATATATATATAAAATAGATAAAATTCCATTAATTTTCAACTTGGGACAGACGGTATATTTGAATTTACAGACATGCCAAATGGTAATTTTGGCTTCCAATCTTTGAGATGTGGCTGATCTATTATGGGTGATAACAGCATATGCTACTTTCTGAGTCAGTTTCTGTTATGTCATGAGAAGCACCACTGCTAGTAATGGAAGGCATTTTTACATTAGCTAAATTACCAAATGAAGTTCATAACATATAAAATAGGTGGGCTCCAAAGGTAAATTCAATATTTCAGATGGAAGTCAAATTCAATACTTAGTAAATAAATCAAGGAAAACAAATCTCACATGATAAATCAACATGGCATGTAGTTTGTTCAGATTTTTTTCTTTCACGATGTGTATCTTGACAACTTTCTTTAGCTGGTTATGCCTGGGAGAATCAACAGAGACATTTGGCCTTTGTGGGTCCGTGTCCAAACTTGTATGTCCTGGGGAGGTAAGTAGCTGCTTGAGACGCCGCGGAGCAGCAGTGAACAGCCGAGGAATGGGAGCATCTGAGTGCAATTTGATGGAGCAGATGTTGCATCCCAGCACTCCACAGCTGCCTCAAGGCTTTGTCTGGTGTCAGCCCTTTCCTAAATGAGTTTTC
This sequence comes from Charadrius vociferus, assembly GCF_000708025.1. Classification (NCBI taxonomy): domain Eukaryota; kingdom Metazoa; phylum Chordata; class Aves; order Charadriiformes; family Charadriidae; genus Charadrius; species Charadrius vociferus. The sequence continues at coordinate 7,986,794 of NW_009650064.1, forward strand.
ATAATGAATTTATCTGTTAATTGACACATAAAAATCTATGTTAATATAACATTAAGGACCTATCTTAAATTTACAAATGCCAGGAAATACAAGGGTGAAAAAAAAGCCCAAGCTTGACTGTCACCAAAGCTTACCTGCTGTTTTCCATGGGGAAGAAACCATTGATGCACACGCACTTGACATACCACAAAATTAAAGACCTTTTTTTTTTTTTTTTTTTTTTGCTGGTACTTGCTAAAGGAAATAATATTTCTGTGGAAAGATCGTTTTCGACAACAGCATGGACAGAAGCAGCACCTCCAATGCCTGATAAAGGTTTTGCTCCTGACTTTGAGTTGTGCTGCAGTATTAGAACACTTTATTTCCTTTTACTTGTGGCTCTGGTGGCACCAGAGTTGTCCCACCACTGACCAGGCCAAGCAGCGAGGCATTTCTTACTCCTTGCAGAAACATAAAGATGATCCCCATTGATCTTTCAATCTTTTCACCGTTTTGACCGCAGAGACCTAACAGAAAGTAGTGGTGGCCCTCATTTCAGACATAAGCTAGGGCAGGTCCTTCGATACTATAGTCCAGTTTTTACCATGTAAGATCAGAAATCCAGAAACAACGTCCTTCCCTGGCTGATAAGTTTCAAATCTACCATTTTACCTTCAGGGGAATACCCTTCCCACTGATGTGAGGATACTTTTCATCAAATCTATACCAAGAAGAGTTTAAGCCTGAATTGGGCACTCTGGGAAAAGGAGAGCCTCTGTTTTAGCTCCTGGGGAAGTCATACAAGTAGGGAGATCTTGGGCACCAATGTGTCTTCTCAGGACAATTAATATATTTAATATTAAACCACCATTACAAAGACCAGATCCCAGGAACTTCACCTTAGATTGCCAGCTTATGCCCTCTGTTGCCTTTGCATTTGGCCCCAATTAATCTTGTTGACCTCTTTTCTATGCAGCAGGATAATGTCCATAGGAAGGAGAAATCATAGAAAAGTTAAGGCACCTTCCTGAGGGAGGAATGGGAAACACGTGGCTAAAGATATCCAGCCAGAAATTGATTAAATCTGGACATCCCAGCTCTTAGGAGGTTGTTTGAACCATGACGACACATAAAAGGGCACAGAAAGCTTAAGCCCTTCTCCAGCTGTGTTTTGAAAAGGAAAGAGAAAATTTACTGTGTTAGCAGAAAAGTCCTCAGTATTTCATGAAGTCGCGGCTGGGAATTGCAGGGTATTACACCATGGCTTCCACAACCCAGAATGTGTTTTCTATTTGAGCAATATTCACATAACCCCATGGTCCAGACCCCACCTGCCTGTGTTCTTGTTTCCATATTGGCTGATAGGCAGTGTTTAAGAACGTGATATCAGCTACATCAGCCTTTGCTGCCTGTCTGGTGAGGGGAGAGCATTCCCACACAGGTTCCTGTACAAGAGCTGGTGAGAGGCAGTGTGGAAGCCAGCACGTGTAGCAGAAAGGCACACTTTAATTCTCCAGAATCATTGTGGTCCCCCAGGCACACAGACTTAGGGAGTCGTTGAGGTTGGAAGGTGCCTCTGGAAGTCTCTTGTCCAACCTCCATGCTCAGAGCAGGGTGAGCCACAGCTCAGGTTGTCCAGGGCCGTGTTCAGTTGGGTTTTGAATATCTCCAAGGATGGACACTCCACAGCCTCTCTGAGCAACTTGCTCTGGTGATTAACCACCCTCACAGTAAAAGTATGTTTGAATGCAATTTCCTGTACTTCAGTTTGTTCCTATTGCCTCTTGTCCTGTTCCTGGGCACCACTGATAGGGGTCTGACTCTGCTTTCTTTACTCTCCCATCAGGTATTTATAGACACAGATAAGATCCCCTTGAGCCTTGTGTTCTCCAGACTGAACAGCCCCAGCTCTATCAGCCTCTTCTCCTATGTCAGGCTTCATGGCTTTTGCTGGACACACTTCAATACGGCCATATCTTCTGCTGAGAAGCCTGTATCTGGGCACAGTAGATTTTGGTGATCTGGCAATACTCAGTTTAAGCTCTCAGACCACACCTTGGTGCACACAGCCCAGGCAGGCAGGATGTTGCCTTCCTAAGTTGAGGACCACGTAGAAGACAGACTTAGCAGTTGTCCAAACCCACACGGGTGTCTCTCTCCTGATAAATAATGCCTCTGGCTACACTAACACCTGGTTGTCCTGTCCTAAGTGGGTCACAGTAGTCCTCTATGTGGTGCCTGCACATCTGTGGGGATAGCCCAGTGCGGCTGCGAGGGTGCACAAAGGGTAACAAAGATGTGTCTCTACTGCACCACCTGGTTTGTCACTCCCCTGCGTGGGCAGAATGGGGGCACACACCAAGTCACAGGGTGTCATGTCCCCATGAAACTCTATCAACATGGTCCATAGCTAATTGTTGACTAGTCCTAACTGACTGGCTATTCTAAAACTATTATCCTAGCTTTGAATTAATCTTTCGACTAAAAGTATTTCTCCTTTACCCTTCTCTCTTTCGGTTAACACACTTCTAGTCCTCTCCTAAATTTTCTTGGACACATGCCATGAACAGAGCTGCCACTACCCCTGCTGGCTCCTGACAAAGTATCTGAGCGGTGACATTGATGGAGAAATGATTGAAGTGCTTTGAGTGCAGTGTGTACAATGACTGTCCATAACATGAAGGTGGCAACGTTCGGGATACACCTGTTCCTCCTTATGGACCACCTGTCTCTCTGAAAAGGTGTAGTCTGTGAGGTTGAAAAGAGGCAGATGTGAGCTTGCTTATGCACGTACTTCCTACTTATATGGGTGAAACACCTATAAATGCTGCATTTTGTCTGAAAAAGAAGTCTTACTCTAGAAAAAAACGCACCCTCTTCTTTTATTTATATGGAAATGCTGCTAAAACCACATTAGCAGGATCAATGGCAGTGTGGGGAAACTAACCTTGTGTGAAGCAAACTGCACTTCTGAAGAAAATGACCTCACATGCTGATCAAGGGCCTACCAATAGCAATTGCTTCGAATTTTTATGGTCTGCCTCACCTTTCTCCAGCAGCCTCATGCAGCCTGACATCCCAGCTGCACCATGTGCTCTTCGGCTTTTTCATTCATGCACAATATGACACAGTCTCATTCCCTTGAGATTTTTTCTCCCATATACCCTCTTCTCACGCCCCTCTGCCCACCCCAGTGCCTTCTTCCTGCTGCACCACAACCTCACAGCCCACCAGCATCTTAGCCCTGGTCTTCAGCTCTGCATCTGCACCCTCACGTGTAGTTTGGTCACTCCTGCACCCACCAGAACTTATGCTACACAGTGTGTAGAGCAGACTGTCTCCCTATAGGAAAGATAGGAAGGAGCAAATCAAGAAATCCCTTGGTCTTCAGAGCATGACGGGTCCCCTACAGGTCACCATCTCTGTTTCATGGTACTGGGAACAGAAGAGAGGAGGCATACAGGAGACATGTGAAATGAGGGCAACAGTGGAGCCAGGCCAGCACTGAACCTGAGCTACGGTTGGCAGATTTAAACACAATTTTCTTACTGAAAATAAAACGGCAATGATCACAAATTGCAGATTGCAAATGTAATATTCCAAAACCTGTTTCAAATCTGGAAACACTCCAAGACCAAAAAAAGTGCACTTTTTTTCTTATGAGTTAGGATAGCTCTCATTCTTTCAAAACATGCCTTCCTTTATGGAGGCACTCTGAATTAAGAATTTGGCTATAGGAACCAAGCTAAAACAGAAAGGAATAAGTTCCAGGGATTTAAAAACAGTCACAGGGAGAGCAAAGAGAAAAAGGAAGCAAAATGCATTTGAAATTGAATGTTTGAAATTATTAGTTTATACTGTGTTATAAACTAACTACACTGGAGTACCAACTAACAATTGCAGTACTGTAACTACTAAACTCTCTTGGATAGGAAATGTCGTGATGTTATTTTAAAAAATATTTTAGGAGGACTTTACTAGTAGAGATGTAAACATAGCAGGTCCACAGAGGCAGAACAGAAAATCAGCCACAGATGTTACAGCAAAATACTCTAGTGACCACAAACGAGCCGGATCCTAAGGCAGGTGTGATGTTCAGTATCTGATGCATGATGTATAGAAATAGACAGTCCTCCTCATGATTATGGCACTAACATGACACTGCACTTTTCCCTTTGTTAGAGAGACCATGCAGGATGGATGTGGTCTACCAATTACTTCATCCTCAGGACTGAATTAACAAATATCATCCGCTCTTTCCTGCTTCTCTTCAGGAGAACAAAAGACAGAGAACTTGTTCCCTCAGCTCACAGGCATATTTACAGTCTGTCCCAGCAGTCTGCAGATTGAAGAAGTTCTGTGAGGAAGACCTGTGTACGAAAGTAAGCCAGGAATAAAGCAGATAATTGGGAGCGGAGGTGTGTGAAGTACTTCAGGGTGGAAATGTATGACTGCTCTTTAGGTAACACTACTTTTCATTTCTGAAAACTCTCTCCATCCATACACTACCACAAATTAATTGTTGCTATAATTACTATAGCCTATTCAGGGTTCAAATATTTGAAAGATCAAGTCTTGTCCCAAGCAATCATGAGTTTAAAGACCATTCTTTGAGATTATGAAGCATAGTTACCGGATCACACAGAAGATGCAACTCAGTGATGGAACAGGTCCTTTCCAGTCCTCTGTTTCTAAAATCATATTCTTCTTCCATCAGTTTAATGGTTCAATCACCCCAGAAGCTGCAAGGGGTACAAACCTGAAGAAATCCAAAGGATGTTATACATCACTCTGTGACACTCCAGCACTTTGCCTGTGGACTATTAGACACCTAATTTCTTGAACTGACAAGCAGCCAGCATTTTTAACTGTACTACCTGGGTCTACAAATGACAGCCCAAGTTTCATATTTGCTGATGGCTTTGTTTATATAAAGTCTGTGATTTACTCAACAAAGCAAAAACTGTGCAAAAAGTACATTCACCAAAAACTTACAGCTATTAATTGTAAGTAACAATTAAAGGATCAAATAATTTTGTCTCTCAAATGGAATATAAGACAGTGTATCCAATTAGTGGGACGTACTTTGTGGGATTTAAATGAATGTACAGGGTGCAGCTTAATTCAGCATTGTGGCGTTTTTAAGAATTCCTACGATTTGGCTGCATTTTGAAACTGTGACAGCATCACAGTCAAAGCACAATGGGGATAAAAAGTATTTACCACCACCGCATCAGTCAAAGTGCTAGCATGGATTCTTATGACAACCTGTGCAGCACTATGAGCCACTCCTTTGGTTTTCCTCAATCCTTAATCACCCAAATGTATCCAGCACAAAAGTCTCTTTATTACTGGAAAGCACATTAGAAAAAAAAATAACCTAATGACCATTTCTCTGCTTTTGCATGTCGTACTCTCCTGAAACACCATGGAGCCAGAGGATTACCCTTGGGAAGGATTTGCTCCCCGAGTTACTTTTCAGGTCCCTGGTGTGAGCTGATCTTGGACTTATCCACTCTAGATCCGGTAACAAAAAGAATGAGCTTGCTCAGCCATCTCACTCCAAAGTGGTTTTCTTGCCATTGTGTGACTGTAATTGAGAAGCATAGCTCCAGAAAATAGCCTTTATCATTAAGAATATCAAGCTGTGTAGCAACTAGGAGCTTATGGCACTGCAAATTGTTTATGCTTTTGCAAATCACTGTAAAATCAAAAATGGAGAGGTTGCATTAATTTTGGTAGAGGCAAATGCTTTCATAAATTACCAGGCTTGAAAAATTAAGCTGCTACTTTCAAGGCCAAATTTTTAAAGGGATATCAATCCATCTTCCATTAATGCCTTCACAGTTATTGGGGTGGGTGGGAGGGCTTACCCATAATTTCCCCTCTACTGGGGTTAGACACAGACTATATGTAAGCGATACCATCAGTATGCACAAATTGGATATGAGGTGCACCATCTGTAGATGCAAATGACACTCAAAAAAGACGTGTTCAAACAACTGTGCATGCATAGAAGCAATATTGGAAAAATTGGCCCAAGATTTCTATATCTCTTGCAGAGGTAAAAACGTCTGTTCAATACCACACTCCCCTAAGAACTATGAGGAAGCCAAACTTCTGAATGTAATGCAATTTATTCTCTTCCATTATTAAGATTTAATACATTCTGAGGTTGGAGAAGGCAACATATCTCATTACAGACTGTTTAGTACAGAATGTAAAAAAAATAATCTACTAAGTATTGAAATAATGAGGGCATTTTCCTCTTTCCACATATAATTTGTCTCATATTCCAATTTATTTCTGTATAAATTTATTGTTGCATATGCTAATACACAGGATTGAAAGAAGAAAAAAATTAAATGCATTGTAAAACATATGGAAACATACAAATTATGTGATCTTTACTAAAAATCCATCTTAATGATGAAAGCACCATTTAGCATCCACTCGAGAACTGCACTTGTTCGTTTATTTATGAGACACTACTTTCTGTAGACAAAGAAAGTATCTTCCAAAAATAGGAGTGCCATATTTTCAAGGCATACTGTATATTTTATTTTTGTAACTAGTAAATGTCAAACAGTATTCATACACAGTATTGACGCATTAATGTTTTCATTCAACAGTGAAGATACCTTTCCTTGTTACATTATGTATTTATGACATACACGGCTGTCAAATAAATTATGTCAAAACAGCTAAAGTCAGACCTTGTGACACTTGAATCATAGAATCAGGGCAAATAACCTTTAAAATGGAAGACATATGATGAGGATTAGAAACATTTAATTTGCATAAATGTAATGTTAACAGTCTTTTCCTTATTACATATTTTATGCCTAATTTATAATTGTCACTATATTCATTTCTTAACATCAGTTTGCACTCTATTTTTTTTTCCTCATTGTTTGCTTTGTTTTGCAATATGTGAAACACAAATTCTGTAAGAAGCATATGATCAAATCCCCATTTTAACATACTCTGATTAGCACATCTTAAATTTTGCAGAAAATTCTTCATTCACATAATTTACTATCTAACATTTAGAATTAATTCCTAAAATCAGCTTAAAATTCCTAAATGTATCAAGCAAATACAACATATGTGTAAACTGGGCCATCTTTTGAAAACAATCTTGTATTGATATTTTCCCAAGAAGTGCAGAATACACCAAAGTGTGCAAACTTGAAGCATTTATTTTCGTAAGGTAGATGATTCATATGTGTCCTGGTTTGAGGTAAAACAGAACCAATATTCTGTTCAGTAACTTCACTTTTTAGCTGGGCCTTTTCTAACTACTGAAATTAACAGCATATTGTACGGACACTGTTCACCCTCAGGGTGGTAAGACCTATGTCTATAGCTGATGCCCGGGCATGGTATGCAGAGAGGCTCTTGCTTATGCTTATTGCTATAACACCCAAGGGCAGCTAACTTTGTTCTTTGCCCTGTTGGAGGGTCGAAAGCGGAAAAGCGTAGAGGGGTCCCACCTGCAGGGAGGAGCGGACAGGACAGGTGACCCAAAACTGACTGATGGGGTAGTCCATCCCGGCTTCATCATGCTTGGCGTAAAAGCTGAGGGATCAAAGGGTCAGCCCTCTTTCTTCAGTGGCTGGCATCTGAGGAGGACTCTGTCTGTTTGTCTGCCTTTGATCCCAATCTGTGCTTTCCTGAATCCAGATCCGGAATCCAGTTCCCATCCATCACTGAGTCCAGTCTGGGACTTCCCCAGTGCCAGCTGGTGACGTGACTGTCATCCTGGTTTTGTATATATTTCATTATTTTCTTTTTATTTTATTATTAATATTTCATTAAGGTAGTTTTGTTCCTTCCAAACTCATAAGTCTCTTTCTCTCTCCCTCTCCTCTCCCTGAAGAAAGAAGCAGGGGAGACCATCTGTTGCTTGCCTGAGTGGCCAGTCCGGCCCAAACCATAACAACACATTTTGAATTTAGGAATGCAATATCTAAGCACCTAAGTGTACATGTAAGAATCAAAGTGAATAGTTAGATTTTCAGAACTACTGGCTACTCAGAGTGGTAAACTCATTGGTTTCAGCAGTTGAAAGTGGTTGGTAAATAAGACACTTCCTTGAGCCTCTGCTGGAGGGTGCGCTCCCTCTCTCACACCTTTAGATGTCGATAGGAACGGAGAGAGCTCAGGACTTTGCAGGAGTCTGCCCTTATTGCTAGCACCGCACAAGCTTATCGATGCAAGCACAGCTAATAAAACTTTGCATTACTCCGAAAACTCCCTGGGGATATTTAGGTAAATAAGGCTAGAAGGTACAAAGATGAATGTCTGCCTCAGGAGGGCACAATAACTAAAACCCTTATTCTTACCAGCTGTAATTCACCTCTGTGTGGATCATGACACCAGGGCCTGCACCGCTGTGGGGAGACACAGACTTTGGGCAGTCTCTTTGGAACAGGGTGAGTTTGGCTCCCTTCGCCCCTCTAAATCAGAAGAATAAATATTTTTTGTTCTGTTCTATTCTATTCTATAATATTCTATAATATTCTATTATTTTACTATAACTGTAGTTGGACTAGATGATCATTGTAGGTCCCTTTCAACTGAACTATGTTATTCTATTCTAGTCTACTCTAGTCTACTCTAGTCTAGTCTAGTCTACTCTATACTCTATTCTAGTTAAGCTAATTGGGATGTTTTAGGTTAAGCTCCTATATATTTACATAGCAATTCTTCCTGAGAGCCAGAGGGCTGTACAATGAAACACTGAGGAAAGAGTTGAAATTGATAGCAAATTCCAAAACTTAATCTAGAAGGTTTAGGGTGTTTCCTTAAATCTTCACCAAAGAATTGAGCAGCTGTTTGTCAGTTGACTCTGCAAGTGAAACAAACACACCACCACCAGTGATTTGCAGAGACCAGCTCAGGCAAGATGCTAAGCAACACCCAGCCCACCAGCAGAGCGACCGGTGATCTTCTGACAGTGGGTCACCGGTGCATGAGGTCTGATGGCATGTCATCCTGGTCACTCGAAGACAAGCAACACGCAATCACCAGTTTTAGTAAACGCCAATAGCTCGGAGGAGTCGTGGAGAAAGAAACTGCATCAGTAGTGAAGTAATTTGCCCTCCCAGGCCAATGGTAAAAAAGAAATGAGCATTCCTCACCCACTAACGGTGGTTCTGTAAAGCAGTTCTGGTCTGATGGTGCTTAAACCCAGTACAGGTTTTTTAGAAGCAGTTGAAAGGGCAGCTATGTTTGTGGGTCCCTTGAATGCTGTGTTCTGCTGGTAAACAACTATCCTAAGTGGTGCCACTTGCCGGAAAGGGAATCTAATTAACAACGTATATTCTCAGAAATAGAAAGAAATTTAGGCTAATTATATAAGGCAAAATACATTGCAGGAGTGTTAGAAGTATCCCAAAGCCCAGTGTTGGAAGGTTAGGAAATTTAAAGTTATGATTAAATGCTTTAAGGGAAGAAATGTATTTCATCCCTGATTCTGCCCTGAGAGACAATCAAGCAGTAATCACAGCATTAAGACATTTTGAATTTGAAGTCTTACACTAATGAAACACTTTTTAAAATGACACTGAAGGTCTTTGAGCTAATGGGACATAAATGTCCATCTCAAAACAGCCATTTAGCTGTGGAAAAGTTATTGCTATTGAAAGCAGAGGAAAGTGGAAGCCATTTTGATTAGTACTACAAAATTGTTAATTTGATGCAGAAACGCAGAGCTTTTCATCAAGGGCTAACACTACAAAGAATTTAAAAAGCATCTGTATTTTCCCATTTACAAGATCATTCCGAACAAATCCGAAAGTCTTCTGCTAGATGTTATCTTTGCTAATGTTTAACAATTTCATTAATCAACTTACCTGTAAAATTTCAGAATAAACATTTAGCCATCAAAGAATAAATACTGAACTTAGTAGAAAAGATACCATTTATTCATTTATTCAGTTTGCAGTTAAGTAGAGATCTCCATTCAGCTGTGACATACAATTGATGCTTCTACAATTAAAGTACAATGTAAATAGTTTCTAAAGTGTTAATAAATTACTAAAACTGTTTGAGGAATTTATTATCAAATGTTACAGCCTGGTACTGGGTACAAGGATGTAATGAGTCATCTGCAATCAACTACAGCATCTGAAATGAATGCGCTTGGGACAATGCACAGAACTTATTTCTTCTGTGTATAAGCAGCTTCTCACAGTTACTAATCAACCCTTTACATCACATTTACAAAAGCAGTCTCAGCAGAAGATGTACAGAACACTTCTGGTCATCTGCGGGACAAAGTGGGGAAGAACTCCAGCTGTCATCTATAACTGAAAGGGTACAAACCCCCATGTCTCTCTCCTGTTGTCTTCTACCAGTGTGAAATCACCAAGACCAGAAGAATCACAGAATTGTGAAAAGCCTATCAACATCATAACACAAGTATGCAGAGACATAAAAATCACTCTATGAGCCACCTCATCTACTGCAGGCAGCTGCTTTGGGCGGAGAGAACAAGGAGAGTCCATACATATGTAACTGCTGCTGAAAACAGGATGCTTAGTGTTAGATTTTACCTATATGCTCCAGCTGCACAAAGCACCCTTATACTTCTCTCCTCTCTATAGTGCTAATATGGCCATTATGGCTGTGCCATATTCATTTACCTTTTAGCGTCCATAGTTTTTTTAAGGCAGGAAGGAAAAATCCTACTCCTCATCCTTTCCCATTTTTTGATTGGTTTTTGCTCAGCTTTTACGTGTAACTGCTAGTGTTTGTGTATGGCAACAAAGATAAGAGGAAAAAAGTCATACATGTTGCCACATAACATGATACTGATATGATAGCATAATCTAATATGATTGATGGCAATATATTATTACAAGCCAAATACTCAACCCATAAGTTCCTCCATCCCATTTGTGTGCTCGTATGCAGTACTGTGCATCAGAATTGGGGCTGAAATGTGGCACACACCTTATGTGTCTCTCCACTATCATCCCTCAGTTGCCACAGAGGAAGACTTCAACACCAAACAAATTGGAAATGCAGACTACTCTATGCGGGAAATTAGAACAAGTTTTGGAAAATATTACCAGTTTTTCCTCTTAGATCTGAGCTGAAGAATACCTGTGACTTTGAAAATGTAGCAAACCATAATAATAACTCATGACAACCACTAGAAGGGGAGACAATCCAGTGCACTTAGTCAACATACATCTCTGAATGTACAGTGCTCCTACTGACCTTGGCAGGCATTAAAAAGCACACAGAACAAAGTATGAAAAATGGAAGAATATGATAGCACTGAGATGATGCTGTTATTGCAAATGGCTGTTGGCTGTCTTGAACAGAAAAAAAAAAAGGGTAAGTAAAGCCATTAGAAAGAGTATGCACTGGTATATGGCTTTGTGCATATACTGTATCCCTTATAACACAGTATATTTAAGAATCCATAATGTCTCATTATTCCATGCACAAAACTACAGATGCGTATTACAACTAACATTTCAATAGAAGATATCTAAAAGAATATACCTCAGTGGTAAACAGTCATTACCTCATGTCTGCTTCCTAATAATATTTACCTAAATGTATATAAAAATATTATATAAAACCACTATAGAACAATTGTATGAACATTCTCTGTGTGACGGGAACTGAAAGATTTTTTTCTGAATGGCAGATCTGTCATTACTGAGTGTAGTAAATACATATGGCATACAAAATATCATCTATAAGATCCCATGGAGAAAAAAAGCTAAGGAGAAACAGTGGTGTAGTTCATTCTGAATATGAGCAGATCAAACTAGCCATATTCCGTGGGTCGATATCACACTTCACTCTGTTCACTGAACTTGCTGTAATTCTAAATTGAGAGAAACATAAAAAAATGTATTATAATGTTTTCCTAGAATGCTACATAAAATTAGCAGACGAAGCAGTGTTAGTTTGAAAATGGCACCATTAAAAGACTACAAATCAAAACGTTATTTATGATGAGGATGAACTGCATAAAGTAACAGATGAGCCTTTTATCAGCTTATCAACATAAAAATTAGAATTACATGACATTATCCTTGGAGGATGTGAATAAGAGCACCTTTGCTATTCCAAATAGCAGCAGAGATGAAAAGGAACCATGAAGCCCTCTTGCCTCTACCTTTCTGTCAGTGAAAGACTATTTCCTGCTGTGGGGGGGAAGATGAAATGTAAATTGGAATGAATCACTTTCCATAAATCTCCAACTCCTTCCTTCTTTTCTTTTCTTCTCTTTTCTTTTCTTTTCTTTTCTTTTCTTTTCTTTTCTTTTCTTTTCTTTTCTTTTCTTTTCTTTTCTTTTCTTTTCTTTTCTTTTCTTTTCTTTTCTTTTCTTTTTCTTTTCTTTTCTTTTCTTTCTTTTCTTTTCTTTTCTTTTCTTTTCTTTTCTTTTTGCTGACCTCAGCATTTTAAAAAGGCCCAGCAAGAGTACATAGGACAGACTGTGGTCATTACAGTGTGGTGCTGCTATTGCTGTCACGCTCCTGTCCATCTGCTCTTATCTTCAGGTGTTAAATGCAAGGAACACATAAAAAAAACCCAAATCACATACTTTGAATACTCTGAAGAGACATCACCAGCATATATACACTGTTTAGAATTACATTTAAAATTTGAGGCTGCATGCAAGCCTTTTGGACTAACCCATTAAGCCACTATTCAGAGTTTTGATTTGGTTAGCAGCTCTCGTGGAAACATGGAATCAGTTCCTAGAAAAGTGGGCTTCTGAGCTATAACTCCCCCTTTTCACTTTTTCCATGCCCCATTTTCATAAAATGGGAATGCTAGTACATAACTATCTTACAAGAATGTTAGGAAGGTTAATTAATGTCTATAAAGAATGCAGACATTTTACAACACAACAATCATTCTAATTAATCTAATCAGACCCAGACAAAATATACAATAGCCATCCTCATTATTTTTGCCCTGTAGTTACAGTTTAGTAAATTATGGTTTTTGAAGGGCAACAAAATGGAAAATGTTGAAAAGTTCTGAAGAGAATGTGTTTTTTTCTGGTCAATCCACTAGACCAACTGTGCCAACTCACCTTATCTGGACAAATCAATGGAAAGTGATTTTGTCCATAGGCAACTGTAATTTAATTACTAAAATATAAAGGGGAGAAAAAAAACAACAACAAAACCACAGACCATGATGAGTTTAATGTCTCTTGGAGAAGGCTCTGAGGCAAGCTGTAGGCATGTTTAGAATCATAAATAAAACCATGGGAAAGCACAGTACTTGTAATGCACACTCATTACGCTGGGATTGCAATGGAAAAGGCTCACATGGTTTATGAGGAAAGCCCAGGTTTACAGCCTTGTAACAAGGAATGCAAGAGTTATTATTGAGCGAGTAAATGTATGTTCAAGCAAAGGCATGTTCAAGCCTCAAGCCTCAGTTTCTGAGCCAAGCCTTCCTTCTCCCTCTAGCTCTTTCTTCCACCTCATGCAATTCCTCTCCCCTCTTTCCACTGGTGAGCCAACACAGCACACTACGGTGCAGGGTACAGACAACCTTATTAGCTAGAAAAGAGTGTGCTAAGGATCCAGAAGTGTTTCGGTAGAACAGTGCAGTGCTGTGTGAAGTAGTTTAAAGCAACCCAGGCTGAGGAACACAGTGTAGTTTTAGTAATGCAGAGCTGGGTGCAAGTTAATTTACCCCACCAAGAAGTTATGTTATGTGTTTCTAGATGGTATGACACTTTCCAATGGAGAATGCACCCAGGTTAATGCATCACAACACCTTGCCTCTGGATGTAGCATAGAAGACTGAGAAATCGTTGCTAAAGGAGAGAAGGTGACGGGGAGAGAGTGCTAGCAGGAAAAACTTGGTAACTGCAGTCAGAGGCTGAGGACCAGTTGTAGAGAGTAGACAGATAAAAGCTTTCTGCACAGAAGCTTCACTGGGTGACTAAGAGTTCCCCAGACTTTGACAAATTGCTGTCAGCATCTAAGAAGCCCCCCAGACTTCACCTACCCCTGATGTAAGTCTCACCCGGTGAATTTGAATGGCATCGATTGCTGAAGAAACAGATTCAAAGAAGACAGGATTTTCAGATTCGAGATTTCCACCGTACTTCATTGCTTTTGTCAAGGAAGCTGCAAAAAAACAAACATATGAGCACTGATAATGTAGCGAGGAAATATAAACTGTCATGTCAAAAATTTTGCTGTAAGCTGATACTTGCCTTTGCAGTGTGCTAGTAACACGTCGATGTGCCTGTTTTTACAGTCCATGTAAGCCTATGTGTGTGAAAACATGATATTAAAAAAAAAACCTGTTTAAAATACCAACAGAGAATGAAATACACAAAAAGAACATATTCAAAGCAGGCAGAGCATGGAGTGCTGCTGTTGCAGCTATACAGCCAGCAGCCACCAGAGCGAGCCCTTCTATAATGCAAACACCACAAACCCACACAAATTTCCTCCCCCATCCTCAAAGTTCCTGAGAATTAAATCTAAATTTAATTAACAATTTTGCATTTTTAACTATATTTTTAGTTGTTTTGGGTTTTTTTCCAGTTGTCCTTTTTCAGCAAGTTTTCCCATCTTCTCACCGCGTACTTGCCTACCAGCCCATAAAGGCATGAATCGGACCTAGGAAACTTTGAGACTTCCAGCAGTCTGTCAGAAAAGCACCATAACCATCATGGTACATTCTGCAGTAAGTTGTTCTTTATTTGAAAATGTTCAACTTCAGAGAGACTAAATAGTCATTAAGTTAGATAGTAAAAAAAAAAAAAAAAAAAAGTGAAAATAGCTCTAGAACCAGAGTTGGGCCTTTTTCTGGAAGATGAGTAGTCCTTGCTTCAAAAAAGGTTTAAATAATCTATGAAAAGTGGAACAAATCTGAGAGAAGAGATTCAATGAGAACGGCATACCCTATTTTTAAAAATAAACCAAAAGCTTGCTTCAGTCTAAAAACCCTAGATCTAGCAGTGATGATATCTCAGGAAGGAGTGTAACACCATTGAGTGTGTTCCTCTTCTGGGTAACTCAGTTTTGGACCAGTCATTCACGAACAGACTGCACTCCCAACCTGTGCACTTCACAGCCCACAATGAATGGACCTCTCACAAATTTGTCAAACACTTCTTCAATATAATTTGTAGTTTTGAAGTTTCTAAGATCTTTTGGAAACCAGTTTCACAATATTTTTTTTTTTTTAATTAATGCTTTATTGAATGTCCTATATTTTGAGGGGAGAGGTAATAAAGAGTAACTCTCACTAACCTTATTTTTCCAGTTTTCTTTTTGACTATATTGCCACCTATACATGTAGCTTTAATGTAACATTTTTAAGACAACACTTACTTCACTGCTTAATCACTGCAGTAAATTGAGAAAATGGTTAGGATAAGAAAAGGCCTGGGCTGAGACCCAAGCTCAAATCTAGTCATCTGTCTTACTCAGAAAAATTATATGAACCAAGCCTTGCAAACCCACTTAAATCTGTACCCACTACAGAACTATTAAATGCCAGACCCAATGGAAACATAAGAAATAACATTTGAACTTAATTTTTCATCCACTATCTGGAACAGCTCATTATGTGGTTACCGGTTTTAGTCTTCTGGGAGCTTCTTGGAGCTCCTGCAATGCCCGAGGAACCCAGCCTGCTAGGTATGTAACCCAGAGGAGAAAACATGGAGATAGTTAAGGCCTCTGGCTTAGCAGAAAGCAGGACATACAGATAAAATCACAGAATTAAAAGCTGAAATTTGAAAATAGTAAATCCACACATGGCTGTCATGAATAACATGATGGGGTCAAATATGATGTAAAACAGCTTTAAAATGAATAAAAAAAAATAGTTCAGAAACTTACCTCCACTACATACCAAGACTTACATTTGCACTGAATGTCACCTAAAATCTTTAAAATTATTTTAATATAATTTTATATATAATAAAAGTGCAGTGTAATACCAAAACTGTGTTCATCTTTTCCACAAATGACATGTTTATCCACTGAGATAGGTGAGATGACTAGTAGCTGGCTCCAATAACTTGTATATGTAATTATATTTCTAAGTACAGAATTTGTCTGATGTCATGAATACCTGAAGCAGCACTGAGACTCCAGTGTAGTCAAAGAAATCCAGTCCGCTGCAGTCTAATATCAAAACACGTCGCTCACTGTGACATGTCTGCAACGACTCACCTACACATTTGATAAATTAAAAACTTTAATTAAAAGGGACAATAGTCAAGAAAATCATACAAGAATAATGGTAGTTCAACAAAATAAGCCCAAACTATCACAATAAAAATTTTGCTGTTGTGTACTGGGGTATCGGTCGAGCAAATGGCACATTTTAAAAGCACAAATGAAGGACCTTCAGAGCAGTGGGATGAAGTGATGACCAGAAGAAGATGTCAGACCATGTTATTAGTGAGATGTTTTAAACAGGAATAGTCTTTCAAGAATTAAAGAATTGCTTCTTCAGTTTTGAATTTCTAAACGAGTCAGGATAACATCTTGGCTTGTTTGGAAGAGTTTACGTGGGATACACAGAGAATATACCTCTCTTTTAAGTTCTGATATGACATTAATTTCTGTAGTACCTAAATACCTGCCTATGGCTTAACTAATACCCCCTGTAAGGAACAGAAGTATGTAGACTGTTTCATTTTCCTAAGGTTTTACTGTGCTGGTTTGGTTTACTGTGCATCTTGTATTGATGCGGGAGAAAAAAAGTTGTAAGTAAGATCTGCAAAGGTCTTATACTCATTCTTCAACCTCAGGCCATCTCGTGCTTAAACTAAGCACACTCTGTACTAAATGCCTCCTGAACTGGCACATAGATAAATGATTCCTGGCTTGCATAAAAGCAAAACTAGAAAATAATGCACATCTTATTTACATTGCTCTGTGAACAAATGTTAGTTATCATAATGCGCAAAACTAAAAAAAAAAAAAAGATGAAGGAAAGGAATTCTGAATGTAAATGTAAAGATGGGTTAAGCTAAATGGTTTTGACAGAGCAGAGGAAAAGATTTTAAACTCTTGAAGGGACTTAGAATTTCTCCATGGTGGAGATTTATAATGGTGCTAATTCCTCTCTGACAGTACTCTGAGAGCCAGAGCCTTTTGGACTTGCACCTCCAGAGATTTACTATCTTTGTACTGTCCAATGTACAGTAATAGACACATACCAAACAAAAATACAGAATTTCACAGGAAACCTCTTGCCTGACATTACTGTGAAGGAAACCAAGAAAGGATTTATGACATCTGCTAGGCTGCTCAAGGTACTCTCTTCTACGCACCTCCTGCGCCTCTGAAACAGAAGAACTTAGTCCTTCTCCCCATTACTTGCTGGTGCTGCCTTCCCACCCAGGTGGGACCCAACACCGCAGTAGAGGCTGCCTGGCTTCTGAATGGGGTTGCAGGTACAGACCTCCTCCCTCTCTGAACCAGTGGGCAAGGACAGCAGCAGCTGTTTAATTTGGTGCTGATACAGACCAATGGCACATCGGTATTCCCCAGAGGGAGAAAGGAAAGATTCTGACAAAGATGTACATTGCTGCGTCCTCTAGGACAACTGTTGTACGGATTAAGGATTATGTCTTCCTGCTCCTCTCCTTCCTAAAAAATTAAGCCCCACATTTTGTTTTCCTTTTTGTAACGATTTTTCTTTTTTCTCCCTGGTCTTTATTTTAAAGCTCTCATGAAGGGTAACTATAGACTGGTTGCTCCAAGGAACGACAGAACATTTAATTCCTCAAGGCAGGACTTAAACAATCAGAAAAGAGGTCTTGTGCTGTCTGTCACTTCTGTGACATGAGAAACCAGTTCATCCAAAAGAAGACTGAAATATGTACTGCCAAGACCTTCCAAAAGAACTCCTCACATACAAAGTGCTTCACACTCTTTTAGTATTTTACAGTATAGCACTGTATAGTCTTCGGTAGCCGTTATCATTGAGTTGCTATGTGTTACAGCAGAGCACTCTGTCACCCCCAAGTAAACTAAACACTGTAGTATCATAAAAATGTCACGAGTCTAGTTAATAGATGTCACGAGTCTAGTTAATAGATGCAAACATTCAGACAACAGCCCCCAAATCAGATTCTCTACTGTGGCCTTAATGCTTATAAGTGTTTTAAATAAACACAATATTTTAATTCCATCCACAATGAAGTCATCTGTATAAAGTATCATCTTCTGCAAAAGGTTGCTGCAGCTCTCCCATGGGAAGGTATGTGCTCTGGTTTGATTTAAGTGTTATAAAATGTGGGAGGAGTGGAATTATCCAGCTTAATCCTTAATTGAAAACAAACCCTTAGTTTTTTTTTTTCCTTTATTCTATACCGTGTTGATAGA
The DNA here is from genome assembly GCF_000708025.1 of Charadrius vociferus. Taxonomy (NCBI): domain Eukaryota; kingdom Metazoa; phylum Chordata; class Aves; order Charadriiformes; family Charadriidae; genus Charadrius; species Charadrius vociferus. The sequence continues at coordinate 8,005,135 of NW_009650064.1, forward strand.
CTGTACAATATTGGTGGCCATTGATAATTTGGTTGATGTTTTGTAAGATTTTCTCCTAAGTGGCTTTAAAAAGCACAAAGATTTAACGTGGCTCGGATCTTACCCTATTTTCACTTTTGCATACTAATATTCAAGTCCCGCTGTGAATGAGAAAAAACAAGACCAGAGCTTAGCAAAACGGCCTCCTAGGCCTTTGTCTGGAGACCAATCCAGGCAGTAACGCAGGAAGCGGTTCCTCCCACCGCGTACCTGTCTCAGTGTACCACACAATGGTTCATGAGAAAGAAGCAGGGACTCCTACAGAAAAGGCATTTTCATTCTTAAAAAGTCCGTCAAGAACACAGTAAGTAAGACCTGCTAGGCCAAGGTTGACAGAGTTTAACACTGTGTGGTCTAACTGAAAACATTAGATTCCAGACAACTTGAATTCACCTAGAAATAAATAGAAAAGCGTGGAGCCATTTTGTATACTTATATACATCTTGGGTTTAATACCATTTATAGATAATAAACTCACCATGACAACTTCCATTGGGAAATGAACAGAGCAATGTGTTCTGCTCACACTGAAATAAAAGCAGCAAACTATTAACATACCAAGGAAAACTAGTCCAAAAAGTAACCAGAGAAAATCAATGCAATACATAAGAATTCTGCTTCTCAATATCAAAGTTAACTCCTTCTCTCCAAAATCATGTTGCATGCAACAGCCTGTTGGATATATAATATTTGCTGAGTATGTCTCTCCATATTCTTCTAAAGTTATACCAAACTGATATCTTGCTTTTCTTTTTAGTTGACTCAACCTCTGTCATGTTTGGATCCCCTAGAAAGCATATTATGAACAGGATGCTTTTGGGAAAGCAGAGGTTGGTAAAGAAGTGGTCAAAAGATGGGAAAGATATTCTTGAAAAGATGAATTCTAGTCATTGATTTTGTAAGATTAACTTTTGATTCATTTTCTACTTGCTGCAATCTCATCTGCTATGCCAATATCCTAGTGAGACCATTTTTCACATGTAAACGTATTAAAGAATTACCTTTATCTCCAGAAAATTTTTTATAATGATTTCAATATGAGTTAAAACCAGAAATACGGCACAGAAACAAAATCCAAAGTGCATTTTTTTTTCACTGCCATTATGTGCTACAGAAAGACCTTCATTCCACAAAAAAAAAATTTATGCATAGCATTTCAGGCAGTTGTAGTGCCAAGTACCTTAAAGAAGAGACAAATGATAAAATCTCCCTCCTAAGTAACTTATAAATTAACTTATTAAATTAACTTATTAACTTATTACACTTATTAAATTAACTCGTAAATTAATTCCATGCAAATCCTAAGTAATTTCTCTCTGTTTAGGGGTTTGTTATCATACTAATCCAAATCAGTTAACCTAGCAGAACCAAGGAAAAAAAACTGCACAATTTCTGAGCTGAATTTCTGAACAACGAGGAGAAGCCACCCATCAAAGTCAATATGGGCAGCACAGCTCTTTGGCAAAGACAGCAGAGGTGGTAGACACACGTTGCTGAACACTGTCTTAACGATCCATCTAAGAAATGTCTGTCATTTTCTCAGCCCAGTTTCCCAAACTGGATGAAATTTCCCACAGTAAGCATTGTATGGTATTGGCATGTCTTCATTGTAATGACAGAAAACTAAAAAGTTGGGATTTTTTTCCCCCTTTTAGGGAGCATTGTAGGAAGCTGCAGTTGTTATGTGCAGATAAACTTGAAAAATACTATACCTACAGAGTTTTTCTCCAAAACTGAGTTGTACATAATCTGTTTACTGCTTATTTTTCTAGTACAATCAGTGCAGAAAATTAAAAGAAACACTACCTTTGAGAAAAACTTTAGCCAATTTCTACCTTCTTCCTATTTCTCCTGGAATTATTTCTAGTTAATTATCCTGAAATTATTTCTAGTTAGAAACAGAAATGAAGCATCTATCTCTCATGTACTCATCTCCAGAAAAAAAAATAAATTACAGTTTATTCAAGTAGATTTATAGTTACTCACTGTCTTTTTAAAATCACAACCTTACATTAGCTGAGGTTATATAAGTTCTGCCAGAAATTTTTAAGAGTTTTGGATCAGTGCTTTAATGTGTCTTACAGAATCATGTACAGAAAAAGTAGAGATATTCTTTTCAAGTAATAATAAAAAAAAAATCCATATTGAATCTGATTAAAATGAGGATTAACTTTATTCTATTCTAAATTAATCATTTGCAAATTACCTTTTTATATCTGTTTCAGTATCTGATTGTATTCTCTAAGAAATGCAAGGAAAGCAATCATGATCTTCAACACTGTCACCATGATTATTGAAGCATATAGCACATCCTACCTTGTTTACATCTTCACATGCCTGGCTGCTTGTGCAATCCTTCTGGATTATCTTTATCAGGTCAGAGTGAAATTTCTTGGCATTCAGAAAGACTAACGGGTTGTTGACTGAAACTATCTTTACCTGTTTTAATAATTCCTGTGGAATGAAATAAACATAATGTTGAAAAGATTATCTTTGGTTTGGAGACAAAAAAAACCAAACTAATTTCTTTAAAAATCCCCAAAATTCCTATATGTGAACCTAGAATGAGATTTGGATTGTGAGAGTGAGTTAACATAAAACTGTCTTGATCAGTCTCCATGCAGAACTGAAGTAAAAAGGGAAATATAAGTAACCCGTAAGTAACATCATCCTTAATTCGAGTTAGTGTGAACAAAAAATCATATTCAATATGATGCATAATACTAAGAACTATTATCTGGCAAATAATAATAGCACTGTTTCAGTTGGTATGACCCCCAAACATAGGCAAGACAAGGTTTGCAGGCAGGGAATAGCTCTCATTAGAGAAACAGAAACAGATTGGAAAAAGCACACAAGGTTTTGGGGCATACACTGCAGGTGGTTTGTGGAACGTTGAAAATGTTCATCTCGGTCATCTGAAGATGACTTTAGTACAACAGAGATATTTCTCCATGGAAACACTTAGTGGACCCAGACCAAGCTTGAGCAACCCATTTAAAACTTTGCCAGCACATATCTACAACCAACACAACAAATAATCCACATGAGAACCATCACCCACCCCCAATTCTGTCTCTGTACCTCCTTGAATAAGTTTTAACCAGTTCACAAGCTACCTTCAATGAAACTGTGTAACCCCCCAAACACAGACTTTACACAGCAGAATTATTTGTGAAAGACATCAGACAAAGGTCAGAAACCCCCAGGTACCACAGGGGAACATTTCCCACAGTACAAGCACTATTACTCTCCTTCAAAAGCCAGTAAGAAAATGAATATTTATATATAAATATATTGGATATCAGCAATCACAAACTCATTGAAATATTAGTTTTGTAGGTAGGTAGAATTAAGCTAATTATATTGAAATCTCCATTTTCCTTGGGTTGTGAACCACGTCTCTCTTTTCCTTAGGAAAATTAGGTCTGAGACAGACCAAATTCAATGTGGACCACAGCTGCTTTGATTTCTGCTGCTTCTAATTCAGCTTTGGGGACAAGCCTGTCAGCCGTTAGGGTCTTCTAATTTTCCCAGTTGTACTATTTGATCTAGTAAAAGACATTACATGTACTTATAAAGGTCTTTATGTACATTCTAATAAATAACTGTATTAAACTTTTACTCATCTAGTGTTGTAAACGGGAATAAACAGGATCATGTGTGGCCTGTAAGATTTGCCAATATTTTCAGTAGAATTTTCTACTTTTTCTACCTGACAATCACACGTTCAACTAGAGAATCTTAAATAGCCACAGTAACACTGCTCATAAGTGCCAGTTGCCAAAAAATAGGTTTAATTTTGCCTTTCAGGCATGTCTTTTACGGAAACTGGGGATCTCTAGGACACATGTGGAAGTTTAGAGCGTTCTCCTTCCAGGTGAGAGGAAAAGAGGATCCTTGAAAGCACCACCTGAACATCGCACAGCAATGATTCCCACTAGATATTTTCATACGCAAAACATGGTATCGCCGAGTGTCAGTTTCAACAGCCTCAAAAAAACTTTGCCCACTTTGTAAGAATGAAAATAGGATGGGAGACACCATTCTACTGATCTTCACGGGCAAACACTGCAGCTGACAACACCTCAGCAGGTCAGCAGCAGACCGTGAGGGCAGATCAACAGATCTGATTCTGAGAAGTTGTCCAAAAGGATTTCAGTCCACAAAAGTGCTATATGCAATAAAGTATACTATCACTAAGTGCAAAAAAAAAGGGGTCTGGATAAAGAAAATATCCATTTACTACTGAAATAAAATGTCTGATTTATGTGAGTATCAGCTCTCAAAAATGGACTACTTGTGACAATGGGTAACGGGAAGTGAGAACCAAGAATTCTCAAGAGAATATAAGTTCAAAAAGCCTCTATTCTTCCTAACAGAAGTCAGAGACATGTAACAAGGTCAGACCTACACACAAGTAAGTGGAGCTGACACAAAGACAATTTTTTAAGTAGCTCAAAAAAGTGTGGGATTGTATTGAAGATATGCAGTTTTCCCAACAGACCTTTAAGCAAAACAGGGATGGAAATCTTCACCACAAACCACACAAACTACCTCCTTATTGTAGACTGCTATTCAGACTTCTGGGAACCAGACAATCTCTCAGACACCACCGCAGTGACCATCATACAGACCAAGGAAACATTTGAAACATCCAAAACTGAGGCAATGAACCCCAGACCATGTATAGGGACTTTGTGCAATTTACCTATGAATGTAATTGTGGTAAATATCACATCACCAACATACCTCGATCAATCAAGTGGCAAAGCCCAACTAGCAATTAAAATGGCTGAGATTATATGAAAGAAAACTCTAAAATAAGGGCAAAGTAGACGGCAATATATGCTTGAATGGAGAAATACTCCAACATCCCACAAATTCCTTTAAAAACGATGATATACACATCTTCATGTGGAGACAAGTGAGCACTTTGGTGCCATACTAGAAGGAGCAAAGTGGAAGACAAAAACTAAGAAAAAAGAAGACTGATGTGAAAAGATCAAAGCCAATGATGATCAACAAGCTAATAGGCTTCCAAAAATAGAAGGTGGAAAATTTGAAAGGCTTGAATCCTTAAGGTCAGATGAAAAAGACGACAGACTTAGATACAATCTTTTGTCCAGGATGGGCGAGGACAAGTGTGCCAAATTTGGCTCAGTTATTCCTGATTTTGGTTTTGTTCTAGCTCCTTTCTTAGTAAGAACTGTACTGAGAAAAACGGACTTCCTCTTTGCTGCGTCCCTGTCAAGAAAGAAAATTATCTCAGGTGGCCTGTCTCTGTTGTCCCTTAGAAGGGCACCAGCAGTTGCCCTGTGCACTCTGCACAGTACTGTCTATGCTTGGGTAAGAATTCAGTTCAGGAAAGGCCTGTGATGCAGTGTGTTTCACATAAGCTTCTAAATACCCTCTTGATTTTTTCCATATTAAAGTGTCTTCTCCTATTGATGAAATAACCTCTACAAATCCACAGACCTTAATGGCAGGGTAGATCATTAAGCTTGCATATTTTCATGTTTAAAAGTCCTGTTGTTTATGTCTAAGCTGTTATTTACCAGGGGAACTTGGATCAGTCTAACATTCATACATTAAAAATTACCCTAAATGCCTTCTGCAACCCAGTGACTTGAAATTCAATTAAAGGCATTTTTCTGATTCTTAAAAATATTTTCCTTCTTTGTTTTGTGTAATAAGCTCTTGAGCAATTTGCTTTCTTAACAAAATGTTATTTCCCCCACTGTCTGCAGACACTGGGTTGTTATTACTGGGTTACTGGCATTAATCTTAATGATTAAGGAAAACCAGCAGGGGGCCAATTAGCTTAAAACAGAGATGTATAGGAATATTTTATGAACTGATATGAAAAAAAGGAGGCAAATCAAATTTTGGTTACCCCTCTGTGACGAGGTTACTCCAGCATTTATCTTAAGAATGGAAAGTGATATAATAATTGACAGCTGGGCCAGCCTCAACAACAGCATTTTCAATTCACATTTCAGAGCCCTCCCCATTCTCATGTACCTTTCACATTCTGGCATTGTTCAGCATGCCAAAACAGTAAACCCCCCTGAGCCAAGTTCAGATTTTGAACCCAAGATAGCTCCGATGGAAAACATTTGCCAGAAAAAGTAAACTCTTCAGAGGAGGGCTTCTTAGCAGTGAGGTAATAACTGCTGGCCATGTTGCTTGCTGATACACAAGACCCTTCATAAGCATTAGGAAAGGAAAGAGGACATAGTAGAAGCTGCCATGGTGGAGAAGATAGGATGTCCTAGTGACGGCACTCTGTGCTGAAAGGACACATGGTTCTACTTGTCTCTTGGCTGCTGACCTACCATTTCATCTCAGAGGAGGGAGTTGAACTCTCTGGGTCGTTACCCTTCTCTTCTTACCGTAGGCCTGACCACAAGCAGCTCTGATGACAATTGCAATGAAAATAACTGAAAGAATTTAAAATCTTTGACTGGTAGGTTTAGGCTTGGAAGAGGCCAAATTTTAAAAGCACAGTCTTTCAGAGTGATCCTTCCATCCGTTCTCCATGTGAGGTTACCCTTGTTTGAGTACAGTGTGGTGAGATGTGTGACATTTATTGTCTGTGACAACTTTATGCTGCTGTCCCTCCTCCCCCAGCCACAAATGGTGTCCGTTCTCTGGGACAGTCCGATCACAAGGGGCTGGTGGCAGAAATGGGGTCAGGAAAGAGACTGTGGATGATAAGAGTATTAAAGGACTTTCAGGAAATGAGGAAATCTGATAAGAATATAGAGATACCTATTGTCCACTCAGATGGCTCTTGCCCTGGCTCTTGCTGCCGAGTGATTTCCTTAGACTTAGGAAACAGGAAACTTTTACAAAGAGCAATTCCTAACTTAAAAGTAACAAACAAACAGAGATAGACAGATGTAAGAGGACTTGCTTAACTTTGCAGATCAGCAGCACAACTGGGAAAATATTCCAATTTCTGATGCCCAGACTAGTTTTAAATTTACTACGTCATACTGGCTTCAGATTTCAAGTGGTCATTTCATGAAAATGTTCCCTTGACTCCCTGATTACAGTCTGGTAACCAACTAGAGAAAATAAACAAATCTGAATTAGCAGAACACACACAGAGAAAAGATAATTTAACTTACACAATTATCTTCTGTTTTGTATTTATATTCCACTTCTTTCACATTTTTCAAATTCAGTGTCTTTGCTCTGCAATCAATACACAGAGAAAATCTGTAAGGCAAATTGTCAGTGACCTTGAACAGAAACAGGAAGAGACACAGCCCAAAACTGCAACGTAGACGTGCTAATGATGCAATCTATACCTATTTTTGTGCATGTGAAGCTTATTTTTTGGGATAATGATCCAGTTAAAAGAATAAAAAGCACATTTAAAAATTATAGTGTGTCACTTTGAAATTTTGATACAGTTATTTTTTATTCAAATATGAATAATGGAAATTTCTGGTACATAAAATCTTAATTTTAAGTTTCATTACTTTTTTTATAGCTGGCCAGAGAGCTATTATCAAGTCAAGGTAGCTAATATACAGTCTACAACTTCAAAAGTACATAGGTTTAATTAATATTTTTTACCTGCAAAATCATATTGTAAGAAAAAGAAAAAAAAAAAAGATGTTGAATAGCTACGGGTCATGAAAACTAAGGATGTTTTATTTGTCATTAAATTTTATATATGTCTATATGATAAAGCAGAAAGTCGCACTCTAGCTGTCAAAGTGAGGAATTTAACTGGAAAAGCCAGTATCGTTATGCTCTCTACACGGTCCGTGGAAAGAAGTTTCCTTGAAAAGGCAGTTCAGTGTATG
>NW_009650064.1:8013059-8019920 GCF_000708025.1 Charadrius vociferus
TGGCTACGATCTGAGCTCTGTGCCTAAAGCTAGGCAATGGAAATAATCCCAGAATACAAACATTTCATAGATGCATCAGTGTGCAAGGAGTATTTGCAAGGACTGGTGTTGGCTCAATGAGGCTTACAAAAGTCAGCTGTTCTCCCTTGTTTGCATAAATCGAGCTGTAGCTGCTGCTGGTTTTAATACATTTGGATATATAACATGTCCCACGTCCAATACGCTTGCATCTCAACAGAAACTTCAACAAAAATCATCTAGAGTACTTTTCTTACTTTACTTTTCCTGCCACTTTTGCCCACAGCTGGAGAGTTTACTGCGTGTTCCCTTGCTAACCTCACCTGCCCAGTACAGTTTTTAAGGCTGTCAGCTCATTCGGTGCCTTTAGATTGTGTGGACAATCATCTGCAACCTGACTGAAGAGTGCAGAAATCACTGGGAAGTGTCTTAACTACTTTGATCTTACTTAATTTAATCAGGTTCAGACTGACGTCTCTGTTAGATCAGACAACAGACGATGGTGCTATTTTGTGTCAGAAATGTCTCCCTTTCTGCTGTGGCAGAACCCCAGACATCCAGGCATAGGGTGTAAATAACATGTAAACTTACCTTTTCCTTTACTATCAGAATTTACTAAAAGTTTAGTTTGCTGAGTTGCAGCGGGTTATCAAAAAGGCACTGATTGATTTCAGCAGAAACTGTCTTCCATAACTTGTAATTGCCTTGCAATTTTGAGCTATTTTCACGCTGGTTCTGCAACTTTTTCTATGAGAACAGAGCTATGCGCAAGTGGTTAATGCCATTAACTTTACCAAGCACTAAATCAAGCTGTCTATATTGTGTGTAATTTCAGCGGGATTCAAAGTTCATGGAAACAACTGCCCGCAAGCAGCCCATCGTTTGCAGGACTGGTGAGCACAAAACGATCATGAACCTCAACTTGCTATTTTCCTTTACTTGTGATGTAAAGTAGCAACTGTAATATGTGAAAAAGAATATTGTATTAGCTCTAGTTTCTTTGTCCTGACTTTTCTAATTCATACATCAAATTGATAAGGATCTTTTCGCTAGATATTAGAAAAGTTGTGCAGTTATATTTCATTAATATATATTAGCAGTGCAAATGGCAATGACGAGCTCCTGTGCGACACAGTAGCTAGGAGTTTATAAAGGTGCTTAGTTACTAAGGCTTGCCAGACATACCTGCTCCTTAAGGAGCCAATAATTATCTAATGGAAAAAAAATTATATTATTGATCTTATGCTACCTTCACCTAATGAGTAATGGAGATGTGTAATACTAGGAGAAATCACAAAATAATGCTATAGTGTGACATATTTCAGAGATCCTTAGCCTTTAGTAAATGCACAGGTGTGACTTTTCCTTGTCTTATCTTGCAATTCTCTGCAACCAAACTTCATTGTGAAATGTAGTGTACCGTAAGTCTGCCCTGACAGCGAAGCAATGTGACAGAAAGAAGGCATAAAGATGTGCTGCTAGAACATTTCATTAAAGTATTTCTCACCTGGGAAAACGAAAAATCACAATTACTGTAGTGCAGACAACACCATACAATAGTCCCACGTTAGCAGCAAAGCATATTGTAAACAGGTAGGTACTAATCCATATGCTCTTTAAGGAGGGAAACAGAAAGAGGTGATTAGTTTTAGTTTTTGTAACAACGTACATTCTACGAAACAGATTTTTAAATACAAATAAAGATTTTTAAAATGAAGATACTTTCTCAAAGGTGAATATTTGTATCCTTGAACTGGCAAATATTGAAGACTGAATTAGTGATTAAAATAATGTCTATCCATGGGAGAACACATATGACATAGGACTACTCATCCAAATGCTCACAGAGGTTCCTTTCAGGCTTACTTAAAATAGCATACGTAGTTGAGCTTACAGCATAATTCAGAATGAAATCAGTTGTTTTGTAAAACCTATATTTTATTTTTCACATTGTAATTTTTTGTCACCTTCTTCACTGCATACATTTAATATCCTCTTTTCCTTTTACACAATGAAGTAGACTAAAGGTCACGTACACAGAGCTCTTCTCTCAATAATTGTATTAGTGGGAATTATAATTTGCATTACAGGTGGCATTTATCAGAGTACATCTGACTAAACCAACTGTAAAACAAATAAAAGTTACCAGGGAATGAACTTCTTCACATGGAAATGGTGAGATTTCAGATTACTTCCCCATCTTTCGATATTCGATTAATAAATCTTTGGATTAATTTTAAATAGAATTTAAAAAAAAATACAAAGAAACATATCTGAAACAAAAGCCACTTTGAAAAGGAACTAAAATATTTAAAAACCCAAGAGATTTTAACATTTCAATTTTTTTCTTAATTATTTTCTAAGCAGAAATGATCTCTTACATTCCCATACTACAATGATGTGTAAGGCTGAGAGACATCCAGATTTTACAACTAAGAGGAGAAAAGTACAAATTACTTGATTTCTTATACCAACCTAATGTCAGCACATATTTCTTTCCTTGAGGGAACCTTAAGCAAAGATTGCAACCTAATCTTTATATAAAAAGCATTAAAGAAGCATGGAAAGTATTTTCACTCCTCTGGACATACTGATCTCCACAGTGCCCATTTCAGCAATTACAATGCTTCTTGTTAATGTTTCCAGAGGAACAGATCACTTTACAATGGCACAATCAGTGTTGAAATTATTATTTATTAAAATGAAAGCTTTCTGATGCTTTCACTTAGCTCAGGAAAGCCAGAAACAGTAGAATACTTTCAGCCTAACCACAGGAATTCTGCTCGAGCAGATTTCAGAAGTGTTATTTTATGAATTATAAAATGTAAATCATACCATACTAATCTGTGCTTCACAGAGGACAGTGATACATGACTGCTGAGTCATGTTCCTCCCTCACCTTCAAAATTTTAAACTACTGCACAAGGTTTTGCAGTGTCTTCAACAGCACAGCTGCTAAGTAAAGGGGTGGTTCATCCTTTGAAACGGTGCTCAACCTCCAGTTATATTTTATGACATCTTATGCAAATTGTAGTATATATATTTGCAAAGAATACCTTTGTGATCAACAAACATTGATTTATGATTAATCAGTGAGAAAGTAATTCTAAGATTTACATGTCCAATACATATTATTTATGAAGAAGTTCACTGGACATGAAAGGACTAACAGAAGTACTACAAAGCTGAAATTCAGGCAGGATCAAGACTTAGCCCATCCTGATAAGGCTGAACCCTTGACAACGCCTGGGGTCAAACAGTCCACTTCAGCTGCAGACCTGATCACATCTAATTAAATCTCTGCTACAAGACCTGCAAAATTCTTCTGTCTCAGAAGAAAACAGAAACCATGAAAACCCAATATGAAGTCTACATAGGAAGAATCAAAGCCAAATTGTTTAAGTACTGCTGAGTACTAAGCAGCCTAATATCTCACATCTTAACCGTAACCAGAGACTGCCATTGTTGTAGAGGATGAGCCAAAACAATCATATTCTCATCTGTCAATCACCCTTTCAGTACTTTGTATTGGACTGGAGTCAGTATTTTTTTACGTAGGGTAGCATCAAACTTGTAGAAAGAAGTTATGTTGATCTTACAGACATTTTTTTAATTCATGGGTTGTTGCAAGGTTCAACAGAGAAGTCAGAAAAATACCAAAGTTTTCTTTGGCAACTTGCTTCAAGATGGGTATTGTATATTCCAGGACAGATAGAATCTAATCATTCTTCAAATCTTAGCAATAACTCTCAAAAGTCAAAATAAAATCCTACTTCAAAATATGCTTGTATTGTATTGATTTTAAAACAAATTCTAAAGTGGGAGTAAAGAAACAAATAGGAGATATGGATTTATATTGAATTCTGCATGTATCAGAAAGTATCAGAAGCACTGGGAGGTACTGTGAGTGTATATATAGCAGCTGCCTCCAAAAGTCTGTGCACAGTGTGTTTCCATGTAGACCTTTTAATTTTGTAAGGTCTGTCCATCTACCATTGAGGGGAGTGTGAAACGGGAAGTCAGTGGGGAAAAAAAAGCATATAAATAAGAGAAATGAGAGAATACCCTCTGACCCAATGGCTAAACAATGCAATACTAAGATACTGTGATACTAAATATTTCTGTACCACTTTGAAACCAGAGTATAAACTTCCCTGTTTGTTGCAAACTGAGATGATGAGCTATAGCCTATATGGGTAGGGTTCATTTCACCTGGCACTTACTATCTACTGCACAGATGTCTACAGCTGGATCAGCTGTCTAGATTCCCACCATAATCAATAGAGGCCTGGTTATCGGAGTGAGGGGAATTTAGGATGCAGTTCATCTGACTCCTACCTGATTACACTGCTGCCTACTTCAGGAAGGGGTGAATCATACCCTAACATGACTCAAATGACCAGCTCTGTGCTGTCTATGAGAGGCTGTGGTGACTTGCTTGGGTACAGAGTCCCTTGCTGCAGCCACCAGCATGTAGCCAGATGAAGAATCCTACTAAACTCCTCTTCCTTCAGGGGGTGCCTTGGCAGAGAAGATGCTGGTGTCCAGGAGGATGCTCTGGCTCCAGGAAGGCTGTGTAGCAAGTCCACGTTCCCACATCCTTCTGCAGACAAATGACTGATGCATCCATATGTCCCCAGGGCGCTCTTCATCAAAACTTATGATTCAAGTGCTGAAGTGAAGACCACTACAGCCATAAAACAGGAACTGCTTAATAGTAAAGTGGTATGCTTTTTCACAAGCATTCCATACACAATGATTGAGAAGCTATTTGTTTGGACAGACTGCCCTGGAGACAGATGGACTGATATAAATATTAGTCTTTAAAAAGAATTTATATGGCAATCACACTTTCAATAGATTAAGGATTTGTAAATTCCTTCCCACCCCACTGAGACTAACTACAGCAAAATGAATTCAACTCAGGGTAACATATAGCATATTCACTAATGCGTGAAGAATAGAAAATCTCTCTAGGATGTCATAGGCTGGAAACATTCATGTAAAATTATTATCATAGAAGAGATGGCTTCCTATTCTTTGGAAAATTGTTTATATAGCAAAGCCCTCAGTAGTCTCTCATAAATCAGGGCCCTGTGTGATTAATACCTGAACAAATCTACACGTTCATCTCCCTCCTGAGGATATGTTAAAAAGTTCTAAAAACATACAAAATTGCACCAGTGAGCTCCAAAATTCCATGGAAGGCCATAGTATTTCTCTGTTGAATACCCTAAATCCCCGTTATACAATTAACTTGTGAAAATAATCTATTGGCATTTTTCTCTTGGAGGGTCCCCTTCTGAAATACTTTTTCCCCATCTTTTGTCCCTTTCAAGTCCAACTATTAACAGCAAAAAGACCATTTTTTTCCAGCAGTCCATTACCAGGCAGTAGCCTTTGCCTTTTTTAAATGGCTGCAGCTTATCTGGGATGCTCAGTCTTAAAACCAAGAGTTAACGAGAACTCCACTGCCCTTTTTGTTGATACTAAGAAAGTACTCTATCAAGCTGTACAAGAAAAAAAGGAAGACAGTCAAGAAGTAGGTCTGCATAAGAAATTAGCCTTGCAGGAAGGGTATGGAAATCAACTTTTGATCTAAGGACCTGAAAAGTGTCATGCACTTACAGAAGCAGCTTCCTGGTAGTTCTCCAAACACAAGCAAAAAGTCAAGGCAAATCATTCTCAGGTTAATGTACAAAACACAGATAACACAGGTATCAACACCTTGGAAACAGCCGAAAGATGAAGACAGCAGAGAGAGGACAAATATTGTTATGCATACAGTTATGTGTTCAATACATATGATGGAATAGAGCAGTTATTGAGCTGAAATTGTTGAAGTCATCCAAGAAGGTGTAGGAACTAACAGAAGACCTTAAGTGAAGCAAGAGACCTTTGAAGTTCATGAGTGCTGTGAATGGCAGGTGAGGGCAGTGGGGTTCTAGCTGGAAAGAGGCTGTGATTTGAGAGGTGGAATGTAAAAACAGGACATTCCTGAGGGTTGATAAAAAAACAAGTTGAAAGAAAACTGAAGCAAATAAACATAATAATATTCAGTTGATAGTATTTAGTATTAGCTACTTAGGTCTGTCCTAGCTAGGCTGCTGCTGGTCCTTTGAACTCAGCTGCCCCCAAACATTAAATCTGCAAGAAAATGCAATCCGTGGCTGAAAGGAGAGATTTCACAGGATCTCCTGAGTTGGAAGGGACCCATGAGGAGTTCAGTTCCTGAGCTGTACCTTGCAAGTTGTACCTTTTACAGTTAACAGGATTATGTTTTATAAAGAGCTAATCAACAAATAAATATTACTCATCCTGTTTATGTTGAAATAGAAGCTTAAAGAAATGCAAAGGAACAAGGTAACAAAAGCCATAATATTTTGTTTCCACAAACTCTCGTTTGCCAGTCCTATAAGCATAACAAACCTGACTTGTATGTTACATGACACACACCCTTCAAAGAATCAGTTCCAGAGAGGACAGCTGCTAATTAGTTCCAAATGTTTTGTTAGACTTCCTATCTTCAAAACCCTTTGGATAACCCGGGTAATGGAACTGATTCATTTCCAATGTGCTGTCAATTGCTGGGGTGAATCTTTTCTGGCCAAAATCAACACCAGTGTAGTTATTCAAATCACCGGCTTGGTGGGGCTCCTCAGACCAGGCAGCAATGTAAGATCAACATTTACAGCCTTACTTCAGATTATGCTATTTAAAACAAGATGATTTACCCTGTCAGACTAAGGACTCATGGTGCAACCGATTGAAGATAAATCATTGTTCAAGTATGTTCAGTCAAAAAGATAAACCCAGCAAACTCTCCCTCTCTATAACCGCTCT
>NW_009650064.1:8019939-8026346 GCF_000708025.1 Charadrius vociferus
TAGAAATAATGACAGATGTCAGAGATGTAATAGTTAACTACTCACTCATCCTTTTCTGCCAAAACCACAAAAGCAAAAATCAGTCAGCCCAGTCTATCTGTGAAGACACATCAAGTCCAGTGAGATTCCAGAACATCCTGCTGGAAAACTTAACTACTTATTATCTCAATGCACTGATAGAGAAGCTATTTCTCTCTCCCATAACTACCAATTTTTTTAAGTCCACTGTCCCCAAAATAATTCTTGATCCCCATCATTCACCATTTGGTAATATGGGTATTCACCATATTGGTAATATGGGTTAAGCCAAAGGCCAAATACAGTTCTACAAGTGTTAGAAAATATTTTCAGAATTTTTCTGCTTGAGGAACATACAGTTTCATGAAGATAGAGGATGATGAAAAAAAAACCAAAACAACTCTAGTATTCTGTGATGAAATATGAAAAATCTCACACAGCCAGACTTGATGTTTTTTACTCAGCTCTGCTTTCCATACTGAAATACAGTACTCTATTAAAAAAAACTTTTATTCTGTCTAGACCATTACTGCTGTAGAATACTAAGTCCTCGATGAGTTCAACGAAGTCCAGTATTACCTCCAGTAACCTATATCTCCCACCATGAGGAGGAGGATATGGCCAAAATACCTTTCTGAATATTTGTTAACTGAAACTTCATAAACACAAGTTGCAAAAGCTTTATGGGATGTCAGTATGTGTTTATGTAAGTGGTTAGCGTTTTTGGTTCCAGCAATTGGCCAATACATTCAAAAACTCTCTTAGAAGAGAAATCTAGAAGTCTTGCTGAATGTGGATCATCTTTAATATTTGATAGAAATTATGTGCAAACGTATATCAGACTATTCAGACTTTGCATTATACTAGATTTTCATACTATGTCTCTTTCCATCTGCCTGCTTTTCCTGATGTATTCGTCCTCTCATACTGCAGAATCTTTCATTATGATCAAACAATAGATATTCTGTTTGTGAAATCTGAAAGAGTTATAACAATTTACCTGCGGCACCTTAGGACATGTACCTTTCTGCACCTCTAGTGTTTCCAGTTCTGTTTGTCCTGCGTGGTCATTCCGTATCCCCAGAGGACAAAGGTACCAGGATCTCTTCAATAATACTACATAGCAAAAGTATGCTAAGCAGCTAGAGAAGGCATCAGACACACAGCTGCTCAGATTAACCTGATCTGTCTGTATACGCATACTTAGAATTAAATTAGGCTTGATTCTTTATCATTTGCTAAAATTCCATTTTTTAAGACAATTGACATTACAAATGTGTTGCTCTGAGATAAAAAATAAGTTGATAGTACACAAAAGCCCTAATAATAACAGCTCATACTTATATTTTCTAGGGCCACAGAACTGTGAAGTTTTTTAGTAGGTATTTATTAGAGGGCCTCAGGAAAACTTCCTTAGATTAAGTTTCACTTACCCAGTCTATTTTATCCATATTCCAATATTTTTTTAAGTCACGGAACTGCATTAGCATCCCCTTCAAGCCCACAACGATAATGCTTGCTAGTACACACTGCAAAGAAATTAAAAAATGAAAGCCATTTGCAGGATTGTTAGTGAAAATGACTGCTCTTTCTTCAATTTAGCAGTCAATATTATAATTAAATTATCAAAAAACTGAATTTAGTGTTTCTAAAATAGGATAAGCACAGGTGTCCTTGTGACACAAACTTAACAGTATCAAACCCCATTTTTCTTTCCTGAAGGGAGTTTATAGGCCACCTGATTGTGAGAAAATGACAGAAACTTCAGGATGCCCCAAGGCTCTCCATACATTCCCTGACCAATGAGATTCTGTCATAGTCTGGGGGACTCAGAAGCAAATCAGCACTCAACTTCTATATAGTGAAGAATTTTATTCCCCTTCTTCATTGCCTAGAGAAGGCCTCTAGAGAAAAAAATCCATTAGCATTGAGGCAAACAAAATAATTTATTGTTCTCCAAATCAGAAAGGGGGAAGAGAGGGATGGAGAAATCAGCTGGAGCCAAAAAGGATGGAGTATAAAGTGATGGACTTGCAGGTGGGGAGGGCTGAAAGAACATAGTGGAAAAGAAATAAAATATCAAGAAAGCAACATACAAAAAGAAGGGGTTTTTAAATATGGCAAAAAAAGCCAATGGGAAAACAGTCAAAATTTACATATCATCGATATAAAAAAATGAAGGGAGGAAAACAGTATGGTAAGAAAGAAGACATATTGTGCACCCCTCTTCAACTGTCCTTACTCTGTGTGGTTAAAATAAACTATAAAAGGATCTGTGTTTGAGAAGTGAGAACCTTCATTTGACACTGTAAACAATAGCATGAACTAAATTTAAAATACAGTTGAGCTAAGTTTTCATATACAAACATGGCAGCATACGGATAACTTCAGAGTTGTATTTTGCTTCTTTGGCATGCCTCTGGTTAAAATTAACTATTAATTTATATTACCAAAAGTTAGATATAGCTTATGTGAAAACACACCACATTGCTGTACAGACTCTTAGCGTAGATGTATTCCATGATAGAGCTACAAGAATGTCTCATAGTCTTTCTGTAATTAAGCTTAGATCACTGTCTACAATCGTTTGTGTCAAAAAATAAGTGAAAATGTTTTATTATATACTTATGTGATAGTCTATATATGCAACTATATATGTGTAAAATCTGCATGTACTATGTTGTCACCTCTGCATTTTATGATGAGACTTGCTGTGCCTTTACTATTCTTTCTTCCATTGAAATTAAATAGAGCTGGTTTAGAGGTAGTAGTGTCTTTCCCTGAAAGAAATTAAGTCATTAGAGAATGTTTGACATAAACTTTAAAAAAGAAAAGTACCGTACCATAGGCAGCCAGTACAGCATAGGTCCAATTGCACAGATCACCACAAGAATTAATGCACAAGAGATAAGGCAAGCCACCTAAAACAAGTAAACAAGGAAAGCAGATCATTCAGTCTAACAACAACAACAAAAAATTGTGAAAAGGACTAATTTTCAAATATTGCAAACTAATTCAAGATTGGGATGTTGCAGATGTTAGATATTAACATATCTATAGATCACAAATGCATCTAGTTTCAATTTCAATCTCTGGTGATTACCTTCCGCCAACTACAGTGAAAACATAGTAAGATATCTCAATACCTGAGCGTGACCCTGCTGGCAGCACACGGACAGAGACCACAGCATCACTTACACACTCGGTCACGAAGTGGAGAGTGCGTGTGCAACATCTCATCCCAGAGGTTTTGCAGCACCCACTGTCTTTCTGTAATGTATTTATAGCCACGCAACCTATGTTGCACTGAATCTCAGGTCTGTCATAGCACTGAGCAAAACTTACATATGGAAAACTCTGTCATTGCTTTTGCAGAAGAGAAGATTTTTAACTTCTTTTACTGGGATCAACGCTAAAAGGAAACTATTGTGTTAAGTCAGAAACAACCAATGATTTCATGTTAACATCAGTGGACTTTATTTTACAATATTTAGGAACAGGTTTATATATATATATTCAAAATGATAATTAATGCAGGTGACATGAATCCAGATAAATATATGATCCAAGAATTATATGCTTCTTCACAGTATTATATGGTATTAATCTGATGGAAACTACAGTAAAATTGCAGTCTCCTACTCCACTCTGACTACTTTCAAAATAGAGTACTTCTGGTCTCATTAAGATACAGTCCAGATTCACAGAAGGTTTTTGACGATGAGTAGACAGATGCTCACTTTATTTTTATATTGATAATATGTTTCTTTACTAAAATAATTAGGTTTCATTTTAAGAGACAAGTTGTTGAAAACAAAACCAGACAAGTTGTTAAAACACTAGAAAATTAAAGCCATGGTGTACTTAAAAATACCATCAAGAAGGATAGACAGAGTGTTTACAGAAAAAGGGACACAAAATCTGCTAGCAAAGTCACACGGAACTTTTCCCTCTTTCCGCCTTCCCAAAAAGCAAAAAATAAAGTGTTGATTCTATTTGAAGAACACTTCTAGTCCATGATACACTTCTGTTTTCTCCCAGGAGAAGGTGTCACTGAAGAATAAATGACATCAGGGAATCCCAGGTATAGCTGCTGGAGAAAAAAGGGCTGCTCTGAGCCTCTGAAAGGCTCTTCGCATGTCTTTCATGATGTATGCTAAATTAAAGGTAGTAGTCAAAGCAACCCCTCTCTCATCTTTTTGCCTATGATCTGACCAACACTTATTAGTGATGTTTTTCCCAACTCTATTCTGCCTAGACAACCCCAAAAGTAGGGCCTTGAGTGGACGTGCTGGTTTCCGAAAAGAAGGAAGGAGAGAGAATTGTATATTGATTAAAATACTCTCATAGTGCTAACGCATGGCCACACTCTAACTTTTGGATGCAGGCTCTGCTATACTGTGAAACTGATGGATAAAACCAAGCAGATACTTCCTGTTTTCACCATGTACTTCCTACCTTGACATCAAACCATAGCGGTTTCTTTTTCCATTTCATATATGGAATAACTGTCTGTCGGGGCCTTTGCCTACATGTACCAGAGCCAAAGAGCTCAGATACCCTATATGCCTTCAGCTTACCCATATGGGTCTTCAGGTTACCCTAAAGCTTCCTTGAAAGGCTTGGAAAGCTGCCTTGGAAAAGGCATGATGCAGTACAACTACAAATTGTACAGACCAAGCGTGAACAGGTAACAGAAGAGGGTCTCTATCAGGATGAGGGCACACGGTATGACATCGAATCCAACTCAAAGATACGAAATAGCTAATAGCAAAGTGGTAGCTAAACTATTTGCATATAAATGTTTTTAAAGATGATTATTGGATAAATTATTCATTATGATTAGTTGAGTTCAGAGTCCTGTCAAGGCTAATTAGCAAGTAATTAACATGCATAGTTTTGAAATGGTCCCTTCCAACCTATGCTATGCTGTGCTATTCTATTCTATTCTATTCTATTCTATTCTATTCTATTCTATTCTATTCTATTCTATTCTATGATTCTTAGTATTGTGGTATCTGCATGAGAAATAATTGCAGGACGTGGTCAAGAAGGAACAGAACCTATAGACTATTGCTTAGCCTTATCAGTTGTACCTCGTTACCCTTTCCCTTGTAATTAATGACCTGTACACAGGCAAGAGCAACACCTATAACAAGACAATAGCAGCAGACTCGAAAGGACATAACATTTATATGGCAGGATGCCAGCGGGGGACCCTCGCATTTCAGAGGAAGGAGGGAGAGGCAGTGCTTAGGGGGCTGCCCCAAGGAAGTCCTGGCAGCAGTGGCCCATGTGGTGCCACCATATGCAAAGGCCAGAGATGAGCAGTTTGCCACTCCTCTTGTTCATGGGCATGGTTTGGACAGGTAACAGCCTTACAGGGTCACAGCTGTCATTTTCATCAATTGCAGTTCCCTCTTTTCTGAGCTACTGCAATAAGAACTTGTGGGTTTAATTTCCAGCGGTAGGAAATAGCCCAAAAAGTCCTCAAAAACCAGAGTGTCATCTCTATGGGCGCAATGTATACTGAGGGACAGGACAAGTGCAACATGTCCCAAGGCAGAATTTGGGAGATTACTTTTTTTTTTTCAGAAACAAATCTTAAGGTTACTTCCAATTTATTTTCAAAATCAGATAGAAGCACTAAATTAAATCTGATAATTTTCTAAAACTTCAGCTGATCCTATACCATTAAATCCATTAAACACCATTAGAGGGCACTTTTGTTACAGTGCTAACAAATTCACTTAAAACTGAAAGGGCTTGTGTGTAGTTTCCTGCAGTCTGAAAACACAACTCCTAACCTCCTTACTGCCATAGACTTTAGAGTTTATATTGAATTAATCAGGTAAAAATGAATAAATGGAACCATTAGCTTTTCTAGTAAGACAATTGCTGATCAGGTGTGATTCCATGCAGATTGTTAAAAATGACAGAGCAGGGTCATTTCCCAGGGCAGAGGAAAAGGCAGAATAGGAAAATACAATGGATAAATCAGTACAAGTCCCACCGAGCAGTATCATAGACTTCATTCTCCTGTGTACTTCACTCTAACCCATTACCTGTGTTTTGGCGCCCGTACTGTATAAAAGTGCCGTCCGTCCCATCGCTGCAGCGCTTGGTATGCAAAAGAAAAATGAAGGAATCACGTTGCTGAGGCCATGAGCCAAAAACTCCTGCAAAGTTGTTAGATAGAATATGTTTTTTTCCTATTGTTCTGTCATTTCAATGCTTCTTGCCAACAAAGGAGTAAATATTATGTATGTAAATATTAGCAATGACAAAAGATGGCCATATTTTTGAGGGGAAAAAGTCACATATGTACATGATAAAAGATCTCCTAACATAATATATCTTCTCACAACTCAGAACTAATTTGAATAATA
>NW_009650064.1:8026394-8032155 GCF_000708025.1 Charadrius vociferus
TGCTGAACCAGGTTCATCAAATGCAGGAGGCACATTTTGTTCACAGAATAAATGGTATTGCTAAGTTCTGAAGATGAAATCCAGCCAAAATATTTACATCTTGATCCACATCTGCTTTTTAACAGGCCAGATTCTCAAGTAGTGGGATCTGGACAGTGTCCAGGTTGTTTCTGGCTTATGACTCTATCGGAAAAAGACAGCCACTGATTTTTTTTTTCTTTTAGACCATGCTTTAGTGAAAGTGGAGTATGGTAGCAATACTATCTGCATGCTGTCTTTCATTACAAATACATTTGGTGTTTATTCACAGTCAAAATGCAGACATGTCTGAACAAAGTTTTATAGAACAAAAAGTGGGGGAGCCACCTTGTATCTACAGCCTGAGCTGAACAGTTTTTTCTAAGAAAGCACCCGAATTTGGCTACCCAGCATCAGCCTTCTTCCCCAGACTATAAGGATCTCATTCATCTCCTGAGGGCCATGTGTAAGAAAAGACCTCAATACTGCCAGAAGTGCTTAGGACACAAATGGTATTGTATCCAGCCAGGGTAACACCTGATCATGAGTTTGTCTTGACAGCACAGGACAGCACCACCTTAAAGCTCCCCGGACAGCTTTGCACACCCACACGCCACCATGCAGAACCCTATGCCTGGGCCCTGAGTGCGATACAACTACCCCACCCCGCTGCCACAGTAGCCTCTGTTCTCACGGAGGTTTTGCTCTTTTTCTCCATTATTCAATGCACACATACACATACTTTCCAACAACTCAGTAATTAAGCTGTGTAAGCTACAAGTTTTCCAAAGGTGCATAAAGACATACAGGTTGCTGTGCTCCATTTAGTGCTCTTGAGACAATACAGCGTATTGCCCTGAAGCCTGAGTTTTATTAAGCTCAAAGCATTTTCCCTCTGCTCCCTACAAAACATGGCTCTGAAGCATCAACAGAAATTCTTGGCGCAATGTATTCATTCTGAAAAATCTTTAGCAACCTGAGTAGACAAGAATGTTCCCACCGTATTTTCCAATGACACAGAGTGGTAAAAGACATGTGGTGATGTAGCAAGACTGATCTGTCTAGATAGGGTGTTCAAGTAGACCTCCAGCTGCAAAACCAACTGTTCTTCTTTCATCCTTATGTCGCTTGTCCCAAACCACTTAAGAGAAAGGTTGAGGCAGCATTTTCATCACACAGCACTATTGCCAGTTATCTAAAATGGAGTGTTTCTTACCACAGTGCTTGAATAATTGCCTCCAAGGATTTCCAGTTGGCTTGGAACTACCGACCCGCCATGACCAGCAATGGGGTAGTTAAGACAGTAAACATCCCACTCTTATTTAAGCTTGCCCACTGTAAAGTGGAACGCTGCACAGAAAGCTCCCATGACTGCAAATTTGGCAGCACTGTCTGAACCCACTCTGCTTCTTTTATACAAATAAACCCTTATTTCACATGAGACTTCTACTTTGCAGAAGCTTCATTTTATAATATCAGATATGTCCCAGGACTTTAAGTATCTGGTTTATTTTTAGAACTGCTTTGTTTCTTTAATTAGTGTCTGATTTAACATCTTGGTCTTTAAGAGCTCAGCTGCCAGTGGAGAAGCTGTCTTGTCTTAGAACACTGGAAAAATGCATTGACACCCAAATTGGCTGCTGGCTGCACCAAATGCAGTATTATGAGATTATCCTGGAGGATGTGTTTCCCCAAAAGGAACAGGTCAATCAACTAGAGCATTCTGCAGAGCTGATTTACACTAGATTTGGGGTTTGCTATAATTACTGGAAGGCCTCAGGATGTCATATGGAACTCACCCTTTCCTTCTGGACGTTCATCTGTAATACATTTCCAGAATGGTGAAACAATTTCAAGGCTTACTGACAATAAGGAGAAAGAGCTTTACCTGGTTATCATCCACCGTGTATTTAAACTTTTTAGCAGAGGCTTTGGCAAGAGCTAGTGACGCTACATAACCAACCAGTGCTACTCCAAAAGCCTCAGTGACTACTTCAGGCAGGACATTCATGGGTGGCGTTTTCGGTGATGGTAACCTATAAAAAATAAAGACAGTCCTTTTTGCAAAGCCTGGAACATAACCTCAATGCACCTGCAATTCATGAAAATATAAGAGAAACAATCTTTGCGTGCATAGCTATTTTTTTTTAATACTTGTAGGGTGACATTTTTCAATACTTTAGATTAATAAGATCTGTGGGGAACTGCAGGAGAGAATTTATACAGGAAGATGAAACAGTTTCAGATGGAGTATTCCATTTGTAAACTTCAATTTGAGAAATTATGAAGGGATCCTTATAAATTAGCTCCCCCACTGACAGATAAAATAAGCCATCATTCTGTAATTTTGTAATGTGCAATAAAAAACCCTCTACTGTATTTTTTTCTTTTTTTATAGATGGCTTTCCTGTGAAGTGTAAACCTTTTAAACAATTTAGTATTCCTGTAGGTTATGGACAGTATGGACATTTATTCCATCTCATGGAGACTTTCTAATGGGGACTGCAATGAAACACCTCAGTTAAGAACCAAATCACCCCAGATGGTTTCTGTACTCCACGAAAAAGCTTCAGTCTCTCCAGAGCGCAAATCTCACAGCCTGAGAGCCAAACTGCACTCTGAAGGTTTCTAATGCCCTCCACTGACAAGTCAGTTAGTTATTCAGGTAAGTGCCTAAAAATACACAGGAATGATCCAGGCTTCTGCTTGTGTTCTTCAACACTACAGAATCTTCTCCTGTGAGGTTAGACAGAAAATGAGCTCCTGATTGAAGCTGCACCAATACACTTTAGCTGTTCATAACATGTATCAAAAGGGCACACTAAGCCATGTTTAGTCTCAGATAAGTAACATATATTAGCATGCCCTAAATACTTAAAAACAATTTTCTTTATCAGTGACTTCCCTTATTTTATTTCTATCAGTGCAAGCTGCCACACTTGCAGTCATGCTGCCTTGGACTTGTACTTTGTGAAATTTAGGGAAACCCTGCAATTTCCAAAAGGGACATTACCCAACAGCTGTGGTATTCCTTACCAACCCTTAGAGTCTGAGCATCCTCTCTGACATCTAATCTAATTTCTCTTTCCAGCCAATTATACCGAATATTTTTTTCCTTCCCTTCAATGTCATGGAGAAAAATGTATCACTGTCTGTAGTTAGAATGCTCTTTTCTAGATTAAGCATTTCTAAATCCTTTACATTTAATCAGAAACTCCATTTTCTAAAATTACTATATGAGTGGAGAAGAATGAAGTGTAGTAATCTACAAGCCTTCTGTCATTACAAGTCCTTTCTGCTACAACACAAGGCAACCCTCAAAAAGCAGGTTGCAATAATCTTTTAGAGAGTGCTCTGCCCTTCTCTCATACATCTATCAGCCATCATCAGGTAATTAGTACCTACTTTTTATTCCATAAAGTAATGAAAAAGCTATGAAAATGTACAAGAAAGCCTGCATTTTATGAAATCTATACAGATATACCTTGTTAACATGGGGTTGAATTGTGAAAGAGTATTTGAGGAGGCTGGAAACAAATTATTTTTGCCATTTCTTATTTCAGAAAACTACTTTGACCTCTTCAGAGACTGTTCTCAGAAGTAAACATATTTAAAAGCCACAAGCTAATAAAAAACACATTACCCTTCAGGAATATGTCCCACAACTTCTAGCCCATAGATGTATTCCATATCAGCATAGTAGCAGGCAACGGATGTAGCAATTATCTATTGATTCAACACAGAAAAAGGTGTTATGTTTCTATTGCTTAGCTTCTCACATGGTCCCCACTATTGCCATACCTAAGCACGTGACAGTGTTCGTGCATTTATCCTTAGATCAACCTGGTAAGACAGAGAAGTATTATCACAAAAATTTTTACAAATGTGGAAGAGAGTCAAAAGAAACTAAGATCTGGACACAATAATGAATTTAGAAATGATGACTGTAGAAGGACTATGCTGGAGTTTGGATGTTCAATGTTGGTGACGGGGATCAGTACAACTCTCTGTAAAGCCTCAGGAATCTTGCCAATCTCTGTCCAAATTTCTTGTGTGCAGCACACACCTCAGACCACTGCCATTCACGTGAGCAGCTTAAAATAATTCATAATTATTCCTGAGTGGTCTGATTCAGCTGATATTCTCCGAGCACATCTAATCCCGACTGGCAGCGTTGACTTCAGCACAAAACACAGTGGAAGATGTGGCTGCCTCTTATATTTATTTCCCTGCAGGTATAAATGTTGCTGAGGGAGTGGAAAGTTTGGCCCTGAGGAGTTTCGTGCTCAGTTCCTGTACTTCTGATGAGATGGACACAAATCCCAATAGAACAGGCACAGGTTCCAGTCCATGATCCTCAGTTTGCTGGTACATTTTATCCAGTATTGTTCAAAAGGCAACACAGAAACAGATCTTAGAGCAGGGACCAGAACTACACTACCTTCTTTTCCAGCATTTTGCCCAAGAAAAAGTATTCTCTTGTAAATAACTTTTTCCAGCAAAAGAAGAGTAATTGTGATGATCCACTCTGAAAAATACCTGTCCTTCTTTTTTTTTAATTTGTTTTCTTTTAGAGGTCTAGAGAAAAACAGAAATCTTCTGTCCTGGTGCTGGTTATTTGATTATAGCTTAATCCTTAAGTAGGGATTTACAATGCAATAGCTAATTTCAATTTAGCGTAAGCCATGTGAAAGGAAAATTGAAAGTAAAATTACAGGAAGCAATAGTTTAGGTATTTAGCTTTGTTGCAGATAAATAACAAGCAACATCTAAGCCCCAACTACCCAGCACAAGTGGAGTTATTATGTGCCCATTACTTTTCAGTTTCTATTTCAAACTTCTTACACTTTAACATTCTAGGCTTCTTCCTCTTGTGATTATGTAAAAAGTAGTAAACACACAAAAAATGTTATACAAATCGGTAATGTGTGTCCCTTCTTTCTTAATTATTTAGTCAAACTATTTCCTGCTCTTAAATTTAACATACAACCATGAAAACTAGCTAACCATTTAATAAGTGGCAGGTGTGGCTGTGGGTAATTGTAGGCAACACAGTAAACTTCAGCAGATTAGTTGAACCACTGAAAGCTTTGTAAAGCAAAAGTCTGACGTCTGATTTTGTACTTACCAAAACTAGATCGATGGGAAGAACAACTTTAATGTTTCTCTGAAATTTCTCATTCAGTTCTTTAACAAGAACAAGCACCACAATGCTCAGCAGGGAGAGAAGTAAAGCCTCCAACTGGACTGTTCTGATATTCTCAAATATGTAGGCATAAATCTACAATGAATGGCAAATAACAATCACAGATCAAACAATGTGTCATTTTGGGTCACATGCTATGGCATATTCTACACAGCTTCAGACATCTTAAATAATCTGTGAGAGCTGAATCAATATTGCAATCTGATGAACTGGCATACACTTAAGATTGTGTAAGTAAGAAAATAGCCCATTTATTGTTGCTAAAATACTATGGGCTTTTGAAAACTCAAAAACGCAGCAAATACTTGTATATATGAATTTAAAAATGTCTATTGGTAGAAAGAAGCAAGAAAGTTCCAGTAAACGCGATATGTAACTTCTTATTCAGTCTCATTAAATTCAGTAAGATAAATGAGTGTTGCACAAAAATCTTGGATGCACAATTTGTTTTCAGTGTCCATAGCTCACAACATCCACGAACTCTAACAGTAAAAGTTACTTCTGAGGAAAAAAATTTAAAGGCAGAAAGGAGAGGGA
>NW_009650064.1:8032184-8058223 GCF_000708025.1 Charadrius vociferus
AGGGAAAGAAAAAATTCAGTAGTGGCTATATGGAAAGAGAAGCAACAGGAATCTTCCCAGAAGATCGTCTTCTTCAGGGCATCCTCTTCAGTGCGTGAGGGGATCCGTCTAAATACTTTTCCAGAGTAACTATAGCTTCAGCAGGGTGCGCTCAATCTCCCTGTTGATGGCTCTTGCCCACTACACGAACAGTGCTCCATGGAGCATCCTTGAGTCAGGTCCCGATCCTGCACACACTGATTAGCTGTCAAGCTTCATGTACGTATGTTATTGGCTAGTTAAATAACCAACATTGCCTACCAAGCCCAGTTCCTGTCCCTAGCATAAACTTACAAGTTACAAGCTGCAAAGCAAGAGGTAAAAAGAGAGTAGGAGAAGAAGGGGTGATTCACACATCAGTGGCAAGTGCTTTCCAAGGGGAACTCTCCATGGCAAAGTGCAGGGATGGGCAGTGCAAGATTGGGAGAGGTAGGGCACGCTGGACCACGAGGTTCAAAGTGCTGCAGCAGCAGGCTCTGGGATGTTGGGGAATGACTACATTGCTGCAAGTGAGTGGCAGACTGCAGTGTTCAGAGGGAAAGATGAGACTGGAGCAGAGCTATGGAGCTGCAAATGGGAGGCCCTCCACTTTTCACAGGTTAAGGTGTGATGCAACATGCTGTAAAACATGGTTAGAATAATATACTTGGGCCTATGATGAAGAAAGGAAATACGGTGCTGAATATAAGGAACATGTGGAATAGAAATATGGAATAGGAATGGAATGACCAATGGTGATGGGTAACAGGGATCTCTGATGAAGAATACAATGTTGTAAGTAACAGATTCAGAAGAATGCAGTTGCCTTCACACCAGTGATAACCAGGGTCCAGAAAATGAGGCATAAATCAGTATCATAACAGATTAACAGAAGGTAATGAAAAAAAATCACAAGTTTACTGGAATGGTTAGAAGGGCTGAAGAAAGTTAGAGGGAAATTCTGTCCCACTAAACAAATAAATAACCAGATTGCTATCACCTGTTATTTTCAGGCCTCACAAATACAAGCAGTAGTCTATTGCCTGGAGGAACAAAGAGGCATGAAAATAGATATAATACACATGCTTACTAAAACTGCAGGGAAAAAAAACAACAAGGTAGGCTCAGTCCCTTGAATTCTGCATTTGTATTCTGGGAATAATTGTCTAGCCTGAAATGTAAAACATATAGAGGACATCTAGGATGTAGATTTAGACTACATTACAAGTAACTTCTTTTTAAACCACCACATTAAGGATAATAACATCAAGCAAATGAGGTTTGAAATAATAATATAAAAAAAAAGGTGTTTTCTCTGGCAACAACTAAGATGACCACTAAAATAAATGAAAAGTGACACTTGCAGTTTTATCAAAATAAAGATTAATAATTTTCTGCCCCAGAGAACCTATTTTCAAATACATGTATAATGATAATAAGGTTTGACAGTTTGGAGCGTAAATACATATATTTATATTGGACAGGAAAACGTATTAGAAAAATTATCTCAGGAAAGGATCCTGTTCTAGAAGGAAGGTGGTCAATATGACAATATAATTTTCTTCCACAGTTCTGATTCTGTCACTCTTCGAAGAGATGATGCTCCTTTTGAAGAATGAGTACAGGACAGATAACTCCCTGATCTTTCTTCTCTCACACTTTCTAAGAACGTTTACATAATCTGTATGGAGGAAAAAAGCAATTTAAAAAACTCTAAAAATGGTTGCAGGAAAAAAAGACAAAATTGCTCATAAATTCCTCATAAAGAGGAAAATTGAGTCTAGTCCTTCGAAATCTAGCTCTTGGACTTTTGGTTAAGGATGTACAGCATAACCCAGCACGAATGTTTCTCAGAACCCAGGAAAACATTTTAAAATTAACTTGCTAAATAATACAATCTATATATGTCATAAATCTGAAGAATGGCAGTGAAACAACAGTTTTTAACCACGTATTGCCCCACTGTATTTGGACAATGTGGATTGTGTCTTGAGTGGTTTGGGACTAATCTCTGTACCCATAATTTTCCAAGAATGCATTTTCAAGAGAGCACAGGACTTGGCGCAGTGCCCGAACAGAAGCTGTGATTAAGTCGGACAAAAGGAGGCAATCTGGAAAACTCTATTGCAAACTGTGCCCACAAACTCACCGAAGGCTGAGCTAGATCTAAGGGGAAGTGGTAAGAAAAGAGAAGAAACAGATTGATTCCTAATTGTCCAAGTCAAAGAGATGTGGGCTTATTTAGAAATGAACAGTGTCTATTGAAGTGTCGGCATTAGCTATATGTGTTTATGGTGTTGAATTTAATTTTCCTAGACAAGGTGAGACAAAAAGTTGTGTGAATAGATATAATTTTAATGAAGGATTACAAAGAAATATACATAAGTTTTTAGAATTTCTGTCTTTCTTTACAAATGGCCTAAAAAGGAAGCTTCCATTTAATTTTTAAAATATATAGCCAAATCTTGTAGACCTTTGTTATAGCCTTTTCAGACTTTGCAACAAAGACCTTATTTGAACTGTACGATGTATTTTTGGTGTTTCTCTTCAAATTGTACCCTTCGGCATGTAGTCTATATCAGCCAATAAATGAAAAAGAATGGGATTACCAATTCTTCATAGCTCGTACGAGTTCAGTAGCACCAACAGCCCTATCCTCAAAGTGTCTGTAATACACTGAAACAATTCTGGCAGTAATACTTAAATATTAAATCAATTTCTACATCACACTAAAGAGCTTCCTCTGACTGGTCTGTTACTGGGTAACCACTCTCTGAAAACCTAAACCCACCCATTTCATGGTATGACTGGCAAAGCCAGGAGACCATTTCACAAACCACTAACAAGCTCCTCAGAAAAAAAAGAATATGTGTCTCTTAAAATGAATGCGGTTAATATATACTATAGCTGTCTCGCTGTGCTATACAGTTCACATGTCATGCTGTCCAGTCAGTTACTGTACTCACCCGAGGTGAAAGTGTAAATACTAAATGTTTACACCTAAAGCTTCAGCTTGTAATAGCACTGACATCTGAATCAAAAGAAATCTTCATAAATGTTGTCATCACAAACATCATTATGAATTCAGAATTTTACATATTTTGGTGATGCACTTACTGAAATAATTTAGAAATTCTGTAGCAGAATTTAGTTTGATATTGCAGTGTACAAAGCAATTTTTTGTGTCAATATATATTTAACAAATTTTAAAATACTGCAATAATATATTAATTGAGATGCTTACCTCTTTTTTTTATTATTTTCATTGCTAGTTTTGTGTAAAGATTTTTAGTGGAAATGATCTGACAATGTTAAGAGAAATCAGTGAACATTTTGGCAATCGACATAGATTTGCACATAAGTGAAAAAAGCAACATTCTAACTTTTCACACATCTACGTACAGACCCTGAATGTCCCTGTCCTTATGGAAAATGAATGGCTTTGAGTTCCACTATACTTTCACATACTTTCACAGGGTAATAATGAACTTTGTAATGGTCTATATTCTAGAAATGAAATGTTCTTTTTTTCTTAAGTGTATACATGAAAACTCAAAGATTAGTTTTAAAATTAGTATAGAGGCTGAAGCAAACAATAGAGTTAAAGAAACACATTAGTTAAAATGCGTAATACAATTTAACAGTAGATGACCTCACTGCATTTTCAAAAATATTTCATTCTGATGTTTGCTAGACAAATACAACACACTGTGGGAAAAATGTACGGGCAACTATTGTGAACTGCATAGGGAACACACTGGAAGAGAAAGGAATTAAAAGGACTGGTAGTCGGAACATACAGGTTTTTTCAGCTAATTGCAGCACAATCACAAGGATTTTGCGACAAACTTGCAACACAACCACAAAAGAACCCGGTTTGCAAAGTATGTTTGTTACACTGCAGGAGTACATTTTGCAGTGCTGTGTTTTCTCAGAAACTTGTGGAAGGATAAATCTATCCACACACGGATAAAGGGCAAATATCGATACTTTTGTCTGGTTTTGGATTCTACATAAAACTTGATGACACTTTTCTAGTCCCTTGTAAAAATTACATCTCACATGTAGTTTTGCCTCACCATTTTTGGTTTTCACCTTCACCTTGCCTTTCCCATTTATAAAATACCAATTGATGCTGCAATGTTCAGCTCAATTGCAGTGTTACAAACCATGTACAGGGAAAATGAAATTTAATAAATTATATGAACTATGTGTAAACACAAAAATCCCACAGGCTCAATGCCAGTGTGGTAAATTTGTTCTCCGTATACAAAGTTCATTTTTACATATTTAATCATGATCTCACTTGCTATAAAGAATCCATTTCACTGGCTTGCTTTACTTTCAACTCTCCTATCACACTTTATTAAACATTCTTATTCTTGCTTTGCCAACCCAAAGGCTGCCTGAGGCAAAGCAATCAGCTTTGTGAGTGGGAGGTGTTTTGGAGTGGAAAAAGAAAAAAAGTGTAAGCAAAAATACCAGTCTTTGGGTTTCAAGAATTCAGATGAAAGAACATGTCCGGAGAGACATGCCAAATTTGCCTTTCACTCTCTAGTTACGTATGCACACTAACATATATCTAATTAGTATAATTTTCGTGTCAAACTACCATCGTAGAAAAAAAAAGATTGTTGAATTTTAAATCTGGTGCTTCTGATGGAGATACTGAACCATCTTAGAGCAATCCACAAGTTCTGAACAGATACCAGAAACCTTTTAAAACTCTTGCATGGTAAAATTGTCCCTTCTAAATATGGAGACACTTTTGTTATTCTTTTAAGTTTTACAAAGGGGTTTTTGTTTGTTCATTTTTTTTCACACAATTGTACAGAGCAATTCAGGACCTTAAAAAAATCAAGAAAATTTAGTGTTGGAAAATGTTCAAAGCGGTTTGATTTCAAAAGTGAAGTGAAGGGCAAAGAACTTGTTTCAGATACATTAAAAAATACAAGGGATAAGGGAATAGATTTCTTTCAAAGCATTTGAATGACCTCATGTATGATACCATCAGCACACCAACATAGAAATATTTCTTCATATCACTGCTGTTCTTTATTATTGCTCATAATGTAGGTCTTGATTATGTCTTGGCTGTGGTACTTAACACCAGTCACCTCTACAAGATGACAGTATTCCTATATGTAAGTATAGTCTCCATGGAAACACCATGAAGAAGAGGCTGGCCCCATTTTATATTAAGGAACATTTATGAAAAGGGTTTTAAAGAATTAAGAAATATTTTAATATATGATAAATCATTTGTAATAGTCTCACAGGCCAACTTACTACTCATAACAACAGCTATGACACTTTTCGTTATGTCCTAACATGATAAGTTACATATTTATTACATGCACCTAATTCTCATTAACAAATTGGTCCTGTAAAAAAGTTACGAATGGATTATCCATATGAAACATTATCAAATTTATAAAATACTATGAAATAAAATTCTAAAAAGCAACATCAACTTATCATGATGTTCACATTAACAAATTCCCAAAAATAATAGGAAGAAATGAGGAGCAGCGGAGTGCAAGAAAATACTGTCAGTGCTTTTAAATAAGTTGTCCTAATTTAGTGGTTAACTAGATGAAGCCTCACTTCATCTGCTAATGAGTTCATTAATTGCTATCTGTGTGATGTAAATATCACCTCAGCAAGTAAGTAAAGTTTTGTTATGAGCAAAATATTATTTTGACAGATACTATTGTAATACTGCTAATGCTTCTGCCAAGAGATTATGCTCACAGCACCTAAACTCAGAGTTTGCTGGAATAAGTTACCTCAAAGAATATGTTCTTATATTTTTTGTGCAATAAGATTATACAACTTTGCCCTTTAACGTTTCAGCCAACAATATCTACTTTCCAAAGGGAGTAACCATGATACCATATGAAAAACAGTATGCATTTTATAAAAATTCCCTTAAAGCTGTACAATTGCTGTGTTTATGGCAAAGTAATATCATGTCATAAAGCAATAAATAACATATCTGGGGTAATTTTTTGCATAGGAGATCTACAAATCATGGGTCATGTTCCTTTTATCACATTGATGGTCAGGTTTCATTAAGCAAAATAAGAAGAAAATATGTTTAGAATGACATGTTGACTATATGACGACATATCCTTCCCACATGCTGATTCAGAAAGAGCTAACCCTCCCTGTACAAGTGTGTAATTGCTCAGGCTAATGAATGGAATTACTGATGATGTAATACACATATTTTAAATTTATTACTGTATCCTTTCAAAATAACACCTATTCCTGCTGATTCTTCATCTGCTTTTCCTAACCTAACAGACCTACCAAGATGAATGTTTATTCACACGCATGTGTAACAAATTTCTTCACTTATATATAGCCAAATAGTGTAGTTATTTAAGAAAATGTTAGCTGATGGAATAAACCATCTCTTTTACTGAACTCACATGAAAAAATCCCAGTGGTCCTGATATATACGGCATTTTCATTCCCAGCAGATACTTCACTTGCGAAGTCACGACGTGTGTAGCTGCTCCTGTTGTCATCGCGCTTATCACTGGTTCTGTTAACAAGAAAGTAGCACTGCCCAATTGCAGCATAAACATCGCTACCTAAAAGGCAAAGGTATGTGTATCAGCAATTATAATAAAACACCGCTTCCTGGTGATGAGACACTGAGCCAGGGTCCTTTTAATATACTGTAAGATAAATCAGATAAAGATAGAAAGCAGAAGTCCTTAGAAGAATGTATCTAGCTAAAAATGGAAGCCATTGAAGAAGCTCTGTGGGTTTACCTGCGTTGTCTTATTCACTTAGCTAGTTTACCAGACTCTAACATTAGTTTAGTAACAAAAGCAGGCTCAGAAAAACTGTCTTCATGCAATGTTTATTATTCTCTGCTGCTCAAATACAGGAGCACAATAAACCCTATAAAAACATCAACTCAACACAGGAATAAGAAATAAAGCAACTCAAAAGGTGAGGGTGGCACTAAGACTCATTCCTGCCCCACCGATATTCACCCTGAGTAGGCAAAGGGCAGTATCTTGGCTCAGCTTACTGATTGCCAACTTAATATATCAGGATTCCTAATGTTAGTAATTTCAACCACTACCAAATTTATTAAGTGCTAAAACTATGGAGAGATGAGTCTCATGGTGAGAGCTGCATCACCCCGTGGAGCCCTGCCCTGCCCCAGGCTGCGGCACCATCAGATTTCCCTTCCCACGCAGTCACACAACTGCTTTACTCCTCCAGTGGACCTGTAGCCTCCTGATATCCCCTGACCCTGTGCACAGGGTTGGGTATAACATGATACTTGGTGCTCTCACGCTACAATATCGTAATATCAAATATGTCGAGTGTCACCAGTCCACTGCCTCTAGTTACATCAGCTTCAACCATTGAGGTTTCTGGTTTTGCAGTTATTCAGGTAAGGGAGCGACAGAAGTTGCTTCAGATGATGGAGGATATAAAAATACAAAGAAACAGGGATGTTTATATAGTTATGTGTTCTGTATGAACAAACTGTATAAACTTGCAGTAGAAGTAAACTATTTTAAAGGCCTTTAAAATCTACTTCCGGTGCGTTTCATAAATAATTGAATTAACTTAAAGTGGAATATCTGTATACAGTCAGAAAATTTAAAACAGGAAGAAAAATTCAACATCCAATTGCATAAACACAATCCCATATACAAACTGGATTTCTCCTTTAGAAAAAAGAGTAGACTTTGGCTCAGCTATATTTGACCTTGAAGATTATTTCAGCATTGGTGCAATTTTTACAGAAGTTGTTTCAGAGTACAGGCATATAATCCAGGAATCTGGACTACAGCTGAATCTATAACTATTGTAGATACTTCATAGGAATATGGGACAAATACCCAGAGTATTATTGTGTACTAATGTGTTTTTTTCCCTTGTCTTAGACTGCAATCACTCCTTTCCTCTGAAGAATGAGATTTGACAGCTCTTAATTCTTTGAACAAGGTTGTTACACACCTGCAGAAACTACTGTGGTTGGCGTAACACTTAATCCTTTTCTGATGCATATTAAGATATTAAGTTCAATCAAAATTATTTCCCCTTACAATTAGTTCTGCAGATTCATTAGATGAAAAAAGCAGTTTCTTACTTTGATAAACTTTTGCATTTGCTATTCTTCTGCTTGAAAAGTTACATGGACTTGGCACAGAGTTGTTTGGTACAATACTTTCAAAGAGTATTATTTTGTGTTCAATATACTAAATATCCCCCTTTTGGAATACATCACAGTCTCCTTTGCTTTGCTTTACTTTGTTTTGTTCTCAAGCTAAAAGAATAATTTCCAAAGGTTATCATTCTTTATGCTTGAACATCCTTTATTTTTTCACCATAAATCTCACCTGTATGCAGTTAGCTATGAGTATAATAGCACAAAAGAAACAAAAATACCAAAGTGAATGGCTTTTAATTTACCACAAAAACCTCTAGTAAGCAATTTCCTCTTTCATCTGAGAGATTAAATCTGAGATTTTTTTTTATTCTGTTTACCACTAATAGCGTGTGAATGGCTTTGTACTATGAACAATCAGAACATTGATCGCCATTCAAGATTGGACCCCAATAATGATAATTATTGTTATACCCTCAGTGAGTATTAATTTAGTTAGTCAGGCCTAAAACCAATAATTACTAACTTCAGATATTCTGTTTAGCTGTTTGTTCTAACAGTGTGCCTATTCATATATTTAAAACAATGTTCCCAGTAGCAAAGTTTAATAAGAAACAAATTCTCCTTTCCCTAGTGATTTTTTTTGGTTTGGTTTTTTTTTTTCCTAAGATCTTGTTGTATTATATGGATGCAAAATTTCAAACTGTGTAATAGCTGAGTTTCCAGAGAATGAGATGGATGCTTATTTAGCTGTGGATTCAAAACCACAGAGACAATTCTGTGAAGTACGTAATATCACAGAGAAATATTAGTTAATATTGGCATTTCTGAGAAAATTATTGGGGTGAATTACACGGAAATGATGTCATGATTGCAGAACTTAGCAACTTCAGCATCACTCTCATATTTTCTTTTTTTTTTTTACTTTAAATCTTCAGTATTTTAGGGGGATGTGATTTAATTACTACCTTCACAGGTAGTAATTAAAAGGTCATATTTCAAACATACTTTTTATTTTTTGCTTATAACGGTGGGTTATGTAAAATACATCCAAACCATGAGTATGGTTTCAGGTAGACAATTTCTGCAGCCACTCAGTTAAACAAGCAGCAGCCTACGCTGGTTCCTGTCTCTTGCTGCAGAAGGCAGCTCAGGACTTGCAGAAACGTCAATGCTTCACCAGCATGTACCTGCTAGTCTTTATTGGCATTAGAGTTAAACAAATATAAGGTGCATCCATATATCTTCCATGGTGAAGACCTAACAATGAAACAACCAAAACAGAAAACACCCAGGGAGGAGGGTCTACTGTTCAGCATAAGCGGATGGGGGAAACTCCTGCTGTCCTCGCAACATGAGCTATGTACAGAAACTGCCTGGATGAAGAGGGGGCAAAAAGCTGTTTTGAAACAAGCCTCCCAAATCTAGTCGCATGTGGGTATTCTTGACAGCTATACTTAATATTTTTAGCATTTATGCAGGCCCAGATCAACTCTCCAGATAAACCTCCGTGTTCGGGAACAGACATACAGCTCACAGCTTGCTGCCTCTGCTTTTTGCATAAACACCATTTGAAACTATAGAGCTGACAGCACTATTGCATCACTTTCTGTTATGTCATAAAAACTTTCACCTACTAAGCAATAACCAAAACGTAGAAAGTTCAATATTCTTAAAGAAATTTCTAATAATCTACTTAATCCTTGCTGTGGGCTTGACGTAGGTTTCCCATCTTATTTGCTGATATATTGTATGATTTTTCTTCCTTCTTGGTGCAGAAAAACTACAAGGAAAATTGACAGTGAAATGTCAGAACAGTAACAAAAAAGTACAAAAAAATGCCATACGCAAATAGGTTTCTCTTCTCTGTTTGTACTAATACCGGGCTTTTCTTGAACTGTAAAAGGAAGAAAATTTTTACATAGTTTAAGATTGCCTCCAGAATTTCTCATTTTTCAAAATTTTATTCCTGGAACTTGAAGGAATATTTCAGAGAGAGAATAATCACAGTACAAAAATTATTTTAAAGTTGCATGGCTACTGTTTTTTTGTGCAAATTTTTCAGTACATCACACTATGTTAAAAGGCTCATTAAGAAGTAACTTTCTTGAGATTAATTTTGCTTTCACCAGGTGTACAGTCATGATTAAATTCATGCGAATGAAATCAGGATCTGTCATAGAAAGGAAAAAAAAAAACCACAGGAGGAATGCGAGGCAATGCAGCCTTGAGTTAATGCACTATAAAGGAGAAAAGATTATGGAAACAAATTATAAAACCAAGTGCTTAGACAGAAATGGTGGAAAGTGGTATTTCTAAAATAAAATAGAGGTAAAAAATTAAAAGTAAATTTGAGAACAGAAGGAAGATAATGCAAAGGGAACCTTTTCTCCAGCTATCTTTACTGCTCCATAATTTTGCCCCAACAAGTAGAAGAGAATGGGGATTTAGCCAGGAGAAGAGAAATGAGAAATTGGAAAATGCAAAGCCCTTGTGTTCATTAATTCAAGCCCTTTTGGTTCTTGTCCACTTTCAATACTTTCTTCCCATGACAACGTGCTCAGATTATTATTGTTAAAATACCACTCTCACTGTGGAGGCAATCTAACTTTATGGCCAGTAAAAATTTTTATCACATAACAGGCACTTTGGAAATCACTAATCTCAAAGTTTCTGTCCAGGGTAATTGAAAGGCTGATATCATGTTACCTGCTGCATGAATTCAGTTTGGGAGAATGAATTTTAAACCCCTCAAAACTCCACATTTGGGAAAGTGCGGCTTTTTTTTCACGATTAAACCAAACAAAAAGTGCTGGTACTCTTTCTGCTCATTTGCTGCATGGGCTAAGAAGAAGAGGTCAGCGAAGGGGAATATCTCTTGAAAGGAAACAGTACAGACTGTGAGCCTCTCATTTAGTATGTTGTATTGGCTACCTCAAAATCAGAGGTTGCAAAAGTGAAGACATCTATGGACCATCTGGAGATGAACAGTCAGACACGGACAGTTCAGCTTGACTGAGTCACCAATTTAAAATCTTTTTGGCCTGTTTCAACAGACGTTATAGTTAGGAGCTTTTGGTCTTTTGAATTACAGCTCTTAACTTCATTGTGGGCAGCTTGCAAGTATTTGGTAGTTTATGATGGTGTGAGGAGTGAGCTTTCCTCACTCCAGGGCCTGAAAAGACCTCTTTCTGTGGTCTTTCTGGACTAACACATAGCACGCTGTACTGTAATTGCGGGAACCAGGACTCCCGTCCAGCCTAGTTGTCCTTTTCAGGATACAGAATATGAGCCTGCAAGAAGTTATTTCCACTGCAAAAGAAAAAATGAATTTTCCTGATTATCATTGTATAGTAAAGACTCGTGTTTGTAGTTCATGAATAACTATGCACAACATAGAATAGTGCACCACAGTTTTCCCCACAGGGAAACAAAGCTTTGGACAAGAATATTAGCCTTACAAAACCAAACTTATTCAAATGTCCTTCTTCAATGTTAAACAAGCTGATAATAAACCATGTAAATTTGTTCTCCAGATAACCAGAAATATTTTTTTTCCAATAATGTACATCAGCAACTAATTATATGTAAGTTTTTAAAATACAGTAGCTGAAAAACTTACCAGTAAAAATGTAGAAGACTGGAATGTAATAACGAGCCATTTCTCATTTACAGAGGAATATCACAATTGAAGTCTGTAGTACTGTGGTTCTTGAGAGAATACAACCCTTTTTCTAGGATATTTTTTTTTCTCACTTTGAACTGCAAGCAGCTTTCCTCTATTTAGTCAGCAAATCCAATGTTTAATTTCAGTTTAGTATGTTGGGGTTTCTTACAGACACATATATTTATGCAAGTAATCTTGTACAATAATATACTAATAGGAAAAAAAAAATCTTACCCAAAATCTTTTTTCTGATTATTTTTTGATGCTGTAAAGGCATCATCCAATTCTAATTACAAAATCATTCCATAGGCATCTGTTATGTTCTGTCATTTCCTCTCCCGATCAATACCTCTGAGGTATTTAATATCAGGGAATAATTCCATTAACCTGATTAGCTTTCCATGCCCTGTTTATCTTTATAGAGTAGTAGTTACATAAACGTAACAAAAAATCTGCATTATATCTTCCATTCTGCTCTTAAAAATGAAATAGTCTCTGTGAATGCATTATATTAAATGCTTTGGGTAATTACAGT
This sequence comes from Charadrius vociferus, assembly GCF_000708025.1. Taxonomy (NCBI): domain Eukaryota; kingdom Metazoa; phylum Chordata; class Aves; order Charadriiformes; family Charadriidae; genus Charadrius; species Charadrius vociferus. The sequence goes on from NW_009650064.1 coordinate 8,044,551, forward strand.
TTTTATTTTATGTTTAGTTATTTTCTAGTTTAATACTATGTTCTTTTCATCAGGATGCCTCTTAAGACAGCTAAATATCTTCTTTCTTTTATGAACACTCAGGAATCTGAAATTAATTACTTGAAAAAAATTCAGGCAGCTAAGCCCCAAATTTCAAATCTTTTAAGATCCTGATATCTTGACAGCACTGCGATTCACAGAGTCTGCTCAGAACTTGCCTCACACACAAGTGCACACTTGCGGTCTTCACAAAACACAAAGCAGCCAACAGCAGTTCGGCTCAAAAACACACCTCTTCCCTTTGCCTTTCTTCTATGGCCCACTGTTTTATATGTTTTTTCCTTTTATTTTTTTTTTTCTGTAACATTATTTGTTAATTAGTGTACTTAGCCAGGCTGCTGGAAAAATGGTATCAAATTGCTTTTCTGGCCAAGGAGGTTCAGGTCCTTACCTATGCTTTCTAGGAAGGAACCAGCTGTTTGGAGAGGGACATTTCATCCCTCCTGTGGAAGCTGCCCAAAGTATGGAAAAGTCATAGCATCAGTCCTTTTTGTGTAATTAGCAGCTGGTTATAGCACTGCATTTTTCTTTATTTTCAATATAAAGCAACAATTTTATGGGCAGACTCCCATTAGACAGGTCTGTTCCCTTCCCAGAGAACTCCCACCCCAACTACACTGGCAACTCTACTTTGTATTTCAGGATGTCTTCAATAGAAAACTGTTGCCTCAAAATACACCATATTTTTCTTATCGTCCCAGAGTATCTCATCTGCTCCAGGCTATTCATTAATTTTTAGTTTAGGCTGATAAATAGAAGCAGGTCACTGACTTAGCTCTCCATTACCAACAAGATGTCCCCTGTCACCTTATCTGGGAATTGCACCAACTGTTAGCCAGGAGACTGGAATCATGATGAGAAACACCGAGTCCCACACTTGACAGCACCTGGAATGATGGCAAAGTTTAATCATAGCCTTGATCCAGACTTTCACGTGAGTCTCATGGATCAGTAGCTTCAAGGCACTCCTCCAGGGTATGGGAAATAATTATTTTAATCTGGTCTCTAACCACAAAACTTGCATGGAACATTAGTGGCAGCACTACAAGCATCAGCTGTATTCGTATGACTCTAATGCAAGTGACATTGCTAACCTGGTATAGAAGCCCACACACGTGGCATGGTTCCCTATCAAACCTGCTTTGAAGACGCAAGCAGAGGGTTTTCTGGTTCTTCTCATCCCACTCAGGCTTAAGAGCAAGAGGTCTAGAGGATTTACACACCTAATAGGATTCGGCAGCAACTAAGCAAAAAATTTCTGCATTGGATTTTAAAGTTAGGTCAAATGCAGGAACAAACTTCCTGCTTGAGACATTTTGGCCTTTAACACACAAGCCAAGGAGACTGTCAGGCTGTGAGCACAGCAATCCCACATGAAGACCTCTGTGCGTGCTCAAAGGATTCTGCTGCTACAAGGAACCTGCACATGATGCAATGTTGTGTTGCTCACACTGGTGCAATGGGACAGCACAGGCAGCAGCCAGGCACAGTCAGCATCAGGTCTACTCCGTATGCTGTCCATAGGGTTTCCCTCATGCTGCTGCCCCAAGTCATAATTCTGTAACAAACCAAAGAATGAAAAAAATGCAACAGAGATGACCATGCTTCTTGATATTTCTTATCGACTAACATAATCCTGTGCCCCATATGCTGCCAAGCGTACGAAACACTGGAGAACCCATTCTGGGCTCCTTTGCTCGTCCTCTGCATGGTAGAGGGATCCAAACTACCAAGAGCAGGGGTCCAAGTTTATTTCAGGAGGCCAGGTACCCAGGAGGTGTTGCAGTCGAGTGCTGGAACATTTCCACCAATTTAATGTTTACAAGGAAAGAGGGAAGCCTTCTTTGAAGACCTAAGCAACTGGCAATGGATAAAGGAATTCAGCGCTTGTGGTCAGAATAGGAAAAGAGAAAAAATTTAAAAGACCTCTGATCATTTAAACAAGCTTTGGAGAATCATTTGAAGACATCTGTTTTACTAATTTATTTCACTTTAACGATTGGTGTGTGAACTCTGAAGAGAATTTAAAGATGTTTTCCCTACTGGTTTTAATTATTGAATATTGTATAGTATTTGTCTTCAAGCCAAGGGCAATAGAAAACTAGAAAACCTCAGGAATATGTCAGTGCTTACCAGGAGCTGATTCATGTTTTATTTCTGCAGGAGAAGGAAAGGGAACACCAACAGCAACTGACTATTATATTAGAGCTGACTGAATGTGGTTTTACTTCATATTGCGACACCCTAGAAGCACGTATACAGACAACTACTACATCTTGACAAAGGAGCAGCAAATTCTTAAAAGACATTAGTTTCATCATTCACGAGCATCAGACCAGACTCATAGTCAGCTTTTCTCAGATAAGTGGAGAAAAAGATAAATATACAGAAGTCATAGCTGTCACAAATGCAGTGCATCAGTAACATACGTTTTCACCACTGACCTGAATGATTCCTCCTAGAAACGAAACTGCTGCTGCAACTCCAATCCTCTGCATTTCAAACTCCGATAGGCCCGAGGCTCCTGAATTATTGTTTGTAGTGAAATTAGTGCTGACTGAAGGAACAAGGCGCTCAACTGCGTTGGCAGATATTAAGGAAGTTAAAGCAAAAGTTCCTATAAAAAAAGCCACACATTAGTCACCAATAGTTCTATATCTGTCTGTACTCATCACTCATGGTCTCTTTTTCAAAACTTTGCCGTTATGAGTGAAAGTGCCATTTTGTGCATTCCTGTCAGGCTAGGAACAATTTTTAAGGTATTCTTTTCATATAACACACAATTCTTAATGTAAAATAACATTTGTACAGCCAAATTAAATATTATTTTTTTTGTGAGCATATTCATTTAGACATGTTAACAAAAGAGGTTTGAACACAATTCACAATGTTTTCAAGTTATCACAAATGCTTTTGACTCACCCTGGGTATGATGAAACAGCTTTTTGTCTGAGGATCCCAAATGTTCACCGTTCAAATTTCTAGGACAATTAATTCATGCTATATACATAATACCTAGCCCAATATAGTTAGCGGATGTGTATGTTCAAAAACTCAGACAATCTGCACTGTTATAAACAGAGGCAGAATATGACAGAAACATTTATTTGCTTAGAGGGATAAAGAAAGTTTAATGACACAGAGATAAAGAAGGATGATAATTCAATATTAAAAAGCACAAACATCATACAGAGCTCTAAGAGCATCAGAAATGCACCACTATGCCAGACCAGTGGTCCATCTTGCCCAGTACTCTGCCTCCAGCGGTGGCAATCAGAGGTGTTACCCAGGGAAAGCACATGAGCCTGGCTGCTTTCCGCAGGCCATTTCCTCAGCATCCATAGCTGTTGTGTTAGGATGTTAGCGAGTACATCCTATCTGGTCCTTTTAGATTTTGTTTATAGACCAGCATTCATGAATTTGTTGAATATCTGTTTGAACCTGCTTGTACTTTCTGCCTCCACAATGCCCTCTGGGAGCAGGTTCCAGAAGTTCACCATCTGATGTAGTATTTTTTTCAATCTATACTTTTAAAGTCTTTTAAAGTGACCTCTGACCAGTTTCATTGAGGTCTCCTTATTTCTACTGTTGCAGGACCTGGTGAATACTGTCATACCTTCACCTTGGCCTTCTTAGAGTAAACCTCCCTGCATTAATTCTTTGGGAACCTACCAGGGATACCTATACGCTGAAAAATGACCGCTAAGTCCTACCTTTTGCTTCTTATCCTTTAACCCACTAATAATTAGTAAAAGGACTTTTCTTCTACCACAAGGGCAACTTAGTTTCTTTAGTAACCTTTGGTGTAGAACCTTATCAGTAGCTGTTTGACCGTTCTGATATATTCAAAGCATTTCTTTTCCATGTGCTTAGTGACACTCATACACTACTCTAGAAGGTTAGTGAGGTAAGATTTTCCTTTACAGGAGTCACATTAACTCCTCTCCAACAGACTCCAATTATACATGTCTTTCAGTATTCTTAGTTGTTATTATAGACTATAATAGGGGTGAAAGACAGGTCTGCAGTTCCCAGGATTCCCTCCAGAGCCCTTCTGACAGTGAAATTACACTGGTAACTTCACAGTCTTATGGCCTTGTTACACCTTTGTCAGAAAGGTGTCCACCAGTTTCCTTCCCAGTGTCCTATTTTTATGTATTTAAAGAGCCTTTAATTACCAGTTTGATCATCCTCTCTATGGCACTCTTCAAATTCCTTCTTTTAGTCCTCTAAATGTCCTGCATATGTTTGACCTACCACATTTCATGGCTTTCCTGCTCACCTCATTTGGTCAAGCTTTCTATTTTTCAAGTGCCAAACTCTTCCCTGTGACAGTCCCCGTAATTTTCCCATTGAGCTATGAAGGGGTTTTTTTTATTTGAGGGGTAGGGAGAGCAGGAACGGGACCCAAACACTTAAATGTCATGTAGTTCCTCCATGGTTGATTACTGTGCATCTTGCTCTTTTTCATGCTTTTCTTCATTTGTTCCAAGCTCATCTCTTCTCCCTAGTAACTGATCTCCTCTTCCTGGTATCCAGTGATAGGACATGAGGGAACGGTTCAAAGCAGAACCAAGAGAGGTTTAGTCTGGACATTATTAGGAAGCATTTCTTTACCAAGAGGGTGGTCAAACACTGGAACAGGCTTCCTAGGGAGGTGGTTGATGCCCCAAGCCTGTCAATGTTTAAGAGACATTTGGACAATGCCCTTAATAATGGGCTTTAACTTTTGGTCAGCCCTGAAGTTGTCAGGCAGTTGGACTAGATGATGTAGGTCCTTTCCAACTGAAATATTCTGTTCTGTTCTATTCTATTTTATTCCATTCCATTCCATTCCATTCCATTCCATTCCATTCCATTCCATTCCATTCCATTCCATTCCATTCCACTCCACTCCTTTCCCCTCCATTCCATTCCATTCCATTCCATTCCATTCCATTCCATTCTAAAATGCTGGTAAGTGTAGAGATTGTCACCAAAGTACATGAGGAATTACAAAGCATTTGGGGATCTGAGGCAGGTGGTATAGCTCCAGTTCAGCCTGCACACCAGAACTCCCTAACTGAGGCTGGTGGGATGAGTGCATGAGACGTTTCTACTGAAAGGATCAACAGCATATGTCACACACATTTATTTAAAAAATATCTTAACGATAGCAAGATAACTGGTTTGTTTCCTTTTTTTCTTGAGATTAAATTCTGGAACAGACACCTGTGAAAGGAACAGATTTCCACACCAGGGACTGTGCAGGAATGTGTAGCCATGGAGCTGTGGGACTCTCAGCAAATCATTCTCTGAATAGTATTCCCTCCCAAGGATAAAATATCAGACGTAGCTGTTTGTACTTACCCATTTTATCACCTGTTTTCATTACTAGAATTTATGTCAGCCAGATACTTATTTACTTACTTTCCTACATATGATCGTACAATGGGTTCTGGTCTTTCTAATAATAGTACACGAACAAACTGCTGACAATACACTGCTAAATAATTAATTTTTAGTATAGTTTTATGTTTTAATATATTAAAAAAAAAAGTTGAAAAAAGTATACTAATCTATCTCTACTCAAATGTCAAAATTCTTTTCCAAATTCTGAATTTTCCCTTTTTTCTGGAACGTTTCTCTTTCTTACATGAGCTGAGTCCATTCCATCACTCATTACAGCACCAAGTCAGTAACAGCATCCACAGGTCCTTCTCAGGCATCAAAAAGATCACATATTTTCTGTGTCTTTAGGGAAAACAAAGTTTCAGCTTTCCTTTTGCTGCAGGGCAATAGCTGTTCAGCAATTTTTAATAATTTAACTGAATATTTTTGAGTACAAAAGGTGCTCAAAATAGTGGCTAACTTCTTACTAAAACATTTGTCAGTGCATACACTTGAGCAATCAGATTCTGCAGAGTTAATTTTTTATGTGATTACCCTTTCCTCCTTTCAAGAATTTTTTCTCCTCCACAAGGAAAACATACTTCCTCCTTGGTTAAATCATCTGGTGACCACAGGGGCTGCTTCCCTTCACCCAGTCCTACCATGCTTTACTGCTGGGCCTGCCTCATCCATCCTTCCTGCAAACTTCAGAGGCCACCCGACTGCCCACTTCTGCACAACAAAGAATTTGTGGTTCAATCCCATGAGTTTTATTTCCAACTTTGGTCTATAACTTGGTTTCTTTGGAGTCAGAGCATTTGTTAACCTCTCTCAAAGTCATTCAACTCTTGCAGCTGCTGTTGGCTCTTCTGAGGGTAAACAAGTAACTCATAAATACTTGCATAATAGCCAGGGAGCACCTTTTACTGCCTATCTAACTATGATGCAAGTGGACAGGAGTCATACTGAACCCACTGGGAGAAGTTCTAACTTTAATACTACAGCAGGTAATAGGCACAGAAAGCTTTTTTTTCTGAGACATGCAGGGTTTGTATTTTAGACAGGTGAGAACTAACATGTGTTTTCTATGCCTTAAGAAGCAGTTGAGACTTTTTTATTCCCATTTGCGTGTACCATGTTGGCTGAGAGCTTTGTGAAAATCTTAGCCCAAAGCAGATTTCTAAAGTGTTAAAATAAAAAAGCCCTTAGTCAACATTTACAAAGGAAGCGTCAATGCAATGTTAAATTATAATGGCAGAAGTAACTCCAATATATTCTTAATGAGGCTCTTTAAAGCACTTATACAGGCAAAAAATAGTTGTAAAAAGAAGTAAAAAAGCATCTTTTTTCTGTTTAGTCTTAGATAATTTTCCTTCCATTGATCTTAGAACAACAACAACAAAAAAACACATTCCATTTCCAATTCCTTATTTCTGGAAATGTTTTTGACAAATAGACACTTACCTGTTGCAACATGATGTCCCATTCCAAATATGGCATAAATAATGACAGGAAAGAAAGAGCCATATAAACCAAAAACTGGATGGACTGAAGACAGAACTGCAAAGGCCAGCCCTATAGAAAGTTAAATGGAATTACTTCACCATATGAAGATAAAACTGTTCTGCATTCTTTTTTCATTTTTTCTTTTTTTTTTTTTGGAGGAAAAGTCTACAATTTTATTAAGAGCATGAAAAACTTACCTTCATTTATAAAACCCTAGAGCACAAACCAACTACTATACAATGAGTATCAGGAAGAACTGTGGAAGGTTTTTCATCTATTGGCTCATAAAAATCTTCACACATTCTTCTGAGTCTTGGTCACCAGCAGAAACAAATGGGTCACAGATACAATCTATGGCACCAGCCACCATGTTTCCAGGTTGTCCCCATCAGTGATTCCAAACACTTTTTTAATAGCCAGTCCTCACAGGAGGAGGCATCACTGTTTCACCGCCAGCCTCACAAAGATGGGTTTGAGACTGCCCGTGCTCCAGGCAGACATATGGTTTTCTTACAAACATTTCAAAACCTGTAATTTTGGTTTGGATGGAGCCCCTTCAGTCTGCTTTCTTCTAATTTCTCTAACAAAAAAAAAAAAAAAAAAGTATTCTAGAGTTCCTTGTCTTTAGGTGCCTGGGTTTTTTAATCATTTAGATATTAACATTTCTTTTGTTACATAAAGCTATTGTGCCAGAAATGGAAAGTATTTGACTTTCATGTCAAGATGGAGAATGAACTAAATTGGTTAGGATTTAACTTTACAGACTTACTGGTTACTTTCATTGCTTAGCTATAGAGGACAGCATCCATCTTTTTCGTAGAAAGTCTCAGAATGTGCCAAGAAATCACCTTTTAGCAGAGACAGTCCTGCAAAGCAGCAGCTTTGGTTGCTGTTCAACTTTAGATACCTAAGATAACGAGCAAGTCTGCACTGACTTCTTGCAAGTCAGCAGAAAGACTTCCCAGAACTATGCTTCAGACCATCGGACTCTACTACCATTTCATAGTTTTTACTCCTAAAAACTAAGAGTAGGAAAAATCGCCTGTCAGAGTTTCTCCACAAGTCTTGGTGAATACCTTGTCGTGCAGCAGGGAAGACAGGATTGGCTTGTGTAACACACCAGGTGCTGTTCTAAAGTCCACCTTCAGACTGAGTGACCAGCCTAAGCTACTCCGTAAGTGTGTGCACGGTCAGTGAGAGAGGTGATTCAGATCGATGAAATGGAATTGCCTTCTGTGCATATTTGCAGTCTCCAAAGAAAATTACATGTGTAGGCTTTATTGTTCTCACCAAACTTTCCTGAGTGGTCCAGGAAGCATTTTTTACATGAAGCACTAGTGTATGGGGTTTTAATAACATGGAGAGTGCCAAAGAGTGTCTTTGCTTACAGGCTTTCAGTGACAATTCTGAACATTTTGATTCAAGAGCTCTCTTCTCGAATTTAGATTAGAGTCTGTGACAAAGGGCACATGGTGGGAGGAGGAAATAAAATGCCAAAAGGCCAAAAGTGTCGAATTCCCTGTGAAGCAGATGAGGCCTAGCAGTTCACCTGTTCTTAGAAAAACATCACAGTGAAGATTTTGGTGAGAATGGATCGTCTTCTTCATTACACGGATCATCTTCATCCACATTGCGCTTAGCAATGTAGCACTATCGAGAGGAGAGGACAGGAGAGGAGAGGAGAGGAGAGGAGAGATTTTAAAATATGTTTATTTGAAAACTTCGATGCCTTCTTTTAAACAGAAATGGACCTCATTGCTCTTTTGTGTTTTAATTATCGTACCTACTGATTATTATTTCCGCTTTGTTCTCTTAGTGGTATTGCTTCTGCTTTGTTCTCTTAGTGCACCATTATCATGAACCAGGAAGATCTTTGAAAAGAAATTCTAGTTCTACATCCATGTTCACATGATCAATAGATGTCAAAGAGGATTCTGACCCAAGAGCAACACAGAAGGATGTGCCTGGGGACAATAAAAAAAAGCACAGGAGAGAACTGCATGACCCTATCCAGGCAAAAGTAAGCACAGGGAAAGAAAAGTAGACAAAAGGAGAAAAAATTTTTTAAGGTTTGTTCAACACTGAAAAGCTCTTCCATTATAACCATTTTATGAACAAAACTAAAAAGAAACAAAAACTTTGTTATTAACTCACTAGTAGACTAGCACTCACACAGATATTCCAGTCTCAAAAAAAACCATTATGCAAGGCTAATTTATTTTACTCTCCAAAAAGTAAAAGAAGCAGCAAAATCAGTATAACTTCAGATACACTTTAATTATAACACCATAATTGAAATGAAGTGATTTCTCCATGTGGACAAACATAAGGGAAATATGTAAGATTCAATACTGAATTCTGACCCAGGTATGTTCTTAACAAGCACTATTGGGAAGAGATCTATAAATCCTGGTTAAGATGATCTGCAAAATTCTCTATGTTTAAGACACTCATTCATTAAATGGAGGAAATTCTCTAACACTAAACCAGAAAATTACAATTATAGAACATTTTCAGCTGAAGACATTCCTATTTCCAAAAATTCCTATTCACACACTGCAGAAGAGCTGCACAGGACATAGAGAAGTCACCTCCGTTAATTCCTTTGCATGCTTTCCTCCTCGTGTATTTCTTTCAAATGTTTGGATTCCATCAGTTATTACAAGGGAAGTACAAAAACTCCCTCTTTGCCAGGAAAGGTTAATAAATTTAAAAGGTATTTTTTAAAATATCAAGACAGTTTTGCAGAAAACAGATTATGTTCATATCATTTTCAAGTTTCTGCTTGAATCGTGTTAATTTTGGACCTTGAAGTTTTCCTTATAAAATTTGCACTGTTCACTTTTAATAGGTTTTCACCCTAAGTAACTTAATCATTCAGTTCACGAGGAGGTTAGCTTAGAAGCTGTACAAAACAAAACTGAAGGGTACAGTAATACACCGCAGGCTAAGCTAAAATATTTACCAGAAGAGGGACTACTAGCTCTTTTACTATTTAATGTTTCCAATTAATCCAGGATTAGGAACAGTATACATTGTTCTTTCCGCAAAACGTTTACAAGGAAAACAAGGGTTCAGCTACCACAAAATATTCTGTCACCATCTAGCTGTAAAAGCCAATGCTCACCCCTCTACATGTGTTTACTTTGTTTTTATGTTTCCCAAGACTTTCTGAATCTGAAACATTTGACAATTATGGCCAGACTGTGTTTGATCCAGCTTAAACTGTATATGTTGTGGGTAGAGCACAAGAAGCTCAACCAGCCCTAGGTCACGCACACAGAAACTGTGTCAACATCTCAATTCGGGTCTCTGAACAGGGTTGAGGGGAACAGAGGCACAACCTGAACAAAGCCTTAAGGCCAGAAGAACCGGCTGACAGAAATCTGGCCCACAAAGCTGTGGAAAAGGGGTGACCTTGCCCAGTAAACCCCCAGCATCCAACAAGAGTTTCACTTTACTCAGACTTGCTGCTGGGAAATATCTCGCTTTACTCACTCAGACTTGCTGCTGGGAAATATCTCTTGTTTACAGGCAGATAATCTAAACATAAACCCAGAACTTGTTTTTTTTCCCTTTCACATGTAGACCTTTCACAGTCTTTTTGTATTAAGTTTCTAGAGGTGGTGTCTCATTTTTTTCATGGTGAGGTCATGGCAATCAGGACAGAGCTAAAATTACCAGCCTTTGAGTCTAGTCTTGGCTCTGTTTGTTCACTTTTTGCTCCCACTACTGAAGCATGTCAATCGTGCGCAAGAGCAGAGAGGCATTATAAAACAGAATTACTAAAGACTTCAGGCTTTCTGATTAAGCATATAATGTTATGAAGGTTCAAATACTTTTAAAGATATAATCAGTAGTATATTTCAGCTCACTTCATTAATTTTCATATTAAACTGCTCTACAATTCATTCCATATGCTCAAGAACTAGTCAAAAGACAGGAAATATTATTTTAATTTTTTCGTTCCAAACAGTAATAATACTCAACAGGAATAGATCATAAAACAAGGATCCCACATAATCTTCACTGGTAATACGGAGAAGCCTCCATGGCAGTGACATTAAGGTTTTCAAATACGAATATAAATTCCATGGAAAGGAATGCAAACAAAGAATGAACAGTAAGTTCAGATACAGAACCACACAATATCGTGGTTCTTTGTTTTAACTACTGCCTTATCATAAGATAACATTGTGCGACACAGCTTCTTTGGAAACCAGGCTCTCTGACTCAAAAACCAGACACATAACAATCCTCTGGCACGCTGCACTGAAACACCAGAGATGTTGCATCACTGTTGGTAAACCTAAAATGGAGATAACTACAAAATAACAGGCTTGATACAAATAGAAAAAAGGCCGTGTCCTACCACAGGAGAAAGGTCTCTGATTGTTGGTAGTTTCTGCTAATTAGGTTAGTGCCAAAACTACAGCAATTAAAAATATTTTCCATGGAAAGAGCTATGAATCATCAGAGTATGGTCAACTAGTTAACAATTGTCTGCGCCTGGAAATACGCTCATGATATATACATATGTTCTAAGAAAAGCTATACCTTGTCTTTAGGAAATATGATATGCAAACCGGAAATTTAAATGAAGAAGCAGGAAAAGTAGTAAGTCTAATTAATTTGAGAATTTTCAGAATTTGTATCATTTACTATTTACTGTGAAAAGCTATAAATGTAAAAGATTTTCTGGTAGTGTACATATTCAAATAACTTTTTGATATTGTAACCTTTAATTCTTAAATGTGGCTATATTAAGATGGTCAGACCGCAAGTTTAGGCAACACAAAATGACACTAATACATCTTATCCCACTCAAAATGCTATCTGCAGTTGTGGTCACTCTCTGATGCTTCAGAAAAAGACGATTTCCCCCTTTGGTCACAAAGCTGAATTCTATAGTAAGAGAGGTATTTCCCGTAGATCCCCTAAAATGTAGAATTAACACATATTTAATGAATATCCTATCAATCCCTCTTGGACAACCACAAAATCAGACACCCAGTGATTCGTATCGCAGGCTTTAATTTCTAATTCCAGGATAGCTAACTTCTACTGGAGAAAAAAAACCAACAAAACAAACAAACACTAAAAACATTTTTAATATTATATTTCATAACAAATTTCCTATAGAAACCTACAGTTCTGGAAGATTCTTTGACACTGACTTCTTAAAAGCTATTAACACAACATGATCCTTTGGAAACAATATTTACCTCCAAAAACTGGAAAGCTCAGTATCGGTTCTTTCAGTGGTGCACACATACATATCATGTCTGCAAGATCTCTATTTCCTAATGACACCATTTGCTGGGGCTACAGATGTGGATTGTACCTTCTGTCTGATTTATTTAAAGACAAAGTACCAAGAGCTTAAAATCACTCCTTAGTCATTCTGTCATTTGAAGCCTGGGGCAAACGGACAATGTAAAAGCAACATGGGAGGACAGATTCTGAAAAAAAGTACCATAAATCTTTCAGAGACCACACAGTGTTGAGTTAGCAACCATTCTCTCTTTTGAAGGATGATTCAGTGCAGTTCCTTTCCATGCAACTGTCTTCTTCAGTCTGGTGAGAATTAAGCATCTCAACTGTATTAGTCATAGTACCTGAACTATTTCGCAGTATCTGGACTGCATCTCTCCCAGTGTACAATCTGACATCTAAATCAAAGGTATATTTGAGAAAGCACTGTTCTATTCTGCCACTTTGCAGAGTTCCATATACTAACACTTGTGTCTTGGATATGAACTATTGGATACGAAAGAATATGCAAGTATTACAGTAGAAGAATTTTGGAGCATCTCTTATGAGGAGAGGCTGAGGGACTTGGGGCTTTTTAGTCTAGAGAAAAGACGACTGAGGGAGGATCTTATTAATACTTACAAATACTTAAAGGGAGGGTGCCAGGGGGATGGGAACAGTCTATTTTCAGTGGTGCCCAGTGATAGGACAAGAGGTAACAGGCACAAACTCGAACATAGGAAGTTCCATCTTAACATGAGTAGGAACTTCTTTACTTTGAGGGTGGCACAGCGCTGGCACAGGCTGCCCAGAGAGGTGGTGGAGTCTCCCACACAGGAGACATTCAAAACCCACTTGGATGTCATCCTGTGCAACCTGCTGTAGGTGACCCTGCTCTGGCAGGGGGGTTGGACTAGATGATCTCCAGAGGTCCCTTCCAACCCTGACCATTCTGTGAGGAAACAAGAGGACGGTGTGACTTATTTATGAATTTTCTATTAGAGATAGCTTGACCCTTCTGTACATAAAAAAGCTTGGATACACCCAAAAACAGACAGAAAAAGAATTCTAGTATTTTCTTTTCTTTTAATGGAGCTCCTGGAAACAAAGCTATGACTCTTGACAGACAATCAGAGATTAAATGTTTAGACCTCTTTAGGATGAATTTGATACAATATCTGTACACCACAGAGATTTTATTAACTATTATACAGAGAATTCTATGAACTATTAGACACTGCTCAGCCATAACAACTGAAGAATCCGGCCATCTCCAAAATAAAATTAAAGAGGCAGGAGAGGTGCCTGAGGACTGGAGGAAAGTTAATGTCACACCAGTCTTCAAAAAGGGCGAGAAGGAAGACCTGGGAAACTACAGACTAGTCAGCCTCACCTCCATCCCTGGAAAGATGATGGAACAGCTCATCCTGAATGTCATCTCTAAGCATGTAGAGGAAGAGAAAGTTATCAGGAGTGGTCAACAT